>NC_054084.1:21825076-22161099 GCF_017562075.2 Anopheles merus
TGTATGTGTGTATGTGGAGGGAATAGTGGTATGTATATTTCACTGTTTCCTTGCTGGAAATGTTTCTATTTTATTGTTTGCTTTACTAAAAATAGCATAAAACACTCTATGAAACTAAAAATGATGATTCAACAGAAAAATGATATTTCCCACTTTGTCAAAGCTTTCCGGTGTTATTGTTGTGTGTATTGTATTGTGTGTATTATAGTGTGTTTGCAACTTATTTGCTTATTTGCTGACGATTCGGATATGAGTCAACAGCAGAGCGAACATAGAAAAATACTTCTTTTACACTTTTTGCCTCAGTGTGTTATCAACATTCGCCTAAAAGAACACTATAAAATGCTTAAGGAAGCTCTTTTCCGTGGAAGTAAACTAGAAGAAAAAACAGAGAATTTCCGTCCATCATGCTCGACATTTACCGGCGGCATTTCCGCCACGGCTGTTATGTGTTGCTGCTGCTGATCGACGCATGAGCAAAATAAATATGGGCAAACAACAGTTCCAGCCCCTCCTAACGCACACAGCAACACGCCGCGCATCGTTAAGTAGCGTATCCACGTCGTGACTAACACACACACACACGCACACCGAGGCAGCGCATACACAACGCGTCTGAGAATTTCCTCGTCAACACTTTTCACTACTTCTTGTCCGTTTCGGGCATTTCCCTCAGATGATCGTTCGTCCCGCGTACAGAACATGTTGACGCGTTCACGAACCAAAAAAAATATGAATGGAGCATAGGATTACGTGTGGAGTATGCAGCACAAAAAAAACCCTCCCCGACGGAGGCGAACACAGCCAGCCATATCACCAAGGCAACAGATAGACTTTTGTCGCCCCGCAGTGAGAAGTGTTTCACGGAACCAGAAAAGTCATCGTGCGCTTTCCAATATTTAAGATACACTAAATGGCAATTACTCCGAATCCAAGAAAGGAAAGATACAGAAAACAATTTTTCACAAAAAACAGTGCACCACAATACCATCCCCAAAACAGGAAACAATAGTATCATGAAAGCGCTCTGCCAGCAATAATAACATTTCAGCACACAAGCTGGCACCTCCCTCTCTCTTTCTCTCTCTCCCTCTCCTTTCTCTGTCTGACTGCTGCGAAGTTATTTGGCCTCCCTCGCTATTCGCTCATACACGCGGCGTTCCACGACTTTTTATTTGTATTTTTCGTTATGCCTGTTGCGCTCGGACACACGGAGTGCGCGATACAACACAAAAAAAGGAAGTGAAAAAGACACACCACCACCACTACACTGCCGCTTAACACACTCGCTCCCCGCTGATGATGATGATGATGACGATCCACCACACACTTGCGCGCTGCTCGCTTTTGGCTGTAAGCGCCTTCTTTTCCCTTTTGGGCGAGAGACGACGCAGCACACACGATGATGATGATGATGATGATGATCAACACCGTCAGAAAAGTGTGTCAACCAGGGCAACACACGTCAAATGTATCGGTCGCCGCCAACTACTGTTCTCACTCTACGCACACGCACACACACACTCACACACACTAAAGCGCTTGATTTTTCCCAGTTTTCTTCCCACAGGAAATAATACACAGGCCATCATCGCTCTACGCGCATTTGCTGACGCTACACACAGCCACACATACACCACACCACCGCAAGTGCTTTTCTCTCGATCGTTCGCTTTTTTGTCATGTAGAAAAAAAAAACAACACACTACAACACCGCGAAAGGAGTTCGGGCGATTGCAACGGCACGCACGATGTGACACTTCTCCTTTTCTTCACAGAATCACTACTGAATTACCTTTCCGCTTTTAACTTCTCTCTTGGCCAAGTGACACTTCACGGGAGTAAGCGACCGCCGAACAAGCGCACACACAACCGACTCAGCGTATGGTTCAGCTTGAAATAAACACAGGGTGAGTGTGCGTTAAAGGTTTACGCCTGCTCGTTCAGTCGAGGGCGCTTCCCACTCGCGCTTATCCCACACACAGGCGCGCGCGTGGTAAGGTTGAACGGCAGTGCGCCATCTCGCTTTCGCACACTCTCGCGCGAGAGCGAACGGAGCCGTAGCGGAGTAGCGCACAGTGGGAGAAGAATGGTCAAAATCGGACAATTTACCAAAAGATGTTAAATTGTGGCTCAGATGATGACACTTTTATGAGATTTTATGGTGCATAATTTAATGTCCGTTTTTCCATTTATTTGACTCATGAATTTTTAAGCAAAAAGGTCTTAAAACCCATATTTGTTTTCTTTTTGTCCCCACAAACATTCGCCCATAGCGCAGAGTACGCGGTTTACGCTCACCGTGGCCTCATTCCGGGCGATTACTCTCGCAGATCGCCTTCTCGATCGTTCACAGACACACGCACACACTGCAACTGCCCGCGAATTGCTTTCACTACGTTAGCTAAACAGAGAAAGCAGTACACGTATGTGCGCTTTTTCACCTTTCTTTCTCTCCACTTACGGCTTACCTCCTTGTCACTCACACACACGCGCGCGCGCACGGTCGTACAACATCAATCACACCCACTCAACGCTTCGCGAAGCTCGGGCGAGCAAAGTCTCTCTTATCTCTTTCTCTCACATCTTTCTCTTTGTTTTTCGTGGTAAAATTTCACAGCCGCTCCGCTCCGCACCGCTGCAGTGCTAACATTCCGATGGAGCATGGGCAAAAGAGAGATTATTCTGGAGCAACTGGCAGGAGCGCAAGAATGTTCTGCCTTGCAGTGTTGCCAGTTTGCGCGACAAATATCGAGTCGTTTTTGGAAAATGTTTTGTTTTGTTAGCGATGGCGTAGTAAGCTGTGATTGAAGTTTACATAACTCGTGTCGTTTCCCTTTAGCGAGTTGTGAGTTAGTTGAATTTAAGTGCAAAGACTTACTGTGGTTCGAAACTTACTCCAGTGTCTAGAATGTTGAAAATATTTTACCAAAACACAACAAAGTTACTAGGAAAATGCGACACAAGCTAAAAGAAAACAGGCACATTTGCACGATCGAACAGACGCGCATTTCGCAGGCGGAAAATCGAGCCCTTCCGCGGCACGTCAAAATCCTTCGAGCGCTGCAAAAGCTACGACTTGCCTCCGATCAGCATCCGTCGACGGAGAAGCACCTCAAAAGTTCCTACCAGATCATCAAGGAAAACGAGCGACTTCAGCAATGCTTTCCCGCCTTCATCATACATCCCTTCAGCCTGCTCCGCCTGTACAGCGATGTGGTCGTTTTCATCGTGATGAACCTGCACCTGATGCTGCTACCGTTTGCGTTCAGCTTTTTAGCCTTCGAAACGCGCCCAACGCGACACCTAGTGGAGTACATTGATCTTTCGCTCTGTGTGATCCTGGTGGTGGAGTTTTCGCTTACATTCTGCACAGGATTCGTGGTGCTGGAAACGAACGAAATCGTCCTAAATCCGAGGAAAATCTTCTTCAACCGTTTGCGTCCCTTCCGGCTGATGTACGATCTGTTGCTGTTTTTCCCCTACATACTGCTGCTGGAAGTATTCGACGAGCTGATCGTTGAGGCGGGAGCTGAAGCATCGCTCGTGTTTGTGTCGTTCCTGTATCTGTGCAATATTGCCCGGTTTCGGGATAGCAATCGGTACTTCAGCGTCATTCCACGATCGCTAGACATTTCCCAGAGCAAAATGCGCATCGTGGAGGTCATCATGAACACGCTGTACGTGCTGCACTGGACCACCTGCCTTGGGTACATTATACCAGTGCTGCTGAAAGTCGATTCTTCCGCCCGTACTTCCGATGAGGAGGAACTGCTAGCTGCGATGCATCTCCCACAGCCCAACGTATCCGCTGCACTGGAAAGGGTGGCCAATCCGTTCGTACGGGTGCGCCTGACGGACCTCGACACCTCCACCGCCTATCGCTATCTGCGCAGCATGATGATAACGCTACGGGTCGGGTTGGCTTCGAGCGAAAAGAAGGACATTGAAGAGCACTACGTGTACCACTGGATCATGTGGCTGGTAATGTTTCTCGGTTGGCTGTGGTTCAACTACGTGCCCGTTGTGCTGTGCCGGTTTTTCGACTCGCCCGAGATGGCCACCGACCAGTACGACAAGTTTATGGCCAACCTGAAAGCGTTCGTGTACAACAAGCGGCTGAGCGCCACGTTGGAGCGGAAGCTGCGCAACAACTTCGCCACCCGGTTCCGGACGCGCTACTTCGACGAGGAGATGATAATGGGTCTGTTTCCCAGCAACCTTCGAAGCAGCATCCGGATGGAGACGTGCCGCCATCTGGTGGCGAGTGTGGATCTGTTCAAAAATCTGCCCTACTTCATACTGACGGATATTGTGAATTGTCTGCAGCTGGAGGTTTACCTGCAGGACGATGTGATCATTGCGGCGGGGAGTTACGGTGATTCGATGTACTTCCTGGCGGCCGGTACCGTGGCCGTGTACGCCATGAACGGGAAGGAGCTAGGTCATCTGACCGATGGGGCGTACTTTGGCGAGATATCGCTGATCAGGCGCAACCAGCAGCGTACGGCGAATGTGGTTGCGCTGGAGGCGTGTGAAATCTATCGACTGTCGCACGAGGACTTCCAGAACGTTGTTAAACCGCACGCCTATCTGCTGAACCGGATCCGCAAGCAGGCCGAGCAGCGGTTGGCCATGATGAAGCGAAAGAAGGACAAGATGTATGGGAAGAAGTTTTTCGAAGCATTCTTGCAATGAAGCGCAGCAAAGGTACGGTCATTTTGGAGTTGATGTTATTGTAAAATTATTATAAACCAAAATTTGTAAAATAGGATTTACGGCCAATCGATCTGGCAACCCAGCGCACCGTCGAACAGATTTCCTCTCAATCTTTCTTTCTCTCTCTCTCTCTCTCTCTTGGCAACTGCGTGATGCTGCACCCCGTATACTGTAGGTGTAGTTGTGGCCTTAGCATAAGTCAAATCACGCCGACTCAGTGGCTCTCTGTGTGAAGAAGCGTACTCTCTTGTCCGCTCAACGTTCGTTGCCTGCGCCTTCCATCCGCATAACGCTGTACACGCATACAAGCAAAGCTTAAGTCA
Source organism: Anopheles merus (assembly GCF_017562075.2). NCBI lineage: Eukaryota > Metazoa > Arthropoda > Insecta > Diptera > Culicidae > Anopheles > Anopheles merus. Next base: position 21,830,119 of record NC_054084.1, read on the forward strand.
TCGACCAACACCCCCATTAGGGTGAGTTGAGGCGAACGGGGCACAAGAGGTAGCCCGCTTTGCGGGAGGGTGAAAAACATGTTGCGCATCGGGTCGTATTTTATGCTTTTATGTTGTGGGCTCTGTGTGTTGGTGTGTAGGGGTCGTGGAAAGAGTCTTCCCTCTGCAAAGAAGTCAAACATAATTCTGACGTTCTGCTTCTTGTCTTCGAGCTGATGTTCACTTTCTGGTGTGTATGTGTGTGTGTGCGTTGTTTTTTGTATGTTTCTTTTCCCCCTTTAAAAAAAAATCCCTCTCTGTTGCTCACTTAACCTCACACCTCCCCCTAAACGAGTACCTCTCTGAGACGAACGCTTTCTTTTCCGCATTTCTTTCAACACTCGTTTCACTGCGTTTGTGGTTAACAAAAAAGGGAGACCGATCGTACCGACGGACTTGAGTGCAGCGGGACTGCAAACACAACATTCCTCCAAGTGTAGGATGACTGCATATCGCTGTGCTGCCGCTTCTTCCTTTGGGGTTCACTGTTGGCTTCCTCGGGGGGGTTTCTGAACTCTCCCCTGCGATGCTCGATCTTCGGGCAGACAGGCAGAATCTTCTGGCGCGTACTGTAGCACAAAGCCGGCGCCCAGAATGTTAATCCCCGTTTTCGGAGGCTTTATGCTGTTGTTCCCGCTCTACCCGTTCGTGCTGTCTCACAGCGCAGAAGGGTTCAAGTACATCGAGGCACAGCCCAACTACAGGGAACAGGGTTGATTTGACGTTTTTTTTTGTTAGCTTTGGCTTTTCAAAGTCATCGCCCAATGAGCACACGGCAAGGCGGTTCGAGAGATCGAGGATCAGGTTTCTTCAGGAAAACCTGTAAAAGATCAGCTGAGGAGTGGGAGCTCCGCTAAAATCTTCTCCCTCTCTCTCGCTTGGTCTCTCTGTGTTCGATCTTTCTTTGACCTTATAAAGAGCTCACACCGTACTTACATTGCCCAGGGTGGGAGACGTAGGTATACAACGTTTGCGTGCGAATCATGCATATCGGTTGTGTCGATGATACCTTTCTTTCGTATCAAAATACGAAACCTCTCTCTGCCACCCTGCTCCGCAAGATCGAGTGGCGCAGCTAAGGTCCCGCAAGGCCCGACAAGATTGATCGAAACCAGTATTCAAGCATAACGGGGTATCCCAAAACCGGGAGGGGGAGAAACAGAACTAAAGGGCAAAACGGAACGTGCACGTGCGTATGTGTGTGTGTGGTACGCACTTTTGGTTTTGCACAATTCCCGATCATTCCCGCTGGAAGGGAATCCCACTTATAAAATGTTGCTTCCTCTCAAGACGCAAGTCTTGAGTGTTGAGGAAACCACTTGAGATAGCGGACGAACGGCGGGGCGAACTGTTCTGGGCTGGCGATGGATGGGGTCTAGAGATCATAGTTTTTCCACCAAAAGATTCCCCAAGTGGAACGGACGGTTTCGACAGCTTCCGCGATCCGCGATGACCTCCGCGTTGACCGTTGAACCCAGAACGTGGCAGATAGGGCACACGCAAAGTGAGGAGAGCCATTTGGAGTTCATCAGTCGATGGGAGTACCTTTGGTGTAGTGCACTTAGGCTGCGGTATCTGATGGAGAAAAGGCTGGCAAAGAAAATTGACATGGTGTATCGAGCGTGAACGCGGTTGCAAAGAATCCTTTAGTACCCTTTTCTTTCCCGTGGTAGCAGCATATACATTACACAATTAGCAAAACGTAGATAAAACATTACTCGTCATACCAGCAGTTACGCTGGTATGACCTACCGTACTGTGAGCTCCTATTTTGCACCGAGTACAGCGCAATGGGAAAAGCAGGCAGTAAAATCGTATGAATGGTGGTACTGTTGTGAAACTTCATTTTCCACCCCACGTACGCGCCGTCTAGACACAGCAAAATAGCACTAAAATGAGGGTGAAGGCACAGGGTAAACCATTACCGCGGCCAGCGTAACCGGGAGGGGTCGTCGCTTAGCCGACTGCGCATACGGCAAATGGGAAAACAGAATAGTGGCGTAAAAATAACTCGCCGTACTGCCGTCAAAAACATCTCACTCTCGAAGCTATTTCTCCATTTTTCCGCTCTGCCAACCGCCCGCATACCGATGGATTGTGAGTGGTTTTCCAGCGCGAGGGAGATTTTCTTCTAGTCCGAAACGTTTCCCGAAGGGAACTAGGACACCGGATGGTGTTTTTGGATATGGGTTCGAAAGTAAGGCTTTGCCCTCTTTGGCAGGATACGGTAGCTTTCCGACTAGGGATGCGTGAGTCACGTGTGAATGGTTCCGCCCGGTCGTGTTACAATTACGGTGTAAGAATCACGTGTGAAATGATACGGGTAGGTACGGTAATGAAGGGAGTTTGGAAATCAATTGGTTAAGGACGGGTTTTCTAAGGAAGATTGGGACCTACCCGCAGCAATATGGCTAGCTGGTGGTGGTGGTGGTCGCGTGCCTGTTTTGGAGGGGATCCAATTTCGGTAGGATTCTCACAACCTTTTCAGCTAGTTAGTTTTGCATGCATTCAACATTGAATAATTGATCGCATGTGAAATATGTGCGTCGTTTTTATACAGGCTCTTCATCACGAGGATCAAGATGAATTAATTCCTTCAAACAGATTCAATTAATCAGATATGAATGCGACCTATTTAGTCAGTGTGGTCAGGAATTGCGTTTAGGTATGTTTTCGTTAAACGAGAGCCCTCATAAAACTGAATTATTCTTTCCATTGCTTTTACACGTTTTAATAAGTACAAGTCGACTAATATCAGAATCTATAGTTTGTAAAATTCTTTCACCCTAGTTTTGGTAGAATAGTTTGTATAATGCTGTCGTTCGTTTGTTAGTTTGTTTAATTTTCTTTGTTACTATCTTTTGTTCACATGCTTACGATATTAACTTGTTGCTTATGATAAATGTTCTCTTTCCTATTTTCATAAATAAAACATATTCTGTCTTTTTGCTTTTTTATTTATTTTCACTTGTTTGAAGATAATCAGACCATAATATTTATGCTTTTGTTGTAGCATCTACAATGACTTTTATCACTTTTGTAATCTTTCGTTACTATTTAAAGACTTGTGGCAAATTTGGATGTGTTGCTAGAGACTTCAATGTATTTATCCTTGAGTTTTGCTGCTTTTTGAATGCGAAAGATCAGTTTGCTCTGTCCTGTTCTATAAATCTGATTAATGAACAGACACTGATTGATTCTTACTTAATCTGCACAGATGTATAGTACTGCAATTAGTTTTTGTTTGCCTTTTTATGACCTTCCTATGGTTTTGGAACCCTGGATTAACCAAACCATTTGCTTAACTACACTATCTAGCAACATTTCTTCTTGAAATCCACCGCAAAACGAGGGATTCACAATTTATATGAGTGTTTTATCGATACATTTTTCGACAAACCATTCAATTGATCCATTTAATTTAATTTCAATTCATCATTTGAACCAAATTAAGGTCTCTTTCAAGGTAGGTTCCATTCCTGTTTTAAAATTTTACTGTTATTCCTTTACTCCAAATCAATGTTTAGATTTAATTTAAAATATTGAACATGGTGGTAAAGCCATTCATTGTATTGCAAATCACGCTTGTACGCTTCACCTAAAGGACACTCTCACGCCACAATCGTCCTCAATCGCTTATCACACGAAAAGGTCATCCTGAAAATAAACATGTCGCGGCAGGCTCCCTCACACTTGGCTTCACTTTGGCGGCTCCTGGCGGACAAATAAACCCCTTTACATTCACACACACACACGGCCGACCCAGTACATCGGTTTTAGCGTGCTTTGCTAATCAAAGCTAGTGCGATCATTTGCATTGCAATTAGCTGGTGTACCCGCGCGTCCCAGACCCCCACAGGGTGGCACTGTGCAGTCGATCGCATCATCGCATCGAACGGCGCACATCAAACGCGATGCCGGCATGGGTGCGGGAGCATTTTGCGCATCGAACATCGATAGAACGGCCCCCGTCCGGCAGTCAGCAATTTCAGCCGGACCAAAACTCGGACCGGACGGCAAATAAGAGGAAGTTGCATATCTCCCTCCCACATGTGTTGTTGGGGTGGACCGGCGCACAACCGTTTGGTAGCACCAAGTTCAGCCAGCGGCAGTCAGCTGTTTCAAGCCTGGTGGACCGTTTATTTGCTCCTGGGAATGTTGGCCACGGTCGGTCGGGCTGGAAACGATAGCAATCGTGCATTTCACTGCGAGAGCAACCGAAGGGTGGCAAGAACCCGACCGGCCCGGCACCGGAACAGCCCATTCCGGGAGAAATGGCAAACAGATGGTGGCAACCTGTGCCACCCGCCAGCGTTGGCCGTGGTTCGCGCGAAACCAATCATCATCTCCGGTATGCCGGTGGCCCCAGCACGCTCACTCTCGCACACTCTGCCTACGATAAAACCTTCGAAGCGTGTTGTTTGGTAACTTACTTTGCGATTCAATCGGTCCTGTGCTGCCCGCATCAGATAACCCTTGGTTGTTTTTATATTAGGAAGATGCAATAATGAATCATGTATAAAGCTGCCAATCTTGATTATTTACAAATTCTTTAAAAATTTTTTTTTTCCTTTCTTTGTACCTTATTTTTGTACAGTTCTTGGACTTTTTAAGGATAAAAAACACACTTAAATGTTACAGATGTCTCACTTATATGAACCGCGAACAGGGGAAAATGATAACAAAAGCTTCTCTATAAATAAAAACTGACTATAAATAAAAACATAAAACTGACAACGTAACATGAAAAAATAAGGCTTTTATCTCACAAAAAAAAAACCAGTCCTCGTTCCTTGAAGGCGTTGGATCGATTTTTTTTACTGCGTCTTTATACTGCCTTTATGACCGCTCAACCTTTATGGGTTAATCTCAGCTGTTGCGGCAAACGCCACGATCGCACTGAAGCCTAATGGAATCCGCCAGCGGCCAACCATGATTAAACGTCGCCATTGTTGGCCTATCCATTTCCATTTGGGCTCGGGGGGTCGTGCATGCGAAACGGTGCACGATCGACGAGCAGGGGAACTGGGACCCGTTGGGGGAAATTTAAATAAAACACAAAAGCGACACACACACACGCAACCGCCGGACCGGAATCCGGATGGGAGCGTTCCGCCGGATCGGGGCAATCGAAATCGGTTTCGGTGCCTGGTGCGAACGGTGCAACCGGTGACGGATGTCTCCTCCACAAACACACTCGTCGCTCGACGGAATGCGTCCTGCGATGGCTTTCGATTCGATTCGGTGTTTGGTGATTCGGAAAGTGATCCGGGACGCGCGGCGCAACATGCGCATGCCTTCACGCTCTTTTCCACCATCACCCAGCTCCCAAACCGAAGGTAAATGACGAAGCATGAATGCATGGATGCACTTTCGGTGTGCCTAAGCACACCTCTTTCCTGCACTGCACATTCCCTTCCCCACTCAGTCTTGGTGAAAAATTAAGTCGCTTTATTTTTGTCGCTCGATTCGCTCGTCGACCAACTAACGTTTGTGTGTGTGTGAGCGTGTGCGAGTGAATAAATGAGAACTCCGCCCCTCGGCTAGAAATGTATGGAAAAGAGCCACACCAAAGGGGAGTTTGTACAGGAATTGGACAACAAATAACTGCGACGAAACAAAACAACAAGCAGTGGGACCAAGCAAAACAAAACAGAAAAAAACCTCCGGCCCGACCCCGAAACAATTCCTCGGTCCATGTGACACCCACACCCACCCCGAAATAGGTGAGCCGTGCCGTGGCTGCATACGCGGCAACATAGGCCCTGGCGCTCAACCCACACCGAAAGCCACCCACACCCACCGCATGGCCCACACACTCTCACACATGTGTGAGCGCGCGCAAACCCGGCAAAAGCCAATCAAGCGCGGCATAAAATGTGCATAAAATATGTAACGAAGGTGAAACCGTCCCGCGCACGAAAACGAACTCGAACGCGGCCAGCGAAAACAAAAGCAAACTCCGTAAAAGAATGCTGCTCTCCTTCTGCAGCTCTTGGGCTGCTCGGACTGCTCGGGACGCGCGGTTTCTGCTTCTTCCGGGGCGGCCCTTTTTGGAGCAGCAGCAGCAGCAGCAGTGGCGGTGTATTTTGTTGTGTGGGAAGAGGTAGATCCAAAGCACGAGAGAAGCAAAAACAATAAACAACGCATTAGTTATCGCGTCGCGCAACGACGCAGTGCAGCGGGAAGCGGTGGACTTTTACATCGGAAAGGGACGGTTGGGTGGGGCCGTTGTTTAGGGCCCCGTGACATGGTTTATCTAAGCATTGTGGTACACTGTGTTCGCTTGAAGCAAGCCGTCAATCAGTGGTGTTGGAAAAATTAAACAACTGTTGTCGTAGTCGTGACAAGGGAAGGAGAGGAAGGAGGGAAATCAATTTTTATTGCGAAACATAATTTAAATACACGCCATATGACAAATCCACCCTGATGAGTTTGCGTCAGCGTTGCGTGTTTTTGTTGAGGTTTTGTAGCGTGCGAGTGGGAGGTGGCTTGCTGGTGCAGTGACAAACTGCTCGCTTAACGTGCTACAAGTTGCGAGATCGAATCTTATCTGGATGATGTTGATATGGTGGATTTTCTGTGATGAATTTTTACGCGCGCTCTCTCACCCTTAATGCGTATTGTGATGATCGTTCGTGGCATAGAGAGAGATCACAGGATTCTTTTAAGTGTATTTATTGAGATTTGGTATTTGAAAATATGTATAAGTATCAAAATTATTCCAGGAAAATGATGATAAAAATGAGTTTTAATCCAAAAAGTGTTGAACTCTCATATTCAAACTTAGAATATAAAGTCTTACTATGAACAATTCCCTATGAAATCCCTCTCCCATTGGCCTGTTCACGATAGAGCACGTCGATGTGAAGGACGGGTTGTGAACTAGGCTGTGAAGTCTTTTCGGTCTATTTTAATTTAAATCGAGTTAAAAAAATATTGATTTAATTTGTTTTACGAATTTAACGCTCATAGATCTAACATTAACGATCATTTTACGACCAAGAAACGAAGTAATATGTGTAATGTTTAGTTTATTGTTTCATGCTTATTTTTGATATTTGGTTATTGTCTTCCGCGTCAATGCGTCACAACGAATTGAGAATGTCTGACTGGCTGAGATAGTTTAACAAAATGGTTAAAAAATGCATAAACTGTAGGCAGTGAGGGAGATTTTAGTTGGCACATTTCGATTTGCTGTTTGATTTTTTATGCTAATTATTGTTGATCGTTGAACGGTCGTTACTACGGACAACGACATCAGCAGAGAAATGATTGTTGACCGGTTCATACTCACCGGTTCATGAACCGGTCAACAATTCATACTCACCGGTTCATGAACCGGTCAACAATCATTTCTCTGCTGATGTCGTTGTCCGTAGCAACGACCGTTCAACAATCAACAATAATTAGCATAAAAAATCAAACAGCAAATCGAAATGTGCCAACTAAAATCTCTCTCTGCCCTACAGTTTATGCATTTTTTACTATTTTGCTAAACTATCTCAGCCAGTCAGACTTTCTCAATTCGTTGTGACGCATTGACGCGCAAGACAATAACAAGATTTCAAAAATAAGCATACAACAATAAACTAAAAATTACACTTCATACTTCGTTTCTTGGTCGTAAAATGATCGTTAATGTTAGATCTATGAGCGTTAAATTCGTAAAACAAATTAAATCAATATTTTTTTAACTCGATTTCAATTAAAATAGACCGAAAAGACTTCACAGCCTAGTTCACAACCCGTCCTTCTGCCAATACATAGAAACTTAATCCCATTTCTTAACGTTACACAATTCCGTAAGGATTTCCCCCTGACCTTTGGCCCCGGTGAGAATGAGATCGAGAAAAAGAGGGTTGTTAAAAAAGGGAGAACACGCTTCGATGCGTGTAAAACCATGAACCCCATGAATTCACCTGAGCGAGAGGAATCAACCAGCCCTAAGGGCAAAAGACCCTTAGAAAGACCCTCGGTCGACCCGTCGGTAGCACGGTGGAAAATGGAATTGGCGTCCCTCTTTCTCTCAAGGTTCTGGCGGACCTTTAAATTTAATTCTCACCATAAGAGCATGTTTACGTGTTCGTCTGCAGGAGAAAAAAAAAACATACCTATACATACAAACCGGTGACCGGAGCGATTGTTCCCATAACAAAAAAGGGCGAAGAAAGCACCTGAGAAAAACCGTATCCTCCGAGGCAAAGCAGGCGAAAGGGACAAGTGGAATCCCCGTGGGTCCTTTTATCCGGGCAATTAATTCCCGGCTCTCTCGATCCGTCCACTGTGCGCAATGTCGCGTCATCGCGACCCTGTTCGCCTGTGTTGGTGAGCGTGCAGCAAGGACAGGTCCATATTGGCGTCCATTAATAACATCACACACAAAACTCCGAAGAGCCGATTTATCAGGCTCGTCCGTGACTCGCTTGATGCGGTGCGGGACTGCAAGCGTGAAGGGGTACGAAAGAAAACACGGGCCCACAACGGGCAACGAAACGAACGTCTCCGGGACGTCGCTTGGAAAAGGAATTCATCCTCCTTCCCTGTTCGGAAAGAAAAACAATACACTCAGGGGTGGAGGAACGGTGAAAACGGAACCGTAAGCCAGCGTCGAAACGGAACGAGCTCTGGAGATCGAACCGTTGCAGCGCAGGATCGTCTGTTCGTAGATCTTTAACTTTCCGCACCTTCGATGTGCTGGTGAACCCTCCGCACGTAAACATCTCTTCCACGGGGATGGTGTTTTTTCATCTTTCTTTCTTCTTTCTGCTCGCTTTATGTATGTGTGTGAGTCTGTTTTCTTATGCGATCCTCACATGGGATCCTCCTCAAGCCTCAGCACTCTTGCCCCGCTCGGGTGCGCATTACTTTTCGTTTCGTTTGACTTCTGTTTATGCTTTTCGAGTTCCATTTGGATGGGCGCGAAGCTGGTGTGGTGCATGCTAAAAATATCCCAAAAACTACATACACACACACTGCGTCTGGCCAGCGGGGTCGTACGCAATGGATGTATCATTTCTTCGCTGGGACGATATGTTTTTCCAACGTCCTTCCGTGCCGCCCGTTTCAGCGACGGCAGACGGGATCGACCGGAGCGCACCGTTGGTCGGCTCGACTGCGCTTCGAGGGATCTTTCGAGGTATGCGAGGGACAGCATCGAGCGATGGTGAACGTTTTTTTTTCTTCTTTGGATTGTATCCCGAATACTAGGAGATATTGGTCGAGAATTGGAAGTGACATTGGGTGAGAAAATTGTTGCTTTTTTTAACCGATGCTTTTTAACGGATTAATTTTAATTTTGTGCTCAAATAACTTCAAGATTTTGATACAAATAAGTAGTTTTAAAAACTATTAATTGTATCAAAATTCAAAAATTCTTGTCCTAGTTGTTTAGACCAAACAGTCCCGAAATAGGAGCAAAATATTAAACGATCATTAAATGATCGCAACTAAACTGTAGAAAGAAAAACACGCAGGCACTGTAAACACCTTGCAATAAAGTTATTTTTAAACAAAGATCACAGCTACATTCCTTCCACCCAGTTTTATGCAAATGAGATGTAATCAAGAAAAGCTTTATTGCGGCACTTCATGTCCGACTGGATCGATTCAAGCGGGTTGTAAAACCATTTGACAATGTTTACAGAACGTAAATTAAACGCTCAACATACTAATACTACTACCACTACCATCACTACTACACTAGACCGTTGCCTGATGGTCGCTCATTTGCTGGAAAACCATAAAATGTAATTTACGACACACCGGGTTACATAGTCGATCGTTTGTGAGCGTTAAAAAGAGGCTGGAACCGCGTGCACGCATAAAATAATTAATAAGCTGCGCAGCGCAAATACTACACCCGCCGGATGCGCATCGTTATGCAATTTCTTTCACACACCCACATGTTTGTGCTTGTGTGTGTTGTTGTTTTTTTTTCTCGGGATGGTTGCTACTTTCCCTGGGCCTGTAGTATTTGCATTTGCGTTTTCGGTTTTATATCTTTCCCATTTTCAAACCGTACCATCCAGCGCACCGTGGCATCATTCGGTAGCTGTTTGTGTACGGTGTCCGATGACGGGAAGCATCTACATAAACAGTACGCCCGAACGGCCCGTACTACCCCGTGACGATGGGCGGGCATCATAATTCGTCCATATGGTTGCAGGATGCATTTGTGCGCATTTCAATTACGCTCATTGCGGTTGCCGCGTGCCCGAGCAGCATCATGGGCGTAGCAGCGAACCTGGGCTGGTTATGTCTTTCTACCCGTGGATGGGTTTTTGTGAAGGAAAACATGCCAACGGTGGGCGCCAATGGTGATTTATGTGGAAATATGCCGGCGATTGGAGCATCCAATTTTCCGCGAGGTCGGTCGGCAGTGTTGTGAGAAGGATCGTGCATGATGTTTTAGCCGTCTTTTAGGGATGTGTGTTGTTTGCGATGTTGAATGGTTTATTTTGAAAGTTATTATGAATCATATAACATATTCAAATCGTTCTCAAAAGTATTAGGAAAGTCATGAAGAACCACAACTATTAGCACTGCAGTCAAGGGAAGAAGCACTCCAGAAATTCAACTCTAGGCTACCATTGAGTGAGCATTCCGTGTTCCAAAATTAGATCTAGCATCGATCTAGTGAGTACGTTTCCATTTCCCCTCTTTCGTTCGGGTTTCCTAGAGTTGAGCGTTGATGATCGCTTCGAGTGTAATCGTTCGATCATTTTTGAGACAGATATGACGCGAACGAATTCGAATTTTTGATATTAAATCTTCATGTTGAAATAACAAAGACTTTTGAAATGAAATTTTAATATAGGACGTCATCTCCTTAGTTATGACTTTAAGAAAATTAAAGTTATGCCACAACATTGACACACTTCACTCTACACAATTATCATTTTCACTGTCCTGTTCATCTTCCTTATGTGACTGACTGCATGCGACATAGACCTGCACTGATGTCTCCCTCGAATGTTTAGGGCTTTCTGGAACTAATTAAATTGAAACAAGAAGAACCAGAACCAATTAAACTGCAACCATTTTAAGAAATACGGCATGGAACTTCTTGGTGATCACATTTCAAAAGCATAGTCTTTATCTGAGTAAATATAGAGTAAAAGGTTTCGTATCCAACGTACAGCCGGAAACAAAACGAACTCAAACCCACCAAATACAGCCAATAAAGCTAGCTTATTTGGTGTGATGGTGATGATGATGTCATGATTATCTGTCGAAGACGACGAACAAGCTAACTGACTTCAACCAGTTCAGGGTTGGCCAGCTGGTCTGCCTACGCAAGCATTCATTCATGCTCGGGACACTACCAAGAGCGGAGGAGGACATTTCATCCATGCGCTTGAGGAATCACTACCATTTGGGTATCATTACCAAGCCCTTGGGGATTGTTCCAGGCTGAAGACAATTCATTAGTATCTTCCATCTGGCTCCGCCGATACATTCGATTGGAGGTGCAACATTTTCGGCAGAGGAATCTCTTACAAACAAAAATACCTGAAATGATGCTGGCAAAGCAAGTTGCTCCTTCTTCATGTCTCACGGATGGTCAACGCCTTACTTCCCCATTCATGTGGTCGTTGTTTGGGTTTAGCATTTCAGGAAGAAATCGAGACAAATAAACAAAAAAAATCATCATATGACAAAAGGTGAGCAAACGCCTCATGCGATTATCGGCAGCAGCTCCAGTCTGCGCCATGATCATTCCAACACCGTGTGGAAGAAAGGAGAAGAGAGGGTTTGGCCTGAAAAAAATCGAAAGCAAAAACCAAACGCTGATTTGAATTCCTAATGAAGAATCTTATTCGAAGGGGGGCCGGGTTTTGCGACACCGTGAGCACGCCCGGCTCGCACTGTTTGTACAAGCGAGCTGTTTGACGTCTTACTGCTTACTGCGACATCTCGCCGACTGGACAAAGAGATGAGACAATGAGGCTCAAAATTTGGTGGCGTTTTTTTCTGTTTTGGTTACTACCATCACCCATTAGATATTGTCGCGTCTCAGGTGTCTCGAGGTTTGGTGCTGTAAGTAAGCCTTTCGGGCACGGGCACTATTTACGCACGCAGCGTATTTGATCGCGTGAGCTTTTCGGGGGAGGGGTGCCAAAGCCCAACCATTCGTCTGCGTGCTTGTGCCCTATTGAGCTGAGCGTCAATTTCCTGTGGGAGGGTAGATATTTGCGTACGTAATGTCTATTCTGGAGGAGTCGAGAATAAATGTGCCGTGTGTCTAATGCAACCACACACACACACACACACACACACACACACACACACACACACACACACACACACACACACACAGAGCGACCCACCCACCCACAAGGCCGGTTATTTTATATGACGGTGTGCGATACATCGATGACTAATGGGTACAATCAAGGGATGGAAATGTGTTCCCTTTTGAGGGTGAATTTCATTCAATTTTTAAGGAGTTTTGAAGGAACAAATTAAGACGATGTCTTTTTAACTCTCGCACGTTGTTGGTTATCGAGCGAGATCGCTCCTGTGGCTAATGATCAACGTACAATCATTGATTTTTGGCGCATATGTTCACCGGCCAGGGAAAAACTGGAATAAGAAAACAACTCTGGATCGGTTTGCAAGAGTGTGTGCGTGGAGTGGTACGGGATTTTCTATCGTGTTTATTGTTCGGTCGTGTTGAGCGATGTGTTCTAAATACTATTAAGCATTGAAAACCCCCTTGTTTTTAAATCAATGTATTAATTGGTTCATTCAACAGTCTGTAAACTTTGTAGAAAGTAGGCAAATGGTAGGTCAGATTGGTTGCGATTTAAGTTTATGGAATGAGTTTTAAGTTTTCTTTTAATTTATCTTAATTTATGTGGCAAAAAGCGCAAGGTAATATAAATACCAATCTGTGATGTTATGTCTATCTTTCAATATACTGCGATTACTTTAACTATTATATGTGTAGTACGAAAGCAAACTAAACAATCGACTTCCTCTGTAATCTTTCTTAGATGTATAAATCAGAACTACCATGTGGATTTTATGCTGAAAATTTTATGGGATGAAAATTTGAACGTAGATGCCGTATAAATGATCAATTGACGAAATAAATTGGGAATCGTCATATCTAATTCATTTTTATATTATTGTTACATTTCTTAGAATTACTATTTGTATATAAAATGTTTCCTAAACATTTAAAAGATGACCAACAAATATTCGATTCGGATTTTGATTTGCGTTTTCAAATTAAAAATAACAAGCTCCGAGGAGACCTACAGACACACAAGTTTTAGGTAAAATGACGCTTGCATAATTCGTTTAAAACAGCATTTTTCCTTTACATATTTCCATCGGTAGCAAGATCGCTCAAATCAAGGTGCAAGCAAGCAAGTACAGTAATCCCTTAAACACGAAGCTCATTCACACCGCCGTAAAGTTATCGCCTTTTGTTGTCGGAGGTGTCCCTTTTCTGCCCCTTTTTACCCAAGCGCCACACAATTGTGCCCCGAGCAGTGCACCGCCACGCGAAAAACGGGCCACAAACATACAATGATTTACCAGTGTTGCCTCCCGGTTTTTTTTTTTTTTGCGCCAAAGCTGACCAGCAATGGAAGCTTGTTCCCATACCCCATCATAAATACATTCCCTCCAGTCGTACCCCAAACGGTTTTAATAGCATATCTCGCTGGCGTCATCTGCTCGGTGCTCGGTCATAAAGCGTCGCCGCACAATTTATGCAGCTTTTACTTTTGATATACCACCCGGTGGTACGCCAGCTCCAGCTCCATTGGCGATCACACGATTACACGTCAATTACATACGCGGAGTACTGCGACCATGCGATCGCCACGCCGGTCTTAGGGCCGAGGAGACCCTAGGCTCCCCTCCTTCCCCCGTTGTACGGGGAAACAGTTGGAATGCATTCATTTGGTGCATTCCATTGGGCCGATTCGTTGGTTTAATTCGCCACAACGCACGACCACCACGATGCGTGCGAATCATGACGGTCCCTCGCTCCAGCGGTTGGCACTTTCTTCTTCATGCCGGCCGTCCCTGGCCAGTGGCCCGTTTGGTGTGGAATATTAATACCCTGGCAGTACAGTCAGTGTCATGTTTTAGTGGTTCGGGCGATGTTGTTAAATGTAGTATAATTTAATTGTGCTTTCCAAGCATCATTGATCATTAAAAGGCCATATCATGGTTTATGGTTGTGTCGTTACTTATTCATCAGACTGATCAGTTTATTGTTCGCTCGGAGTGTAGTTGTAAGTGCTGGAGTACAAGACGCGCTCGTCCTAAGGACAGGGCTCCATCAATAAGACCAAGTCGTAGTTCAAAATTGAATCAAGTTTCTGTTAAATAGGTATTAAAATCAATAAGGAATTTAAACAACCGTTAATAAAAATAGAAAGACTCTTTGACATTTTCAAGGTGTCACGAAAAATCGATGTACACTGTATTCCTTTCCCCTTTCGCCTGGCATGCATTCTCCACAAAGACAGCTTTACTTTGTGTAAGATTGGAATAGATATGTAACAGCGCGGTTGGGAGGTAACGCCGTCGGTAGCGGAACAATCGTCACAACTGTAATGCGGACTGCGCCACCACATGGCCCCAACCATCCGGCTTTTCATTGCTTTCCCGCTTGTTTGTGACCCTTTTGCGTGAATTCCTAACACCATCAAACATCCAACTCTTTCTAGGCAATGCACGCACTGTCCCACCCCATCGGCATGCTTCAGATTCGTTTTCTACCGTTGGCAGATCTTCTGATAGCAGCAGCAACTCGCTTGTCGAACTGATAAGCGCATGTCGACAATTTGTTATTCCATCGAAAGGCACTGGCACCAACAAAAAGGTAGTAGCAACGGCCTCTTGATTGTTGGCTGAATATTTCAATCCACTTTTCCTACGCTCCTATTTAGGATCGAAACAATTCGTACGGCGAAAGATCACCAATTTACCGCGCGATCGCTATCAGCGTGATAAGTGATTCCGAATTCCACATTCGGTGGCAACAAATTGTCCACGTTACCACTCTGTCCCTGTTTTAATGATCACCAAACTTAACGAGCATGATATTAGAATCAAATCAGCTGTCAGCGGTGCCCATGTCTCCCTTTACCTATTATGATTCATTGGCAACCGGTCAGCACACGTCGGGGAGATCCGCATGGAGCGCCGAAGAGCCGTACCATTTATGGACCGAGGGGACGTGAGCGATCAGCCGGCGGGACGTACCGTTAATATGGGCGCGATCGTAGGACGAAAAGGTTACGAAATCTGTCCCGCGCCCGCTGCCCGTTGTTCGCCTGCAAATGAATATTGATTACCAACCAAACAACCAACACACCAGTGGTTGCTGTTGCTGTTGCTGCTGCTACCCCGCCGGTGGGTGCAAAGTAAACGAATTAGTCTCGAAATGCTATTAAGAATATCAATAGCCGATAGATTGTGCGTGCCGAGGCGCTGGGAGGGATTAATGGAGCCGAGCGTTGTGTGCGCCGAGAATTAAGTTGTCAGGCGTCGCGGTCTAAAAAGGGCTGAGTATGGGAATGAGCATTCCAGCGCAATATAAACAATGTCTCAAGTCTACAGCATTATGATTTAAAAGCTCCTTCGTTTTTACCATTGAAGGACAGCTCTAGTGCTGGTTTTGGTTTGTATATTATGCTTAGCACGGTTTCAATCATTTGGAATAACTTTGTAAGCTTACCCAAGACGCAAATGCACTTTTTTGGTACCATTTCTTCCTTCATTCCTTCATAAATCATCTTCTAAAAGACTTCTAATCCTTTCCATGTGTGCAACCTCACAAAGACAACCTTTACGCGTACATACGGCTGCTGATGCGTGAAGATTCATCCCTTTTCCAACGCTTCACTCCTGCACTCCGTGTGTGAATTGTTACGGTTTGAAGATTAATTCCCGAGTAATAAGATAGCCAGACAATTTATCTTAATTGCTGCCGCCTTTCCGCTGAAGTCGCGCCGCTTTCAAATGGAGCAATTGTCGAACCGAAAATGGAGCAAAAACTGTGCAACCGTACCGTACACACCGTATGCCCCAGCTATGGTGCACCAGCTCAAAACCCCCCAAAGAAAGGCGTGAAATGACTCACTTTAGCGATGGGTTTTGGGTTTGGGCGCTTTGCGGGCTGACCTGATTGATCCTGGGTCAGTGCGGAGCGTTCAGAGGGGGCGAGTGTTTTTTTTGCCTTCTCTTCTTTCACTTCCCCCCAAAAATGTCTTCATACTGCCATATATTCACTTTAACCGCACCACAAAAAAAAACACCCACCTCATGTGCGTGTCGTGTAAGCCGTCGGCCATTTATTTCTCGCGCACAAGTGACCACAACGTGTGTACCCCGTGCGTTGCGTGGGCGACGGGGCAATCCGTTAGTGGCCCCCGTATGACACACTCTTGGCATGATCGTGTGCACGATCGCAAAATGTTGCAATTTGGGATGCAGTTTTGAGGTTTGTTTTTTGGCTGTTGGTGTCATTTTATGGGTGAATTTATTTTGAAACGTGTGGAAAAGTGTTGTACTTTCTTGATCTTTCCCAAAAAAAGATCTTGGTGGCGTTGATTCGAATATACAAATTTAAATATTTCACAGTTAAGACGTACCTTAAAAACAAAAACCACTGTAGGTAAGATACAATGAGCATACAAAATAACTCTAACCTTCCCATGTCAGCTTCGGTGACGTGCGCTTTCAACACAGCACGAGCATACACATTACCCCGAAGGAATGTGGTGAACATATGTTTTTCATTTTTACTGCATCCATCCTCGAAACCGAGGATCGTGTGGGGAAATCCCACACAAATGTATGCATAGTTGCGATGCAGCTCAGTGGCAACAATTTTCATGACGAGGATTGGCTTACCCTCAGGCCGGTTGTACCGTTGGCACGATAAGTTTGAGACAGCAAAGATGCTCCGAAGGTGTTGGCAATAGGTGATGAATTTCGCATTATCGGTGCGGCGCTTGTAGCGTTATTCCTTTCCAAATTGGATTAGCTAAAAAGAATGCCCTTCCAGAGTGTTTCGTGCTGATGTGAACCATTAATCAACTGTTTGATTGCCCGCACGGAACGAGATGCTATTTTTCATGCGCAACAATTGACATTTTGCAGAGAACTATGATTGGGTCTACTTATCCTATTGCCATTAAATGGGCTCTCCCTACTCTCTTTTTCTTTCTATTATGCCCTGTCCGCTTTCCCATCGTAAAGTAACACGTGATATATCACTAGCATTAACAGGCGCAAACACATCTAACGCTCGATCGGTCTAACGATCGACGAACGCGCGATAAAATGATTGGAAAATTGGCCGTGGAAAAGTGGCGGATCGCCTCCTGTCGGGCAACAACGAGCATGATTGACGTGGAAAATATGATCTGGCAAGCGGAGCTGCTGTCCTGAAATGTCAGCCAAAAAACGGGGGGTGCAAAACCGCTGGAAAGGAATGCTGGGAAAACTGACCCCATTCTTGGCCATGGAAAGTGATCGCTCGCGGGCAGACAGGCCAGAGTATCGCACCGGCTCGATCGATGAAGTGCACACTCTGTCTGCACTTGAGAGCGGACGGAATGCACTTGCATTTCATACCATGTGTACCCGCGTGTGTGTGTGCTTGCACGCGGACAGTGTGAAGCGGATCGGACAGGGCTGACATGTGTGGAATGGGTAAGGTTAATCTTGATCGTCTTTTTTCAGCAATCAAGTGAAGCGAATGGCTTTATGGTGGATTGGATGAAGGGGAACTTAACAGAAGTGATCATACACGTTGCTTTAATTAAATTTTATTCACCCCTATGCGCGTCTAACGCGCCAAACAGCTCTTATCGCGAATGTCTTATGAATTTTTAAATTCAATTGTCATAAAAAAACGTCATTCGCTCCGTGTAAGTGAATTATCTTGCAGGGAAATATTAAACTTTACTGCTGCACTACGTAATCTTGCTACACCCTGGGGGCTCATCCGAACAACCAGTGAAATCATTCGATGATCTCAGTGTCCGGCGCGTTTTTTTTCGTTCCCAATTATACCCTACGGCTTGGGCGTCCAAGGACGAACCATTTTATGTATGGTAACCCCTTCGGTAGCCTTTCCGTCGACGGGTGCAGCTCGCAATATGATGTCGATGGGCGGGATGCTGCTGCCAGCAACTGGTCTTGGACAGCTGATAAGGGATAAAGAGTTGAGTGCATAAAGTCAGCGTAAGGTCACGATGGTTTTGGTGTAGGTTTCGAACTTTTTTTCAGTGTCTTTCGCGTCACCATGCGTCACCACGCTGCTTTGAGATAGTATGGGCATGGTTGCATTCCACCGACGGTATGTGATTATAGAGAAGATTGAATTGAGGAATGATGCTACTGTGGATGAGGTAAGCGATTAGAGATTGTGTTCAAATTCAATATTGTCTTGTTTTGTGGGAGATTTTCAGGGTTCGTTGCGATCGCATTTGGAAACAATTAATCAACGCATTCATGTAAATGTGCAGGTTCAAAGGAGGGAAATGTTGTTCTTGAATATTTAAGGCATTACTAATTATGAATTCGTACATGAATTGTTAATACGTAGAGCTGCTAGAAAAGGATTAAATCTATTGTCGAATTTCACCAATTGCTAATGAAATCCACAACCATGACATCATCATTATTACGGTGACGGAAATTCCAAAAAGAGTTGATTACTTCTATGGTTACATTTTATTTAATATCCATTGGCTTACACTTTTAAATTCTAATGTCAACTCTTTGGTAACAGAGAAACTCTACAATACGTACTAAAAAGTTCCAATGAGCTGGATGTGGGACTTTTTTTTTGTCAAATACTTTTTAGTCCCCAAAAAAGTTTCAATGGCCTGCATTTGGCATACTTTTGTTGGTCATATTCATCTTGGATGAGAAATTTTTGTAAGAGAATTGTGATATTTCCTACCATAGAGACAACTGGCACACAATGACTGCTCTGAATATCTGGATACTCGAATTCTTAGCGTCGTTCGATTCAGTTTAGAGCTTTATGCAACATTTGATATGGAACAAGAATTTCCTAACTGTAAGTACTGATCGAAATCTTAATTACTCTTTTCCTGACAAACGTTTTTACCATAATGTATAGGAACAGTTACTCTTTTATTGAAATATCCTTTGTGAATCATTATAGATAAAAGAAAATGAAGTTTATAACAATTATTTGATGTTGTGAAGTTTTCATCCAAAAACAAACAAAACACAATATTGGGGCCCTTCACGATTCTAGTTAGTTTTTTCTATGGAGTTTGACATTTGGAGGCTGAAATCATGTAAACACTCCATACGAAATCACACAAAAAACTAGCCTACAATTTTCAATCTAGATTATTCTAGCCTCAAAGCTAGAATTAGATTCGAGTACCTGCTCGAAAACACGGTTTTGTTTACATTTACCCCAAGGTGCATTAAAGAGATCACGTGATGGAATCTAGAATCAAAGTGTATGTAGTCCAGGTGGTCTCATAGCATGTTTTTTATAACCAAATTTGAATATCTCTTTTTGACAGGATGGGTGAAAACTTTTGTTCAAACAAGCTTTCTGGAGGCTTGATGAATACTCAAAACACTCTTAAAATCTTCATTCAAAAACAGAAGCGATAAAAATCAGTCTTCTGAATTCATACACCTTGGGATAAGCCCACCACCTGTATATTATACCGACTTAAATAGCTGCTCGAAAACTACTATACAATGCAAACAGCTGACAGGCTGAAATTTCAGCCTACGAACTTAAAACGGAAAGGGCCCCATTGTTTGCTTGGTATAAATTGATTTGTTGAACTATTAAAAATGATTTGGTATTAAAAGTTTGAAGTTTTGGTCAATACATATCAATATCTGGACTAATTTTAGTAAGGACCTATAAGCATATCAACCACTGTATCTTCACTTTCCATAAAACTTTCGTTCTCGCTCCCTCATCCGGTGTAACTTTATTAACCCAGAATAAGATCAAAAACTCCCCCACACACGCACAGTCCATTGTCCTCGTGGCCTACGCATCTCTGTTTCGTTCTTTTCGTTCGTTCGACCAACAACAAAAAAACGCCCTCCAAGGACTTCCAAACGTCGATCGCCATCCATCTCGCTGCTCGCTATTAAACGATCACCCATCGCTGGCATGGCATCATACCCCGGGCGAGGGCAAAACTCGTTTCAAATGCCAAACGCAAATTCATTCAAGATTCATTGCGTGGTTGGTGCTGCACGGACAGGTAGTCCGTCCGGCCCGGGGCGGGACGGCGGCACACACTTGCTACTTGCTACACTAGCTTTGCAGCGCAAAACTGAAGAAAGAAAGAAACACACAGCGACTGGAAATTCATTCATAAAAACCCACCCGTTGAACTTGATCGATCAGCCCACGGCATCCGTTGTTGGGCTTTGTGCACCGCGTAGGTGGGACACAATTTCTAAGTATTAACGCCACGCCAGTGTGGGCTGACTAATCGATATCGCCCTGGCACTGGCCGGCCACCTTGATCTGGCGCCTGCCGTAACACTAAGTGCCCCTTCGGGAGAGGACACTCTTTCGCAGGACGTGTGGCCAGTGTGGCTCGCACCAAAAAAGGTTCCGTTTTGGCGATGCCTTGGCGACAGTTCCTGGACCGGGCTGTTTGCTCCCGTCATCCGGCCTAATATGGGACCGATTCTCCCCCGTTCACCCACGGGTCGGGTTGTAGCCCAAGTCTCGAGCCATACAGGCTGGTGCTTTGTGCGTTCTAATGCTTCCTACACGCGACGCGTTGTTAATTAAAGTCAACACACTGAGGGGCGCTCGCTCGCGCTGCCGAGTTTGGTAAAGTCGCCGCCATTGCGACCGGCGTACCGTTCCGGTTGATCGATTAATATTCATCCTGACCATATAGAAACCTGCCCGCTAGCTCACCGGGAATATGAGGCGGACAGTATCGCAATTCGGACTCGAAGCGCAACGCACAAGACCGGTACAATTGTATGCAAAATCGGGAGTGAGTTTTGGCGATAAAGTGTAAGCCTGTTGGACGAGCTGCAGACGCGATGCAGTTGCTAGTATTCTGTTGAGTTATGATGCTCTTTGTGAAGCTATTGAAGAGTGTTCGAAAAAAAACCCCTCCGAAACCTTGCCAACGCATGTCAATGGGCATAATGCATCCAACAAAAAAGTTTGATGTCACCAGACAGCATTCACCCATCGAATAACATCGAATATTCGGTTGCAACAAGATGGAAACAATCTGTCTAATGCTTGCAAAACTGCTCGCTCAATCGGTTCCCATTATTCATGATGCCCGTTTTCGGGAGAAACACAAACACACACACGGGGTAAGCTGTTGAACACGTTTGTGAACATGACATAATACCTATGTTTAGTACATTACCCGTCCGTTTCGTTCGCCACTCTCGCCAACGAAGCCCGGTATAACTTTCCCTTTAAACGCCATGTTCGAGCCGGCCCATCATCCGTGTCGCAGGAAAAACAACGTCCACCTTCAAACCGTTTGTTGTTGGATGAAATCACGACACGAAAATTATTCGCTTCGTTCGCTGTTTGAAAGCTCCGGTTTTGGGCATTCCTAGTACCACGGTGCTATGGCAACCCTTTTTTGGGGTTTGAGTTTTCCACTTCAACTATCATCAAATTATCTCTGCACGGTAATTGTCCGGCTCGACAGTCCGAAGATGGAACGGCACGGCGGTGGCTTTGCGATTAAAGCGTCGTGAAGCGCCATCTAGCGTATTATTGCCGCAGTTACAGCGTTTTCTGCGGTACCGCACGCGGAACCGTTTAGTGTGCCTTCCCGCGGTCACTCGGGGAGGTGCTAATGGTGCAATCGGTTGCGTTGCAGCGCGCCACAACTGATGGTCGGGATAAATTCACCTGTTCCGACGTGGATCACCTTGAAATGGCCATTAGTGTGCACAGGTGTGCCCTACAGTGCGCACGCGGCACCAAACAGTGCCGCTGGTGTTGGCGGGTCGGTTCAGTAGGATTGCAAATCAACTCTCTCGTCATCGGTCCTACCCGCTACTCTACCCTGCCCGTAACGACCCGGGTGTAAGAGGGAAGCCGCGCATTAGAGAGCGGAGGTCGGCTTGATTGGTTGACAAACTTCAGGTGAAGGGGGTGTTTGGACTGTTTCGGAAAGTCGAACACTACGAACGCGCGATCTTGGTTTGGAAGATGTCCGCTCACGCATGGTGCATGGGAAGGGTTGTTTGTTTGAAGCAATTGAGAAGAAGGGAAGGCACGGGAATGAAAGGGAAAGTTAGCAACGAATAGACAGTCTTGTGTTTTTTTTTCTCCATGCATCCATCCATTACATTATGCTTCAGCGTACGCACATTCCGGAACGTTTTGGGGAGGCTAAAATGATAGATCATGACTACGCTGTGTTCACCCCTCCTAAAGGGCTGTTTGTTTGTTTAAAGACGCACCATCTGGCCGACACTGTAGAGTCTGTGGCTGGTGGTCAATCGATGTCGGTGTCGGTGGGAAACGGTTTCGCAATCGGACGGAGCGCGCGCGTACGTCCCGCAGACACGATCGGTAATGAACATGAGCTTGTGAGCGAGCTCACATGATCGTGATGATCAGTGGAGACATAGAGGTGTGGTTTTTTTTGGAGCTGCACTAATTGAGATGTCTCTGCTTGCTGGTCTTATATTGCAAAAACACAATTTCGGCCTGTTAGCTGTTTAAACACTTCAATAATATCCAAGTTTTAGGCAACTTTTCGACCAAGCTAATGTTGGTGTTTTTGAATAAGTTAGTAGGCTTTTTTGCGAAAACTTCAGGCATTAGGTTTAATTTTTTCTCATACCGCTAAAGGGCCAAGCATGAAAAAGAATGTAGAATTTGTGATGTACCAACACATTACATTGCCGGTGAGTAGATGGTAGAACAAAAAATGTTTATTTACCAGTTGCACAAAGTGCCGTACGAAAGACTAATCTACATTCTTCGCTGCTTTTGTTAACCCTTTTGTTTACTTTCCTGTCTGCTTTCGGGGCAGATTAAACGGTCTTCACCGTTGAATACTCCCCAGCACCAAACGACGTCCGGTTGTCAGAGGTGGAGGGAAAACTGTTTCAAACTCAAACTTGTTTATCGCACTACCGGGATGTTAGTAGACGTGTTGCGGACGTCACTAGACCCGTCGGGCTAAAGCAATCAATGGTGCACGGTTACTGATTGCTCACGGTTTAGTAGTTTCGAAGCTTGGAGGTTTTCGTCATACAGTCTTCCGTCCGAACGTCTCGTAAAGTCGAACGGACCCATTTTCAGCATCACTTTGACAGTTTGGCTGTTTGGGCGAAGGCAATTTGTTTGACCAATCGGTCCAACACCGCACGTTGTGGTAACGTTGTTCTAACGTTGGCGTTTGTGCGGTCCAGGTGTGAGTCAACGTAGGGGGTTTGTTTTTTGCGTCGGTCGCTTTCTTTCTTGCACCCAAGGTACACCCAAGGCAAGATGAAAATTATTTCAAATCAACAAACCCCGCCAAACACATGTTCTGGCTCGGTCGTATGTCGGTGCGGGATGGAAATGGTAGCCGAGCTAATTTGAAACATTGCAAGCTGCCAACGGTTTGACGGTAATTTTAGGACCGTAGGAACGTTTCGGTTGTTTCGTCTTGACACGTTGTTTGTTCAAGAAGCATTTCCAATGCCTCCCAGGTAGTTTGCAGTTCGGAACTTTGTGTTGGCAACTTCAAGCAGTATAAAATCCATCAAAAGCAATAACAGGAAACAGAACCAAAGCGATCGCAACACATTGGGCACACCCAGGGGCGGGTGAGATAGATCAGCGAGTGCGAGGAATATAATTTAATTATGCGATGATTAATCTGATCTTAATGATCACGCTGTTTTGAGGATCTTTTTTTGTTGTTGTTGTTTTGTACAAGACCTTGCAGTGATGGGTGTGGATGATGCATTCGGTCGATAATTGAATGCGCTGTCGATGATTTATTTATCTGATCGTGAACCATCAATTACCAGCAATTAGTGTACGTTGTTTTAAATATTGGAACTCACTAATTGAAAATGAATTCAACCCAATTCTAGGAAAAAAATGCTGAAGGATGGTTTTTCGATGGCTTTTATACATTTATTTACATAAATATTCCACTAAAAGCATCAGTCAAGGTGTTTCCTTAATCTATCTTGAGCTATCATTACCATACTTTACATTTTATATTGCTTTAACCGCTTCACAAGGTCAATAGTTAAAGGTACTACTAAGAGTGGTAACATCTCAATAGTCACAACCCGTGCCCGCACTGCTCAACCAAACCGCACCGAAAACGGGCAGGCAATAAATGCTCTAAAAAATCTTTACCCATCCTGCAGCTCACAACACCAGCTGAAAACGCTCACCGCGGCCCATTTAGGGAAGTCCCTTCCCTACCTATCATAATCTGTCACGATCACTGTGCCGGACTGTGCACCGCTGGCCTGTGCAGTGACAGGACTTAAGTGGCCACCGTAATGAACCTTCAGTAACTTCACCGCATAAAACACGGCGCAGTGCAGAGCGGCTAACTAGACACCATTCGAGCTCGTCCGACTCGCAGCCACATCTGCAGACCTTTTCCGACGGGTGTCCGACGGTGCCCTACCGTGTGAACCAATTTGCCGTGCGCTCATTAACATAAACGCGACTGTGCGCGATGCTCTCGAGATGTCGTGAATAGCCCGATTGGGAGTGTGGCGATGCGATTGGAAGCCCGAAAGCCACCACTGGATCCAGTCCAATCCCCTGGAGCGCCACTCCCACGGCGATGCAGTTCCGCGCTGGTGCTGGCCCGGAGGCCACATTGTCAAAGGGCATGGGCATACAACCCAAGGACCCCCAGGAGTTGGAAATGAGGAACCCAATTTCGAGACATGCCCCAAATGGGGGGATGTCGAGTAGGACCTTCGGTAAAGCTCCGCCAAGTGGAGCCATAAACCTAAACAACTGAGCTCGTTAAAAGGCGACCAGGAATTGGCGCCACCCGAGGTACTTAACCCATTCGGGTTGGAGGAGTTCGATTTAAGTGTCTTTAAAAGCACCAAAGAACGAGCGGATATCTGCGCTAGGGCCAAGGTTTATCACAGGATTGTTTTTTACTTCCACTATCCCATTATGCTTCAGTTTGTCAAACGGCGGTCACATAATGATCAATTTGTACACTGACTTCACGCCCGAAGGGTACCCTTTTTCCTTTCCTCTGGGAAAGTGGCCTTAAGGTATGAGAGTGCTGCTTGATTTGGGGGGACTTTCAAGCTTTAAAGAGCAACATCGCATCGCCCACACACCACAAGGCGATTGCGTTCGTGGTCATTGAGTGGTTTTCACTTTAGCGTCTATCGATTGACATAAACCAATATTGACAGCCATTATTCAACCGATAGTGCGCGAGATGAATTTCAATAGCATTAGGCTGCGATGCTGTCGATCTGGAGATCGTGTGCAAGTAATATAGACGCTAGGTAAAGGGATGCTAGTAGACCTTTCGTAGTCTAATTTTTGAGACAGATCTGACGAATAGAGGGCTTTATTAGCTCCAATTAGTATTGAGCGTCAAATATACCGAAGAAGGCGTTCAAAACGCTTGCTGCCAGTAAAACTCGTATCAATATCATGCTTCTCGGCAGGTAAATCAACTCTAGCCCTGCTAATTTCACTAGCTCATCAGCTTTGTCCATCTTGATTACACTAAACTGTAGTGAAAATGTCGCACACATCCATCAAACGAAGCATCACATGAAATCCTCACATTCGCCATTCCAAAAACTGCCATTAAAACCCCTCCCGTTTCCTTATTCCGCTGTGTCTAATGGCAGCGCTCTCAGCCATCCTCGGCTGTAGATTGAATTTAACGCTAAAATTTATGATCCTCGCTGTCTGTCGCATTCAATTATTCGCCGGCGTGAGCTAAAATCAATGCTGAGTGTATCGCGACCACGTCTGCCGTTGCCGTCCCGTTGAATCATAATTTTGGCCCGTTTGATTTTCCCCACTGGCCCAGAGCAGAGCAAAAAAGCAAAAGCATGCAACAGGATGAAAACTGTCATCACGGGCCCAGGTCTCTAGTATCACTCTAGCTAGACTAGGTATCCGAAACTGCTACTGGTAGCAAGATGAAGATCGTGCCCAGACAAGATGATCGACCACAAGGGGCCTGACCACACCTCAGAACGCAGTTTGCACGGTCGGAGCGAAGTTTTGCATAACGTTGCAGAATAGAAAATGCCGCACCCGTGCGCGACTGACGTGATCCGTTCGATCATTGGACGCGTCGTCCGCCTGGACACCTGATGCACCTCGGGATCGCTTGGGGCTTGGCGCATTAGACACACCGAGTAAAACCGCGCGAGTGATTGATGACTCGGAAGTTTGCCTCATCCGTTAGTTAATTTGTGTCTAATGATTTTGTCGCCCCGCGGAACCTGGGCGTAATCCTGCGCGGTGTGTCATTTCTGTGGTTGAGTGTGTTTTTCTTTTCTTTAAAAAATGCCCATTTTTAGCGTCCCGTCTGTGAGTAATGCAAAAGCCGCCGATTCTCTGTTTATTTAAAGGGATTAAAAATCAGTTAGTAGACAAAGGGACATAATTTCAGGCTGGAAGTTTGAAAAGAATCACACTCACACGTAACGAGTTATGATGAATATTATTTTAATACCTTTCGTGTAAAGAGATGTGTCTTTGCCATCTCATCTACCCGTGACGGTTACTGAACGTTTCTTGACGACGTGGAAGTAACAACAACAGCAGCATCTGAAGATCGGAACCAATTCCTCAAGTTCCTCGCCACTGGTGGCACCACCGAGCATTAGGAGGAAGTTGCCAGTTCGGCATCGGCTCACATCAAATGAAGCCCGAAGACGCGTGGCGCGCTAGTGGAGCGCACGAGCGAGTGGGATTTAATTTTAGGTCAACCTAATTTTAGTCAGCTTGCTTCCTTCCTTATGCTGCGTGACAGTAGTGAATAGGAACCAAAATAATAAATACTGGCGCAACACGTGCGTTTTGGTGGAGTTTTGTTTGCGTTTTTTTTAAAGAAATGCTTCCGATGTCGTTGATCTTCTGAGCGGAGTCTTCTGAAACGGATGAAAACTGATCGCTAATAACGATGCATTCATGTGTCGATCAATCAGCAGGAACGCAAATCCAATCTAGCTTCTGAATTTGGGTTTGGAATCAGTTTCGTTTTCCATGTATATCTCGATCTATCTCTGGGACAGCTGGGACGCTAGGTTTTATTCTTCTCATCTTATCGCATGCCACGTGGGACATTTATGTGCACTATAATTCAACACCCGCAACGAGTAACACTACGCGCGCTCCCTAGTATATCGTCGAACGATAACCTAGGAGAGTTCATTAGAAGATGTAAAGTTGTTTGGATGTTTGGAATGTGTTCGTAGTATTGGGTGTCTGTAACTCGGGTTTCGGGTGACGATATGGCCCAGGTAAAATATGAACATTTAATTGCGCACTGTTCCCTCGGGGAAACGACCATTTACGACATCGTTTCACAACCGATCGGTGTTTTTGGTTTGCGGTTGCAGTTTTGTAGCTCATCAAATGGTTCGTAAAAGAACGCGGGGCAATTTAATTTTAACTGCTTTAAACAGTTTGTCCCTTCCTCCGTAAAACTGACGTGGTTGTGTACTGCTGTACGCGCCCTGGGTCGTCCCAGATTGCAACCGTAAGCTGTGCGGGCAACCCTACTGGGGAGACCGGGGTATGAAAAATCCATTCCATTAATTTCAATCCATCACGGTTCAAATACACTTTCAAACATTGCGCCATACGTTTGCGTGAAAGTGAAACTCTTTCCCTTTCTTTCTAGGTGACCAGTTTGTCCTATAAAAAACACCAACCCCGGTAGCTGATCTGATCCTCAGTGATGAAATACACACATGCGACTCTAGCTCCCCCTGTGGTTCACCTGAGGAAGTTTCTCAAAAAGTCGTCACGCACGCCAGTGGACACACCGCGTAGGAGTAGAGCGGCCCATCGTGAGACTCTCTGAGAGGGACACACACACACAAAACGACGAAACCAAGAGTCTATTTTCTCGAGACAACATCTCTACCTGTCTCCCGTGGTTTTCCCCCTTTTACCACACAGAGACACACACGCACACGGAAGGACTAAATGATCTGTCACAAATCACACCGTAATGAATGTGAACCGTGCGTCTGACGGTGACGGGTCTGGTGGCCGTGTTGCACAAAATATAAATTATACACGCGGAGCCGTAAGCCCAGTTTGGCTGGGTCGCTGCGGGATGCGAACGCATTGCAACGTACAGCACTACCGGCTACCGGGGTTTTAGGTTTTTGATCGGTCAGGGATGACTCTAATTGAGTTCCCTCACCCGCGGTGGCTGGTACTGCTACTACTACTACTACGTGGCGGCACGAAAGGAACGTGATACTGTTACTAATTAAGCCATTTGTTGCCATTTTATAAATATCACCAGTGGAACGAGGTTTGATGTGGTTTGACCGTACCGCTGTGGTCACAAAGTTCGCTTAATGGTTGAGCCCGCCCGAAGGCTGCAGTGGGCAATAGGCAACATCGCTCGGTGCATTACCGTGTGCCAAGTGCACGTTTGCACCTGCTCACTTTCCGACTGACTACACCCAAATAGGACCCTTTCGAGCATTGCCGCCGGGAGTGGATGATGGAAAATGTAGAAAAAAATCTCGTCACAACCCCAAAAAATGGGGGATATATGCTCGCTTCGGTCACGCATCATGTTTTAAGTGCGTCTGTTTTATGCATTTTCTCACGTGCGTTACCGAGAAGAACGGTGGGATAACGGAAGGGCGACCTTCACCGAGGCGTAACGGGTGTGCAAGCACTAAGCTTATGTTTGACAGAAGGGGGAACTGTCATGGGAATATAAGATCATGGGAAGTGTAGTAAAATTTACATTTAATTACAATGCACATGTGTGGCGAGATAAGAGTTATTGAACAGCGACTGTATGAACATGATTGTAGTACTACGCGATCACGATGAACTGGAACAAACAGACATCTTTAACCTGTCACGGCGTCCAAAGCGTTCTTAGAGAGTCTTTTTAGTAGTTTATATTGCGAAGTAGTTTTTTTCTAAGAGCCCAATGAGTTTATCTATATCCTCTTCCTCGTTGCAGCTAAGTAAAGCATTCTTAGGCTTTACTGTTGGAGATAAGCCTTTGCAACCGTCTGGATCTCTTTTCGTCCAAACAATTTATACATCGATTTTTGTCAAAACTAACTTCTGAGTCTCCGATGTTTGTGAAGATCATATATAGTAGATCGATGTAAATTTTGATGTTATTCTCGTTGTCAGAAGCTCAGCCCATTCCAAGATACTCCTCGTGACTGACGTTCTAAAAATGGAAGAATTTATACCTGTAAGATAAGAACTTTCAATACTTCACAAAGTAAACATGTTTTACCACAGTTGTTCCGATTGTTGGAGAAAATCTTGCAAGGGAGATAAATTATTTAAGATTGCAAACAACGACAGGACTAAATGTGCCTTAAAATCTGAAGTAAATCTCTTATATCGAAAAGATATTTCATCTATTTTCCTCAGCTCCCGTTTGAAATAGGTCTCTACGGCTTGAATGTGTTCCAACCTGTACAAATAATCACACAAAAGAAAAGATCTTCCCTAAAATCTTTGAAATGCTAAACAGAGGTATGGAATCCAGGACTTCTGAAATGTTAGTATAAAAGTAGAAGATTAGTTTTAGTAATGAAGATTTTCACTAAAACACGTTCCATATGCACGGGCAATGTGTGATCGTTGACAAGGCTATGCTTTTACCACATTTTGTCAACCTCAAACATTCCCGTTTAAAGACCCAACAATGACCGGGTCCACATGTCTGCAGATGTACTTCCATTTGATCGATGGGATCAACCGTACATCGCACTCCTCGCGACAGAGGGATGGAGGGCACTAAATCTTGCTCTTCCCCACGCACCCCGATCGCCGGCAGCTAAATTGAGCCAATTCATTTGTGGACCCATCGGGTGTGGCGCCGTAGTTAGTGCCGTTTGATTCGGTTGGTTGATGAATTATCTCCCAGCAAAGAGAAACCCTTTCATCTTGCACGAGGTTTATGTTGTGGAAAACGGGGTTTTTCAAAACACTGTGGTTTTCCCTTTGCAACGTTAATGGTGATTTATGCGCGCTCGGTCGGGAAATGCATTCGGTGATGGAGGAATGACATTAAAAGGTTCGGTTGTTTGAAGTCGAATTAGTCTGCTAACTGCTAGTGTATTTTTGGTAGTATTGAAGGTGTTTTTGTGAACTTTTTAAAGAAAAAAAGAGAGTCAAACAGCAGATCTGTTGCAGGGATCTATTCCAAGAGATGCAATAGAATCTTGTTTATTCGACCACTTTGTTCTGAGTGAATATCTCGAAAGAATCAATCGATAATTGAACGGGCAATTCATTCATTCCTCGCCGTATGTCTCGCTTACCACGCTTGGAGCGCATTTAGTGCAAGCAGCTACGGAAAATGCAGGGATGCACCGTCACCGCGAAGGTTAGTCCTCGAAACCATTCCAACCCATTCCCTAATGATAGCTTCCACGAAACGAACCAAGACAAACGATGCCTCCCACAATAATCGATCGCACTGTGGGGTTGGCTGTGCGCTTTTGCGATTGATGGATCGCGATCAAACGCGATACGGTCCCGGTAACGCTTCCACTTCTAAGATACTTTACGACCTATTGAAAAGGCCGTGGCACCGTATGAGTTCGATTCATTCTTCTGGTGCCTATGCCTCCGAATGATGATCATGATGATGTGGTTTATTTGATATGTGTGTGTGTGTGTGTTTCTGGTGCTCTGCAACGATCTGTAAAAGAAATCAATAATTGATACGGACGGGGAGCAAAAATAAGTCATGCTCGCGATAGTTTATCTCCATCAGCACACGTCACCGTCACTCGACACATGGGTCGCACTGGTGCGGATTATTATTTCATACCTCAAACCCCCCTGGGCACCAGCACGCGATTGATGGCGACGACGACAACGACGATTATGATGACTGGCGAAGGCACTTCGGCGCCGATCCTACCGCCGCCTGATGCGTCATCCATCCTCCATCACTCGATCTTCGAGAGTCACCTTGCGTAACGCTATTAATAATTCCACTTCTAAGCATCACAATTTGGCATGCCTGCAACGCTGGACGGCCACACTGGACGGGGGGAACACCTACCCATCACACGTGTGTGTGTGTGTGTGTGGAGTGAACGGAAACGCCTACACCCTTAACGCGTGGTAAGGATGTGGAAGGTGGCCAAGAGTGTCGCTCGGCTACGTAGTATGTTGGGAAGGCTCAACCTGCGCATATATACGCACACACACACACACACACACACACACACACACACACACGAGAGGAGCGGTGTGATCGATTTCTTTTATGCTAATTTCGGCTGCACCACAACCCGAGGAGTGGAAGAAGCTCGAGAAGCAAGGGGATGGTTTGTATCAGGATGATGGTGCAACACGCACACGGGAAGCGTTTGGTTTGTTTGGGACGGTGGGTGACACAGATTTGTTGCGCACACTTTGGCTGACATCACATTAAGAATGTTTCCAAAAAGATAGAAACTGATTCAAAGCAAACATTATCATAACAAACATAATAACTTGTGTCCATAAACAAATCGCATCGTACGCTACGGGAGGGGAGAGGTTTGTGTAGCAGCCCACTGTGCAGTTCGCGTGGCTCGTACGCAGAGTACGAGCTGTCATCAAGAGCTGTCAGAATTCCGTGGCGTGAACGACCATTCTGTTTGGCGCCCATTTTGAGAGCAGACCGATTTGGAAAAGTAAAAATAAAGAAAATTGAACAAAACGCTAAAGTGGTGACCCCGACGTGATCCGTCAATATTTTTCACAATTACGAACGAATTCAAACAATGGAGAACGAGAACGCAACTGTACCGTGTGCTCAGCATGTTTATGCTGGTGAAAGTGTAGCATCATCATCATCATCATCCGCGGCTGTTGCAGCAATTGCTACCCCGCGTCTTAACCCACCAGTTATGGCCGACACCAACATTGACGCATATTTTATGTCCCTCGAGTTTTGGTTTGCTGCATCTGGAATCACCGCCCAACATGACTCTCAACGGTACAATATCGTCATGGCCCAGGTTCCCCCGCAGAAACTTGGTGAACTTCGCACAATTGTCGAGAATACTCCAACTAGTGGAAAATACCCATATATCAAATCAAAGTTGACGGAACATTTCGCTGACAGCCAGCAGCGGCGTTTGCATCGTGTGTTGTCTGAAATGCCCCTTGGAGATTTAAAGCCTAGCCATCTTTTTAACGAGATGAAGCGAGTTGCCGGCGATTCTCTAGGGGACACCTTGCTGCTAGACTTATGGGCAGCTCGACTTCCTGCTCATGCCCAAGCAGCAGTAATTGCTTCGCGTGGTGATGCCGCTGACAAGACGACTATAGCTGATGCTATTGTCGAATCTATGAGCTTACGAAATATTAGCTCTATCGGTCAGGAAACAACTACAACTGCTCTCAATGTAACATCGAGTGATCAACAGATTCAGGATCTTAAATTGGCAATCGACGCATTATCGAAACGATTTGACAAGATCCATCCTAATAACCCCCAAGGTCGATCCCGTTCTCGCGCACGTAGTACGGATGCTGATCGCGCTAGAGACACATCAAATGGGCCATGCTGGTATCATCGTACTTACGGAAGTAATGCTAGAGTATGTCGCGCACCTTGCTCTGTAGGTAATTGGCCTTCTTCCAGCCAGCAATGACGCCACTCTGCTGATGCTGTGGAGGAAAATGGCGAACTTTCCTCGGCAGCCACAATCTGTCGACTGAAAATTGCAGATTGTTCTACTAATATGCAATTTCTTATCGATACTGGAGCGGATGTTTCCGTCGTTCCAAAAGGATTAAAATCAGCCAGAGTAAAGCCTTCGTCTATCCAATTGTTCGCCGCTAATGGAACTGCTATTGAAGTATACGGTGAAGTGTTACTGAAAGTAAACCTCGGCCTCCGTCGTGAATTTGTGTGGTCGTTTCTCATTGCTGATGTCTCAACGGGTATCATCGGAGCAGATTTTTTACGGAAGTTTGATCTTCTTATTGACTTAAAACGTGGCCGCCTCATAGACAACACTACCAATTTAGAGTCACGTGGTTTTCTTACCAGAGATATTGACATTTCGGTGAAAACTTTTTCCGCGGCGTCGCCATTTGTAGATTTACTAACTGAATTTCCACAAATAACACACCTCGCCCCTATGGGTACAACAACTAAGTCTTCTGTTATGCATAGAATTGAAACGACTGGCCAGCCTGTATATGCTAGACCTCGAAGACTTTCACCAGAAAAATTCGAAGCAGCCCGTAACGAATTCGAACTTTTGATGAAATTGGGAATATGTCGTCCATCAAGCAGCAATTGGGCTAGCCCTCTCCACATGGTCAAGAAAGCAGATGGAACATGGCGACCATGTGGAGACTATCGTGCTCTTAATGCTCAAACTGTTCCGGACCGATATCCGTTGCCGTATCTCCAGGATTTTACATCAATGTTACAAGGTAAATGCATATTTTCTAAAATTGATCTACAAAAAGCATTTCATCAAGTTCCTATACATCCGGATGATATTCCGAAAACAGCTATTACGACGCCGTTCGGAATGTACGAATTTTTATTCATGACGTTCGGTTTGCGCAACGCGGCTCAAACCTTTCAGCGATTGATACATGAAGTTGTGCGTGGCTTAGA
Source organism: Anopheles merus (assembly GCF_017562075.2). Lineage (NCBI taxonomy): Eukaryota > Metazoa > Arthropoda > Insecta > Diptera > Culicidae > Anopheles > Anopheles merus. The sequence goes on from NC_054084.1 coordinate 21,863,991, forward strand.
GTTTGTGTTCCCTTATGTCGACGACCTTTTTGTAGCGTCCAATTCTCTCGATGAACATAAACAACATCTGAGACAGTTGTTTGAGAGACTAAATGATCACAATCTGACCATTAATGTAGCTAAATGTGAATTTGGTCGCGATAAGCTCAATTTTTTGGGTCACGCTGTATCTGCTGAAGGAATTCGCCCATTACCTGATCGTGTACTAGCCATCCAAAACTTTAACCTTCCGTCGACAGTAAAGGAACTTAAACGATTCCTGGCAATAATCAATTTTTATCGAAGGTTCATTCCTCATGCCATTGAAGCTCAAATTCCATTATTGAACATGATCCCGGGAAATAAACGAAACGACTGCTCTCCTTTGTCCTGGACTGACAACACTCTTGCAGCTTTCGATCAATGTAAACAACAACTCGCACAAGCCACCTTATTATCTCATCCTGCTAAATCTGCTGAGCTTTCTCTTTGGGTTGATGCCTCAGACATTGCCGCTGGTGCTGTATTACATCAAATTGTGGAGGGAAACGTTCAACCCCTGGGATTCTTTTCCAAAAAATTTGATAAAGCGCAGCTGCGGTATAGTACTTACGATCGAGAATTATCAGCAATATATTTGGCAGTGCGTCACTTTAAGTATATGCTGGAAGGGCGCAGCTGTCATATTTACACTGATCATAAACCCATTATATATGCATTTCGCCAAAAACTCGACAAAGCTTCTGATCGGCAAGCCCGTCAACTAGATTTCATAGGCCAAATAACTACTGACATACGCCACATAAATGGTACAGAAAATATCGTCGCCGATCTGCTGTCTCGCATATCAGCTATACACACATTGCCTTCGATGGATTTTGTTGCGCTGGCAAATGATCAAAAAAATGACGAGGAACTCCGCAAGATATTGCAAGGTACAACTGAATCGTCGCTGCAATTAAAATTAATTGAGATTCCAGGCAGTAACACACAATTATATTGTGATTGCTCTACTAATCGTATTCGGCCGTATGTCACACCATCATTTCGAAATATTGCGCTGCGAGCGGTACATAATTTATCGCATCCTGGGACACGAAGCACAGCCAAATTGATGACCGAAAGATTCGTTTGGCCAAATATTCGAAAAGATAGCATTGCCTTTGCGAGAAGTTGTATACAATGCCAACGTTCAAAAATATCAAGGCATACTCAATCACCATTATCCCAATACCCTTCTCCAGACGATCGATTTTCCCATATTAACATCGACATAGTTGGTCCTTTTCCAATCAGCAGAGGAAATAGGTACTGCTTGACTATAATCGATAGATTTACTCGATGGCCAGAGGCTTTACCTATTCCGGACATGACTGCTTCTACAATAGCTGATGCTCTAGTTTCGGGATGGATTGCGCGTTTTGGTGTACCGAAATATATTACTTCTGATCAAGGTAGACAATTTGAGTCATCACTCTTCTTGGAATTAAACCGCCTGTTAGGTTCAACTCACCTGCGTACAACTGCATACCATCCTCAAAGCAATGGAATCATCGAAAGATTCCATAGAACATTTAAAGCAGCTCTTCTCTGCCACGATAATGAACACTGGTGTGAAAATCTCGCAGTGATACTACTTGGCTTAAGAACAACATACAAAGAAGATATTAAAGCATCACCAGCTGAGATGGTTTATGGTACCACACTTCGTATTCCCTCCGAATTTTTCAACGATATTGGCGAAACAACAAATGAAGCTGAGTTTGTAGCTAATTTACGAAATGCCATGCGATCATTACGCCCCAGACAAACCTCATGGCATGGTTCTCGGAATATTTTTATTCCCACCGAACTAAAATCATGTAAATTCGTCTTTATTCGCAATGATTCCATACGACCAACACTTTCACCACCGTACGAAGGGCCTTATGAGGTTATGGATCGAACAGAAAAAATCTTCAAGGTCAACGTGAAAGGTCGTACAGTATCTATATCAATAGACCGCCTCAAACCAGCCCACATCCTACAAGAATCTTCTGCAAGTGTTCCTGCTCCACCTACCAGTTCTTCTGAGTTACCACCGACTAGAACCACTCGTTCAGGCCGAAGAGTGGTGTTTCCTACCCATCTTCAACAGTACGTATCCTAGTCTGGAAGGGGAGTACTGTAGCAGCCCACTGTGCAGTTCGCGTGGCTCGTACGCAGAGTACGAGCTGTCATCAAGAGCTGTCAGAATTCCGTGGCGTGAACGACCATTCTGTTTGGCGCCCATTTTGAGAGCAGACCGATTTGGAAAAGTAAAAATAAAGAAAATTGAACAAAACGCTAAATTTGTTTTGAGGTGTAGAGCATGTTTTACGTTAGGATACACTGGTTCAACATGGAGGCGACCCATAAAAACGGTGCTGATGCTCGATTTGTAACATTTAAAAATTACATTAGTTTTGAGTGTCACTGGTTTTAAAATGTTCACGATTTTTTTTATTTTACTTAAATTATAGTAAATATTTTGTCTTTCCTTTTCTTTATAATGGTATCATTTTGTTAACAATTTTCTTTTCATCTGTAGCAATGAAGACAAAAAGTCGTGTTTTTCCTCGTATAATTTTACATTTTGCAATCCACTTTCCATCTACTGAACGATCTTCGCGCGATCCTCGTGGATAGCTGACAGCTGTCAAACAATCCAAACACCGGCACAGTGCGCGCGAAATTTGTAACAACAAACGCCACTTGTCAAGGTACTTAACGCAACCGCGGGATGAACCAATTTCGAGTTTAACGACACACACTCTCTCTACCTACGCATATTTTCGCGTGCTAATGACAATATTTTGCAATTATACACACTTTTCCCTCTAGACTGGGGTGACAATCAAACAGTATGGTCTCTCTGCACCACATCAACGTAAGTGTGAAAGCAAAACAATTCACAATCGGTGAAAAAATGCGTCTCACTGACTGTTGAAATTAATTAAACAACGCTCGGGAGATGTTCTGCAGGGTGCCCCTAGACCGCTGATACAAGCAAAGCGCTCCACCACCGTCCTGTTTGTTGATGCTGCCACGAGAGCTCGAGCTCTGTGGACGGTGTGGTATTTTTTTTCAAATTTTCTGGTACGTTGTGTAGATGCTACGCACTCCAACAATGCGCTCCATTATGCACATAGCAGGCCGTGAACAGCCAGCCAGCCCGCCCATACACGCCCGAACCGATGGGCGGCTTTGAAATGTTTGAAGATTTGATTTCACAGTTGGCGTTCGTGTTTGCTTTTGCGCCGGTTTGGTCTGCGCTGCGACGAATGGGAGGCAGTCCTTTAACGATGTTTAAGCTTGCCCCGTGTGAAAGGTTTACCGCCAACCAGCGTGATCGTCGGTTCGTCCCCCGGGTGTGTTGATTTGGTGTTTTCAAAAACTGCATGTGCGTTAGATTCGGCGCACCGGTTTGCTGCTAGCGTACAAGACACGTGGAGACATTGGCAGGGCGCACTTGCTGAGCAAACGATATACGTGAGTGAAGTTTGTGTGTGTGTGTGTGTGTGTGTGTGTGTGTGTGTGTGAGTGGGTAAAATCAATATTTAGCTCACAGCACATGGGGCGATGGCGTTTGCGTTTGCACACCGGCGATAGAAATGGACAAATTTTCTCGTACATACCCCTTGGGTGCAGGGATTGTGCAAGTCGTGCCTGCGAGGATAACTACCGTAACAATGGCAAACAATAGCCGGTCCAAAATTTGGCCATTGGGGAGCCATCCAAATAACGTTGCGAGGTTTTGTTTGAGTTTCAACGATCGATGGTGAGTCAAGGTCGAAAGTGCTGCGTTGGTATTATGGCCGTAGGATTTATATTGAATGATTTACAGTCTCAAGTTATGGAACCGTTTCTAAAATGGGTTCGTAAACAATATTGCAGAAACTAAGTTTGTTCTTAAACATAATGACTGTCCCGAATGCACACTGCTTCCTAGTTGGGTATAGCTGTGAGGTAAATTGTAGCCATTAAAAACCGTGGAGAGATGACATCAGACGAATGGCGACACTTGATAGGGAAGTTTTGTTTTCCTGCTTTTTAGCTTCGCGCCTTGCTTGGTGGTGGAATAGGCTTCATCACAATTTATTTTCCTTTTAACCGGTACATCGGTTACTTGAGTCAAATATAACGTGCTTCGCGCAACATCTGAATTTTAAAAATCCATATACTCCGGACACTCCAATAATGTCTGGCGAAGAATTCGGCTCAGTTTCAACACGTAGCTCTACTGTCCACACTTGCACAAACACGGAGTCTGTGATAGGCAAAGTGAAAAACAAGTTTGATAATTTGCTTTTGGAAACAAGCAACTGTTCGATCTATTAATAGATTGTCAAATCGTCTCAATAAACACGTATGTGGAGTATTTTTAACGCTGTTTTGCCGCAAGTAATGTGCTAGTACTGTGCTAGACACACAACACCATACAACAGGGAAGTAAGAAATGCGGAAAAAGTTGGCTATAAAAGCAATACTGGAGAACACGTAAAGGTCAGTTACAGACATCACTCAGACATTCACTCGTCAGCATGAAGTTTGCATTCGGTTTCCTTCCGATTGTCTTAGCCGTTGTGGTAGGTGTGGTGGTGTGTCAGGATTTTTCGTATTATGAAGAATCTGCCACTGCCCCGGAACCAGATTACTACCACGTTGATGATGGATACGATCCGGATAGAATTGCTATGCTGCAGCATACATCAAAGGGACGGAGCTGGCTCGGTATAGCCTCGAGGCTTATTTCGAATTATTTGGGCTATGAGTAGGATAGCTCTTTGTGGAGATAAATATTGAAGTATAATTTGGAAAAAAGTCAATAAAGTTATGTACCGTTTTGGTAATTGCAGAATAGAAAATGTGAAATTAAGCGTGTTTAAATCCTTTTTTGGTTTTCCTAAGCATCACTTCACACCTGAAGTTACTTAGCGCCCGAATTTATGCAATATGATGTTCTTTGTTGAATTTATCCAATACAACTACCACAATCTGGGAATCAGATTCGAGCAACAGTCTCACTATCGAGCTAATTTTGTTCTTCTCACTCGAGCTGAGGTTTTACAGATATAGGTAATTAGGTTAACTAAAAATTATGTTTATTTCATTAAAAAAAAGTAACGAAAACCAAAGCTTGTTCAATAACTGCAAATGAAATGAAAATCTTTTAATTTAAACATTTTTGTGATATACCTTTCATCTACTCGAATCTATATTTTCTCTCTTTTGCTTCATTTGGCCGCAGCTGAATGTGCTCACTGTTTGTTTACATTTTCAAGCCGACAGAAAGAAACGTGCATGTGAATCGTGCTGCCGTGTTTCGTGATGGCCACGCAAGAGCAGCTTGAACTGTCCGGGTTGATAAAATCCGTCCACCAGCGTCTTCGCGACTCGGCCAAACAGCAAGACCCGGAAACAGTATGGAAGGAACACGTACGCGATGCAGGGCTGCTGAAAAGCTACGCCGAAGCAATGCACAAACTCGCCACCTGCTACTGGGACCGGACGATGGAGGTAAGCTGCAAACGATCAAACAGCCGCATCGAATGGGTTGTGGCGTCCTGCCGGAGCTACTTTCATGGAGCGACCCCCCTGCTGTACCTGTTCCGCGAGAAGGATGACAAGGTGATGCAGGCAATCGACGGCATCGGCCACCAACCCGACCATCGTCCGTACACGATCGATCGAATACGGCTGCTCGATGTGGGAAGCTGTTACGATCCGTTCGCGTACTTTCCGGATTTCGACGTAACGGCCATCGATATCGCACCCGCCTGTGCGTCGGTGTGGCATTGTGATTTTCTCGAAGCGGAAGTTTTGAAGAGCCTCACCGAACCACTCGTATCGGAGGAGCACCGTTCGATCGAAGCGTTCCCGAGCGAACATTTCGATGCGATCGTGTTTAGCTTGCTGCTGGAGTATCTGCCCTCGCCGGACCAACGGTTACGATGCTGTCGGAAAGCGTACGAGCTGCTGAAACCGGAAGGCATCCTGCTGATCATAACACCGGACAGCCGGCACCAGGGAGCGAATGCAAAACTGATGAAAAACTGGCGCTACACGCTAGGGCAGATGGGATTCGGGCGCATTAAGATAGAGAAGCTGGAGCACGTGACGTGTATGGTGTACCGGAAGTGCATCTTTCCGGCGGTAAGCAAACGGTGGTGTGACATACATCGGGAAGCGTACATGCAGCCGGTGTTGAACATTCCGCAGGATTTTCACGAGTCGATGGTGGATGGCCGGGAGCAGGAAGGCGAAATGGAAGTTTGCCGAACGGAGGAGGACGAGGGCGAAATAAGGGAAGCGTTTGCGGGGTTACCATTTTTGGAAAGTTAATAAAATCAATGTGCTATTTTACATTTGGTGTTCATTAATCTGTACTTTAAAACATCATCAAAAGATTAAAATTGCCTTGTTATGTCTTCACTGTGGTCGATTGCTTTCTGTAAAAAAAGAATAATAAACAGTTTTTTTTCGATAATTTTATTTAAAAATCTTTGATACCAGCTATTAGTAAACTTGTAAACTGTTAACTCTAGATTTACGTAGAAATAAAACATAAAACACAAGCAAATTTAATAAAACAAAAAAACCTTTTTGATTTTGCAACGAAAATAACCCGTTTTTCAAATGCAAACTGTCAATGAAACGTCAAGCCAGCGAGCCCGCGAACTGTCCCGCTGTGCCGTGATGTTGTAGTTGTTGTTGAGGAGGAAAGTGCACGATAATTTGCTGCCAGCAAGCTACGAAAGTGTCCCGCAAACGCGATCCACGGAATGCTACGGATTCCCAGCGCCAAAAGCGGCCAAAGTCCCGCACCGTATGCCATCGACGTGTCGTGTGGACAGTGATTGTGGTGGCTTCTGCGTGTGTGCGTGCGTGTTTATATGCGAAAAGCTTCGCGAGCAAAGGGGCTTGCCCGGAACGATAGACTGTGTTTCTGTGTGTGACATAGTTTACATTTTGGCACGCAAAATATACTCATCCTTGATAGCCGTACAGCAGCCGTGTGTTTTGTTGCGTAGAATACTCGCCATCATCGATATTGGACCCCAAATCTGAATCTCTTCATCGGGGGACGGCATCATCACGGACACTTCACATCACAACAACAAGTTGCCGAGAAAGATGCTTGTTAGATAGAAGAAGGGAGAGCGAGAGAAAGAAACGCGTCGGGGAGTGTGTGTGTGTGTGAGTGTGTGAACGAGAAAGTGAAACAGAAGCAAAAAACGGTTAGTGTGTGGGCAAGCGAGACGCACGGAAGACAACCGGAGAAGGGAAAACAAACAAAACACAAGGGAAAGTGTTTTTCTTTCGGAGGCAACAGGGGGGTTTTTCTCGCCGGATTGCCCAAATCAACTCCAGCTGAGCAGATAAAGGTCATAAAAAAGGAGCGGATTTTTTTTTATTTCTTCGAACATTCCGAGCCAACACACGAACACCCCGCACGGTTCGTACGATGTCGTCACTCTCAGCAAGCGCTGAAAATTTATCCAGCGATCAGGTAGCGTATACGACGGCGATTTACTTGTTTCATTTTCTCTTCCAGCCCAAGATCCACTTAATTGAACAGACAGACCGATCGACTGTTTTTCATTTGAAGCAACCAAATGCCTCTTATTATGACCCCATGCACACCCTACTAAAAAAGGCAGTGAATCATAATTGGTGCAGTCGTCACGATGATGGGACTCGCGAGGCGAAACAGGAAAAAGCGAACGGGGCGGTACACTGTGGCATGAATCGCTCCGTTTGTTTCGCTCCGCGAGAGCGCCAAGATCAATTAAACGCTGTCATCCCTAGCGTGCTGTCTGTTCCGCCAGCATCTTACGGTTGCTTTTTCTTCTGCTCTCTCTCTCTCACTCTCCACCCAGAACAACGATGGCTCGTCGATGTGCCTGGAGCTGGCGCTGGAGGGCGAGCGGCTGTGCAAATCGGGCGACTGCCGGGCGGGCGTGGCATTCTTCCAGGCCGCCATCCAGGCCGGTACGGACGATCTGCGTACGCTCAGCGCAATCTACAGCCAGCTTGGCAACGCGTACTTCTACCTGGGCGACTACACGAAGGCAATGCAGTACCACAAGCACGATCTGACGCTCGCCCGCTCCATGAACGATCGGCTCGGGGAAGCCAAATCGTCCGGCAATCTGGGCAACACGCTCAAGGTGATGGGCCGGTTCGACGAGGCGGCCATCTTCTGCCAGCGCCATCTGGCCATTGCGCGCGTGCTGGAGGACCGGCTGTCGGAGGGCCGCGCCCTGTACAACCTGGGCAACGTGTATCACGCCAAGGGCAAGCAGCTCGGGCAGAAGGATCCGGGCGATTTCTCGGCCGAGGTGCAGGACTCGCTGCTGAAGGCGGTCGACTTTTATCAGCAAAACTTGCGGCTGATGCGCGAGCTGGGCGATCGCGGTGCGCAGGGCCGGGCGTGCGGCAATCTCGGCAACACGTACTATCTGCTCGGACAGTTCGAGACGGCGATCGAGCACCACCAGGAGCGGTTGCGAATAGCGCGCGAGTTTGGCGATAAGGCGGCGGAGCGGCGAGCGAACAGCAACCTGGGCAATTCTCACATCTTTCTCGGTCACTTCGAGCAGGCGGCTAATCATTACAAGTGCGTACAGGGGATGGGGTGCGGATCTACTGTGGGGTTGTTTGTATTTCTTAAAACTTTGCCCGTTTCACTAATAACCGTTTTCGTTTCCCGCAGGCGTACATTATCATTAGCGATCGAGCTGGGCGAACGGGCAGTTGAGGCGCAGGCGTGCTACAGTCTCGGCAACACGTACACGCTGTTGCGCGATTTCCCCACCGCGATCGACTACCATCAGCGGCATCTAGCCATTGCGCAGGAGCTCGGCGATCGCATCGGGGAGGCGCGTGCCTGCTGGAGCCTGGGCAATGCGCACACCTCGATCGGCAATCACGAAAAGGCGCTGCACTACGCCAACTCGCACTACCTGCTGGCGAAGGAGCTGGGCGACATGGTGGGCGAAAGTACGGCCCGCATGAACATGGCCGATTTGCGCAAAATTTTGGGCCTGCCCGAGCTGGAAGCCAACGTGGAAGCTGCGCAGCCGGGAGAGCTGGGTGGAGCACACACTGCCCCACACGCGGTAACCGCGAAGGCACCGACTGACGGGGCCGGGGACAGTGAATCAGGATCGCTGCACCATCACACTCACCACGGACAGCAGGTGCACGTGGCGGCCGCAGCCAAGGTGGCTTCCCTTGCCGCCAGCAAACAGCATCGCTTGCGCCGCCAGAGCATGGAACAGCTAGACCTAATTAAGGTATGCACACGCTTGCCCGTCGTTCTATTGAGCTGTGTAAACATAAGGGGAGAGGGGGAGGGATTTTTAGTGTGTGTGTTTGTATGTGAGAGATTGTTATCGCTAATCGCGGCCGGTCGATTCAACAACAAAAACAAATGCCTGCCGGTGGCAAACCTATAATCAAGCGCGCAAACTATGATAATTGATGGGAATGTGTTGGATGCGTAACGGCTGACGGGTTTGGTGTAGTGCGGGCATCATTGGCGATGGGATTGATCGGGGCCATCCCCACCTCCCTTTTTTTTATCAACTCCGGGTTGTGTGCACGCGGTTTGGCCCAGCTGTCGCTTCAGTTCACTGTGGCAAGTGCGTATCGAAAGGTGGTGTCCATATTGGTACTTTTCGGCGACAGACAGAATGGTTGTTCAAACAACGGTGTGCCCTTATCTTCGACCGGGTGAGATAAGAACGAGTTTTTGGCAACATTTCTCCACCGGCACTTTCCTCGGGGAGCTCATAAAAAAACGAAAACCAACTGAACAGTTTGCGGTGCGATATCGCGCTTGATCGAGTGAGACTAATGAAGTGTATGTTTATCTTTCGCGCTGTAGCTAACGCCGGATGGCAAAAAGCTGGCCCAGCATAACGTCCAGGAGAATCAAACGAGCAATGCGCAGGTACCGCCGTCCCAGCCGTCGAAGGTGAAAAAGAGCGAAAACAGCTTCAAGAGCAACGACGAAGATTTCTTCGATTTACTGACCCGATCGCAGAGCAAGCGTATGGACGATCAGCGCTGCACGCTGAAGGTTAGTTGTGGGTATAAGTAAGTTTATTAAACGATTGGTTTGCTAATTGGTGCCCTGTTTTGTGTGCTACTCCTTTATAGTTAACGCATGCTGAAAGTGTTGATTCTGCGAGAAAACCACTGACACAGCATAACAGCAACAACCCACCGGCGGGCAAGGAGAATAGGTAATGTGATTGCTTATCGCTACCGTATGTTCCGCAACGCTTCTAATTGCTGCTACCGTTGGGCTTTCCTTCCCCCTCTTTATAGGAACGTGCTGCTGGAAATGATTGCACACTTCCAGTCGGAGCGAATGGATGAACAACGAGCACTGCTGCCTGGGCTGAAGCGAATATCGCTCGGCAATGCCAACAATATGAGCCGTCCGACGAACAATAATGAATCGGGACCGGGGTCCACCACGCCGGAAGATCCGGTCGAGCTCGGTACACCACCGGACGATGCGTTCCTCGACATGCTGATGAGATGCCAGGTGAGTGTGTGCATTTGGAAATGGAATGAATCTCCCGCACAAGCGCGCTAACGTTACCTCTCTCCCGCCAAAAGGGTTCACGCATTGAGGAGCAACGGTCGGAGCTGCCAACGCCAAATATAACGCTCGATGCGGAGGCGACCGAAGGCCAGGTCGTCGCACCGGCCAGCGTCGCGTCGAACAGTGGCGCAACCGTGCCGGATGAGGATTTCTTTTCGCTTATCATGCGCCTCCAGGGAGGCCGCATGGAAGATCAACGTGCCACCGTTCCGCTGAACAATAATCTGAACCGCAGTGCTAGCAACCCGCAGCAGCAGCAGCAACATAATCATTCCAACAGTAGCAATGGTAATGGGAACAACAGCCAAAATAATACCAGCACAGCTATAAATAATAACAATAACGGTGGAAATGCGGCGAACAATTCTACTGCCAGCAATAGTAACGTCACCAACGGGAACGCTCAGAACGGTAGCAGCAACAACAGCAGCACCGGCTGCGGTGGTGGTAACAGCGTTGGGAAAAGCTTAAAATGATTTTACTCGTTCGATCGCTAGTGCTGCCACGCTGCAGTGCCTGTGCGATCGTGAGGGCTAACAGGGGCGGATTCTCTCCGTACGCAGATGAAAGAGGGAGCATTTTATTTTGATGGTTTATTTGGAACACAAACAATCAGTCCAAATGCTTTATAATGTCCAATTTCCTTTTGGTGTGTGTATAGATGCAAACTTGCAAAGCGGAGAGTCGAGCATGACGTCACACGATTTCATATCATTCAACATCATCAAGCGTGTTAGCACATTTTATCTTGTCTGGTGGACTATTGACTAAATTTTAATGAACGCCGTCTATATTTGTACAGTTCTTGGGGCGATGTATTAGTTACATGTTTTGTATCATCCAACATTAAAAAGAAAAGTTCAGTTCTAAGTTCAGCAAGAATGTACTTTTCCCTACAAATCACATTCGTCACCCCGTCCATTTTGTATGCCTGCAGTTAATCTCGTTTTATGAAATGACAAATTGGTCTAATCGGTTGAAAATGCCATGATTCTCAAGACAAGCGTTGGTTTTTGAACGATTTTCTAAAAAATAATTTTTGTGGCCAAAAAACTAATTGGAAGAATCATTAAAAAAAAGGCAGAACGCTGTGAGAAAGCTGTGAAAAGTGTCTAGAATGCGTTAACTTAATGCGCAGTACGCAATCAAAACGTGTTTGACCTTGCAGGATGTTTATTGTAAATTTTGGGCTAAATTTAATTTTGCTGTTGCATTGCCCACAGTAAAACACAGTAATGGAACTATTATTTGCTAGCTTTCCAATAGGTTTGATTTACTTTTGGGTTCTAAGTGCGGCACGTTCAGCGGGACATCGGATGAATGTCTCTCATTGCTACTTACTTTCTTCCTTCCTGTGTAATGTTTAAGTAAAAAGCGCTAGAGCAAACCACGTATGCCATTGGTAGAGAATAAGAGTAAACAGAGGTGTAAAATGAGTTTAGTTAAGCAGCAGATCCCTTTTTGCGTCGCAATAATTTTGAATATCTTAAACAAACAAAACATAGTTTCTTGATGAACTAGCTTCACGGAAGCGAAAAGCAAACGAAAAGAAAACAAAATATTTAAGAGCATTTAAATGTTCTAGTATAAAGCTCTCATCGCCCCCCCCCGGTTAGATGCGGCTTACACAACAATACACATCGTGGCACAATGATAACAAATCTTCCAAATCCCTATTTTCCTATTGGAATATATAACACGAAACCACAGGGCCAGCCCCCCCATTCGCGCCTGGAAGTGACACTGAACATGCACAGTCCTCCGCCATGTGCTACTTCCGCTTCCATTTGATGGGTAGAGCTAAATGATATATTATCATTCCGCTAATTCCATTCGAAAGTTAAGAGGGACCGCGGGAAGGACAACTAAGAAGGATTGATTTGATGAACCTTTGCCAAAATGAATGATGAAAGTTTAGAAAAGAGTGGGTGTGGTTGTGCGTGTGTGCATGCGTAAACTCATATACGGTAGGAACGGAGGTACAAGAATGGTAAAGAGAAAACAGAGCATTATCAGGTATTAACACATCTCTTAAATAGTAATAATTAGTAACATTGAAAAAATCTAACGTCCCGCCTAATATGCTCCGAACAGCGCTGCGTATCTAATGATATATACGAACTTTATACACATTACATATACGCGTTTATATACACACACACATATACATCCAGAGACACACATACACACACATATATACATACAGAGAGATACACACACACGTACGCACATACCGATCCAATTGCATGTGGGGCTTTGGAGTACAAGATAGTAGAGCGCTAGAGAAGAGCGGTGCGCCAAAACATTTCGCTGCATTTTTTAAACGATCTGTACAATCGGCCCTTTTGAACGCCATACTTTGTAACTTGATTCCACCATACACACTTACTGTTGTTATGTAGAAAGGTTTAAGCGGTGCTTCTCGCGGTGGTCCAAAGGCCGAGGGAGGGCGCAGTTCATATCATTCGAATGTTTGTGTAATGCGTTTTGTTATTGTTCAGTTTGGGAAAGTATTTCTCAATCAATCGGATGTTGCATTTCTATTTCTCTAGCGGTACGGTTGCGTTTCAACGATCTGAGTTCATGTACTACTTGATATTTAATCGTTTTTAGACCGCTGGACAGTGTTAAAATGAGACAAATTATACAAAAAAGTGAGTTTAAAAAATAATAGTTATAATGGCGCATTCTGGCTGGGAAGAAGGTGAAACAGAATAATATTCTAGCGAACAAATTAATGCTGAAATCTGATATGAAAAGGAATAAATGAAGGCAGCAGAAGCAACAACCAACCCTCCTTCACTCGAATAAGAAAGTAAAATTTAACATAACTAAACGATAACTAAATCAATCGGACAGATAGATAGAAAGAGAGAGAGAGAGAGAGAGAGAAAGAGAGAGGGAGAGAGAAAGAGAGAGAGAGAGAGAGAGAGAGCATTCCTGCCCTATTTCTATTATGAACGACATTATTACGAGCTGCTAATGAAATAATGATAATAAATAAAGTATCTACAATTTTCCAAATCCATCAAACAAAATGTGCTCTATTTCTGTAGCTTTCCTTACGTTTTTAATCGAAAGTTGTGTTTTGAAGAAATATCAGTTAATCTATTAACTTTATTTCTGTCTTATCAATATTTACAAATTTATATAATCTATTTACCTTTATTTTCCTTCTGTTATTTCTATTTCAGTCCTGTAAAATTGCAGGGTTTCTCTCTGCATTATTTTGGTCGGTAAGATTCTTTCATTACAGTCTTTCTTCGAGTAACTCGTAGTAAAAGCATTTTTTATTTCATTTTGACAGTTATCTAGTGACATAATAAATTACATTACAGTTAAAAAATGTGAAAGCTCTAAACTGTCAGAATTGACCGAATTATTTACACAAATTGTATGAAAAAAGTATTTAATTGCTTAAGAGTACTAAATTAATAACAAATATATCTGTTTATCAACCATGTTTTGGCTGAAAAACGTGATATTCCACTTACGCAAAATGTCGAGTAACGCAACTGTCTCTGAAATGTATTATTCGCTTAGATCGTAGAAACTGTAATTCATGTTATTTATTTTCAGCCTGTGTAATTATTGTTTTGCTTAACAGTTCTCTTGGTATAATATTTTTTATTATTATAAATTTTCGCTTAATTTTTGTGTTTTTAGTATTTTAAATTATACTGTTTGACCTACTGATTAACATTCATTCGTTCTGTAAATTATGCCAATAGTTTTTTAAGCAAACTTTTTAACGCGTTGATAAATTCAAATATTAATAAACTTGATTGTTGCCTGCAACAATAAAGCAACTATAAAACGCATCGAACAATTGGACGATCAAAATCAAACCCTCTCCAAAGTCCCCCTGCGGCAGAGGTACGCATCTGGGTAAATATTTATTTAAATTATGAATTTATCATCGCACCTTAAAACACCCACCGCATAAATCACTGCCCCGGTTATTTGCATTTTGCTGCTTGATTTATGCTTCAATTACTTTTCCAATCGGGTCGCTTAAAGCAAACAATAAAATTAAAACTTACGTTCCCTTTCCCTTGATCGTTTTTTTTCTTCTGTACGATCGATTCACTTACGTTTCGCCGGGATGGACACGCAGTATTTATTCTTATGCTCTTATGTTACAAACACAGCAAAAGGTGTCCGCAAGATGAATGCAGATCGCCGCAAGGCAGATGAGTGAAGCGCACTCCACACCGGCGGGCCGGCGGGCCAGCCAGCGAATATCTTTGCATACGAATCGTGCAGCAGCATCCCGCAGGCAGCGATTCATTCGCTTATCACCTCTCACCGATGTGTGTGTGTGTGTGTGTGTGTGTGCAGCAAAATGGGCAACAGGCGACCAGAATCGATACGTCACCTCGAAACGGCGCCTTGCGGGGCTGTACAGTGTACAGCCGTCCATTCTTCAAGCCTTCGGTTGGCGAAAGCGCCCGAATGGATAAAACAATTTACACGTATTCGAGTGGTAATATCAATATATTATTGCTAAAACACCTCACACCCACCCACGGCCACGGGGCTTCGGATGGAAGCTACAGGGAGGATCGAGGGGACGAGAAGGTAAAATAAATAATAAAATCGAAATGAAACGTTTCGTTTTGCTGTGGATCGTGGTTTTCTTCCAAATCGATTCGTATCCTATTGGAAGTGAAGTTTTTTTTTATTATTATTATTTTGTAATACTTACGCTCGAAGGCACGCTCGAACTTTCAATATTTGCGCAACGCGAGATTGCTCTGAGCGTTCTCCAATCTGTCCGATGGATTATTTATCCGATTTCAATTTTGCGCTCATAACCTGAGAGTGCTGCGAGCGTGACCGATCTCTGGTTTGGCCGAAGTGCCATGGGAAGTTGATTACGTTTCTTTGCATGAAACGTAAAATAATGGAAACAGTATTTAAAATATTTTACATTGTATACTATTACAAAAGTAATAGAATTTATAAGTATACATTCATTAAACATGATAAGCAATTAATATTAAAAAAATATAATTTTATAACATAGAAAAATAACAGGTAATTTTAAAAGTTGATAAATATGATGAGTTTGATTAACATCATGCAACTACAAAAGAATTCAAGAATAATGAAAAAGAAAGAAGATAATTCGTGACTTCAACAATGAATGAATCAAATACATGAAATTTAAAATAAACTGAAAACATGAAAAAAAAACATAAAAAATATACAAGATAGTTCTGATTAATATAAAATCAGGTATAATATGCCAAACATTAAAATATATGAGATGTTAATCTAAACAAGAGACAGGTCCTGATCGCGAACAATCTGGCACAATGTTTATCAATTAATCGAAATTTGGGAACCAGTTAATGAAAAGATAAAAAACAATATTTAAAACTTATAAATGGATCATGCATCTGAATACTGTCAAGATAGTAATTTAAAATATGGAAAATAAAATAAAATTCAAAATAAACTAATAACTAATTAAATCATGAAAAAGTTCAAAGCAAACAAAATATGACAAAAAAAAGCACAAGGCAAGAACAAGGTTTGAATTTATAAGATGAATAAAAAAACATGGAAAGTGGAAAATAGGAGAAAAAGAATATAAAAATGCTTTTTTATATTGAAACAAAGAAAAGGTTCAAAATAAGAAAAATATAATGGAACTTCAAAAGCAAATGACAAGAACAAAAATCAAATTAATAAGGTGAAATTATAAATGAAAAAAAGAAATAAAATATATTAACTATATTAACAATGTAAAAAAGAAGAACAAAACAGCTATAAGCATAAAACAAGAGTAACAAAACGTTGTTTGGAGAAAATATTCTTCTTAGTACTTTGAGTACATGATGACGATCAAAATCGCTTTTATTCTGCAAACTTTATGTGATCTTTCCATCGAATTGCACCTACTCTAGGGGTTTCGTTTGCCCACAACAGAGCCCCCAGAGAGTGCGGAGCTGCATCATCATAAAGCGGGCAAAGCATCACCCCATCGTGGCACTTCATTCACACGTTTGATGCACTCCCCCGGGAACCCGCAGCCCACGATGCCCGTGGTTGGTTTGTGAATGAACCAAAACCAATGCGCCAAACGGTTAAAAAACGGGCAAAATTTACGACGAGCGACGAGTGCGCGCACCCGGTGCAAAGCGATGAGAATTCGATCCAGCGACGGTCGACCCGCCGGGTGGTAGCGCCTCAACAGGCAAAACGGGCAATCATAAATTTCCCGTTCCCCTTTCCCCGGTTAAATAAGATTACCCTGCTTAGCCCAGCGTATGCAAATGTGCACTTGGGAAAATTCATTTCCCAGCTCGGAACGGCCGAGCGAGGCCTTACACCTGACAGGGAATTGGTGTTTTCACAGTTCGCAACTGTGCTGGGACAAATTTATGAGCTGCGGCCGATAAATAACACCTCAATTTTCAATAAACGCTAGCAGGCAACAAATTGTGCACTGATGTATGTTGGGCAAACATTGGCAGGGCCTGCTCCGTGAGTTGTGTCTTGTCGGGTAAGTTATGCAGCGGGGAGATGGCCTTGGTAATAGGCACTTGAGCATGAGCGTAGCAACCATTGACATGTGATGAGCTGGTAGAGTTTATTTGTGTAGCCAGTTAACCTTTTGCGACCAGTGTGTGTTTGACCAGGACGAGGAAGATAAGTTGTTTGTGGGAAAGAACCAAAAACGTGGCCAGGCGGATGTACTAATCCCCCCGCTACCGCTCGACGACGACGGTGACGACGAAGAGAAGCGTTCCGTTCTAACGCCCTCCCCACACAGCTTGTTGCAGCGTCATGGTGCTGTTTCATTGTCTTAATTTGTAGAATTACGCCTTCACCCGGTTGGACCCGGTTCTCTGCAGCCTGCCAAGGAAAAGGGCGGACAGCCCAGTAGCCACGGAAGACGTTTGGACACCGTCGAAAATTATCGGCTCGGCGGGTATGAGTTTTATTCTGCGCTGCCACGATCAGCACGATTTGGGAGTTTTTTTACGACTAGTAATTCTGATCGAAGCAGGCTACTGGTTGCTACCGAAAAAAAAAGAACGCCACCAACCAACCAACCAAAGTCTTTCAAAGTCTATAATTTTCTCATTGTGTAATTTCACTTTCCCTCCACAGTTTCTTCCCTTTTTGTGTGTGTATTTGCACCTCCGTTATCCCCTTGCTCTGTTCAAACGTTGAACATGGCGCAGGGTGGGGAGCGAATTAATTGAATAATCGACATAATAACGATGTGAAACAATGATTGGTTCGTGCTGGTGGACGCCACCGTCCAATCGATCGTGTTTCGCCCCGCGTTCGTCACGGTGAGTCAGCAACGCACACCGAACAGCAAAGGACCAACGCAACGCACAGATCCGGCAATGGCATTGGAATTGGGCATGGACTGTGGATGAAAAGGAAATGCCTGGTGCGTCTTGTCTATGCGGTGGCAGTGCGGCATATGACGCGCAACTCTCTTGACAGGGTCAGGTCGGTGTCGGACAGCGGGACGGCACCTTGGTAAGACCGGAAGCGCGTCGATAATCGCCTAGCGCCGTGTGCTAGATAAATACTTCCTCAAGAGTGTTAATGATAGGGCAGGTAGGCCGCACGACTTCCTCGCGGCCAGTCAATCGGTCAATCATTGGCAGTTTAGGGTTTGTTGGGTTCGTCCAAGCCCAAAAAAAAGGACCAATTCCCACCGACCGGGACATGGTCATATCGAGGGCCTTTTTCCCAGCCCTAATTAGGATCGCTTTTGCGCGCGGGAATGACGATCACCGGAATATCGCGATGGAATATTTGTGACACAGAGCTTTGTGAGCGAAATTTCATGGAACTGGCCCCGCGGTTAGAGCGTTGGTGGTACGATTTGTTTCGCTGCTTTGCTTTTTGTGTTTGCTTTTGGCAGAAAACATTCAAACCTTTCTTCTCAGGATCGGGGCCTACCCCATGGATGCCGGGACACAAGTCCGTGAGATAGGAATGTCGGCCGGCTGCTGCCGTCGGGCGTTTTCGGGCGAACTATTTTCGGTAGCATCTTTAGGCGCAAGATAAGCATCTACGGAAATGATGTATGGCTTGGTTCCTGGTTTAGAACCGTCGCTCTTTTTTTGTTGTCGTTGTTTTCACCGTGTGTCGCTACGCTAGCGGACCGGGGCAAAGGGAAGCGATATAAATTAAGAAATCGATTTCTACCTGCCCGGGGAAAGGTGGCCACCTTCCCACCCGGCAGCGATCCTGGGCGGCGTTGCTGTTTCACCGATGATGTACGGCCCTCATCCGTGGGGTGAAACAGAAGCGCTCGCCGTGTCGCACCGACAGTCACACAGACCGATGGCGTGAGAGAAGGATGTTGCCTCTCAACTCGCGGGCGTTCGGGTTAATCGAGGTTGAAAGATAACGTCCTGTTTTAGAGGGCTTTTTTTGTTGGGACTTTGGGGGAAAAATTCCGTTCCTTCATTTTCGGAAGCTGGTGCTACTGCTGCTGCTGCTGCTGCAAGCTTAAGGGTGCCGTTTAACCGGTTGTACTATTGAGTTGTTGGTTGGTTCGGCTTTTAGTGAGGGCAAACGACTACAACGACCACGATGACAACGTTGCTTGTTCCTGTCCTAGGTCTAGGATTTATGCTTGCCCGGGCGGGTGGTTCTATTTGGTGTTGATAGATTTATGGGTGCTATTGGAACGCAAACAAACAGGCGTGTTTTTGTCTTTTTTTACTTCTATTCGTAATGTGTATTGTGTGTGTGTTCTGGTTCTGTGGTAAAGGATAAAACGGGCAGCGTTGAGTCACGTAGGAAACACAGGAATCGTTTAGGTAATAGGTTTTAAATGATGTTATAATTTATTACGAATCATTAGAAATGTTTGGCAAAATGAATACATAATAGAGTACAGTTGTGATCTGATAGCTGAAAGACAAACCAAAAATGCATATTTGTTTAAAATCATTTAATAATTTAACCTTTTCCCAGTTTTGTTGATATTTTATCTAACATAAATTCTTAAATACAAACATGACAAGATTTGTATTGGTTATATTTCAATTAGACCGTTGTATCCAATTTTAATAAACTGTTATGGTAATGTAACCGATATGATTGACAAACTAAGCTGTAACTTTACTTTGATGATTGGCAATCATTCTAGTTGCTGATATAAGCTTGGAATTTTTTAACAAGATCATACAAAAGATGCGTGAAATTTGGACAAACTTCAGCAAACGCTGGTTTTATGTTGATGATAGTAAATGTTAGTTTTTACGTTCTGAATAATAATAAAAAAAATATAAAAATGATAGAATAAATAACAAGCCAAAATAATAAAAAAGAAAAAAATAACACTAACAGAACAAAACAAAAAAGGAAATTTGATATTGCAACTATAAATAATAAAAATAAATAATAATAAAAATAAAATGGTTCAAAGAATGATTCAAAATGCATATTATTTTTGCATTTTCTTAAATAAATGTATCTGTATATTATAAAATGCTGTGCAAAAGAAGAAGAAGAAGAAGATATCATAAAAAGATCACGGATACTTTTTCTTCTTCTTTTGGCTCAACAACCGTTGTCAGTCTAGGCCTGCCTTGCACCCACCAGTGAAGTAGAATTGGCTTTCAGTGACTTATTGGTTACCCATTGCAGGATAGTCAGTCCTACGTATGGGGGAACGGTCTATTCGGGGCTTGAACCCATGACGAGCATGTTGTTAAGTCGTACAAGTTGACGACTGTACCACCAGACCGGCACAAATACTAAATATGGAAAAAAGACGCAAACATAAAAAAATCATACGCTCCGCTTTTTAACTACAAAGCCCAGTCTCAAGCTAAAGTTTGTTGGAATTGGACAAAAAAGGCATAGCAGGGAAACCGAAAAAAAATCCTCATAATTTAAAATATTGTTTGATTGCCATTTTCAGAACTGCTGGCCCAAAAAAAATAGAGTGGACTTATCAATTATAATAGCTGGCTGATAGCTGAAAACAACATACTTTCTTTATTGGTATGACTACAAACAAATATTGGGAAAAGCTAGCGACAGTTTCATTATTTAAGGTCAATTTTAGACTAATTCAGCGGCTTTGAAGTCGATACATCAACACTTTGTCTTCCAAGGGACAGTCAAAAAGCAAAAAAAAAAAAAAAAATAGGCATACGATGATCTGATGTAATTTAAAAAGGGATAAATCTGAAAAAGTTGCAATTGGGCCAAGATTTCAGAACCTTATTTCTGTGTAGTTCACAGTATGTAAAACATTCGGATAAAACTATCTAATTGACTATCTAATCGGACTATACGAAGCGTTTTGCTACTTTGTTACTGTATCCATTTCTTTTCAAACCGTGATGCCCTTAAACAAACTACTCCAGCTTGAACGTTTTAGAATCGATTCTGCATCCAATTATCGTGCAACGCTCGTGGTTTCTTTGATTTGTTTTCCAAAACTCGATCAAATGATTTTCCAAAAGCCGATCGCCTACTTCCTACCACCACGCGATCCGTGCAAACCATGCAAACCATCTCAATACCGCATAAGGCTAGAAACGATCACCGTGCATGCCAATGGCGCGCTTCCGGCATCGATCGGGCGGTACCAAAATAAGCCAATGCTATCCCTTTGAAATCGTCGTGATCAAAGCGGTGCCGGAGCCGGAGTGAAAATCGCTGCCCGAAAACTACCCACCAACTACCCCGTGCTCGGTAGGTCTCGGTGATTTATGAAAGTTTGGGGAAGGAAAAGTGCGGGTTATTAATTTTGCTGTGTCGCCATGCCGGGAGAGAAAAATGTCTTCCCCGGCCCACGCCCGAAAAGGAAGTAATCAAATTTGTTAAATTTTAAATACTTTCAAACTTACAACTTAATGTGCCCTTCGGTGCGGGCCCATGGACTCTGGCGTGCACACGTGAGTGTGCGTGAATGCGTGAGTGCTTGTGCGTGCGCGTTGCCGCCGTAAATGGAACGCAACCGGGAACGGTCCCGGAGTTCGCTGCTGGTATGCCGTATGCCAACGTTAAGACCGGTGTCTGAGATTTTCTGTTTTCCTCCATGTTTCTCTGGATGAAAATCCTTACAGTTGGGTTGCTTATTTGGAGCTGGTTTTTATTATAAGAGGAAACAAAACAAAAAAAACAAACCATTCAATCCCAATACCAAACACGACGGAACCTTCGGTCGTTCCCGGAATGCCTTAATTGCGTCAAATCAGGTCGCCATAATTTGTCATAATTTTGAGCTTCCGTTCCGGGCAAACAGCGGCGGGCGGTGTTGTTGCTGAAGGATGATATCCTTCCGATTAGGGACCGAACGTTTCGGGCGTGCTGTTAGCGACCGCTTTCCGACAGCCCAAAACGATCATCCAGCAGGGAGCGATCATTCCGGAGTGCGATCTGCATTTTTTGGTCAGTCCGAGGAGCGGCGAAGGTTTTTAGAATGCAGTTGACCGAACAGGAAGATTTGTTCTAAAGTTGTAGTGTTGTTATTTTACGTTTTGTTTTTTCACCTTCACCGGTGTTGATCGGCCATTCCCTTTTCTTTCCGCTCCCACCGCACTGATCGACGGGGCTAGATTTTGGGGTGAAAAAATTTACGTGAAATTGAATTATTCGGTATTTCGCTAATTGGTCTGGTTTCGCTTTGTTCGGTAGTGATATTTTGGGACCGATTGACCGATGCATGTTCGTTCGCGGCGGCTGCGCTGATAATCCCGCGCCGTGCCGGGCGTAGGGTTGACCGAAAAGTTGTGGACTACTGTTTGTTTAAGCGACCAAAAATAAATGCTTTTGTGCGTTTTACGAACACAAAATGGTATGTTAAGCTTTTTAAAATTGAAAAGATCATAACTTGAGTGGAATAGAACCTCCATTTTGGTGATGGTTTCTTCCATTTTTATTTACTCCCTTGCATAAAGCTTGGTTTTGTTTCTGTTGCCTTATATAAAAGCTAACTTTCGGGGATGCATTTTTTGAGCAATTATGTAAATAGTGGAATGCTTTAGAACAAAAGGAAAGAACACAAATAAGTAAAGGATACACAAGTAAAATGGGAATGAAGGAATCGCAAAAACATACACACAAACAAAAAACAAAAAAACACATACTAAAACAAAGACAAAGAACATGTAACAAATCAACCGCTTAAAACAAAACAAACGCATTTCTGGTGGCAGAAGAAGAAAAGGTGAAAAAAAAAACAAAAAAAGTAACATAAACGATTTAACAAAAGAAGAACAGAGAAAAGCAACAGAAAACAGATAATAGTGAGCAAAAAAAAAAAAAACAAAAAAACACAGAGCAGTTTGGTGAAGAATAGCATGAAATAAATAAAGCAAAAAACAGGCCACAGCATCACGAACGAACGCTCCAAATCTCCACCCGAAATCCGTGTGTAATCTTCATTTGTTTCGCCTGCACACTCGCCTGTGTGTGTTTGTGTTTTTTTTTGTGTATGTTCACTTCTTGCACATTTTCTACTCCCAGTGGTTCTGCTACAGTGTTCTGCGCAAGTTTTCGCTAGCGATTGTGCAAACGCTTCGTAAGCTTTATCGTTTCTGTAGCTCTTTTTTGCTTGTTTTTCTCTTTCTTTTTTTCCTTTTTGCTTTTAGTTCGTTTCCCAGTTTGCAATGGTGGCGTAGGTGGCGTGAATATTAACTATAAAAAAACAACCCTCACAGGACGTGATCGTCGGAAAGGAGTTAACAAAAAAGCAGCTACAACACGATTCGTTGACTTAGTTCTCCCGTTTTCAAAGGGGCGACTCTGGGCGACACATTTTCTTCCCAAACAACGCCAACATTCTGCCAAACCTCCGGGGCGTTAGCGAAACGGAAGCGCTCTCCCTGTCCTTTTTGGCGGCTGACCTCGATGCGCACCATAATTCTGCTCTATTGTTTTCTCGGCGGGTCCGAGTTGTGTCATCCGCGTCCCCTTCCCCCATAACCATCTCGCCCGTTCGGCACGATCGCGGATCGTGGCTCACGTAAATCCGCTCTCGCTCACACATCGATCCGATCGATCCGATCCGTTCCCGGGCCCAGCCTACCGGGAATTGGAGCGGTGCAGAGCAAAAAGTATTCCTTAATTGGATGCAAATTCCATATTGAATTTTTACCACGGCGTTCGGCGACCACCGCCAGCTTGCGGCAGGGCTATGCGATGCTGTTTTGGCTTCTTTTTTTGTGAGGGGGGGATGCTGGGAAAAAGGATATTAGGTCGCTGCTACCACATGATGGTGTTCGATTTATGTACCCCGATAACGGTAACAGTGGTTGCGCAGTGTGCAGTGTTGTTGTGCATCGGATGTACGTGTGTGTGTTGCGTGGGAAATGGGGTAGGGGAAAGGCTGGAAATATTTGTAAAAACACAACTCTGCACCTTGGCATTATCGTGTTGGGGGTATCGTTTTTACCAGGAAAGTGCATCCTTGTCGTATGTTTGCGCTGTAAAATCCCAGACAGAAATTGAAAAACGTCATCGAAAAAAAAAAAGAAATAAACAAAAAAATGGAGTCCAGCAGCTTCTTTGGAGAGTTTTGTTGATTTGTGGTTTTATTACTCGCTACAATGTACAATCTACAACTGGCTCGATGCGTTGGATTAGCAATTTGTTTACTTGTTTTTTTTTTTGTTGGAAACAAGATGCACAAAACTCCTTCCTGCTATCAAGCCCCTAAGAAACTACTTTTGATTTCAGTTACCCTTGTTTTGCTCGCTACTTGCCTTTTGCTAAAGGGGGAGGTTTGCTCTTACTTTAAATACAGGTGCTACAATCACATCAATATGCATCATTAAACGACTAAGCACAATACCTGATTGACACTACTTAATCCGCTAGCTTGATTCCCTTTTTTGAACGACACTTTCTCTATCTACAGCTACGCCAATGCGTAATTTAATGGTTTGTGGTTTTTTTGGTTTGGTTCGAGCTCGATCATCCTCATTTCCTCGGCGTGCATTACGGTACCGGATCGCTTCTCGCTATCGCCTTAACTCTCGTACAAGCCATCAAACATCACGTCCACAGTAATCCCCCCTCCATCATTCATTCCTCAGTTGCACAGACTCCTTATGTAGCGACGAGAAGAGTAATTATGCTCCACCGTGCTGTAATGAGAGCCCTCCCAAGGCTCTGGCTCATCCCCACACAGGGATTCCACGCGACGTAGCAGCGCGCGCGTGTCAGCCGTACGTGCGATTAACGGTGACGCATGTCCGCAACCGATCCACGGTGACTTCGGGCGATCGAGTCCGAAGAATCCGGCTACGCCTGGACGCCGGAATTAAACGATCGTACCTACACCCCCCCTCACGTTAGCGCGTTCCGATATGTTTCCAACATAAAGTAAGCCATTTTATCGGGTTTGGCTGGGGCTAGGGGTTTGGTAAAACTATTCCACGGCATACATGGTTTGAAGCAAACAGGTCGGGCATACGGCATACATTTTAAAGACTTGTTTGTTTTGTCCAGCAAGTTCTTCCAGCAGCCGGAAGGGTAACACAGCAAGCTTGTGCTTGAGCAGAGTGTGCTGCTGGTGGTGAATTTCCATTAACAAGGCATAATTTGCGCATTTTATTCGAAAAATGTTAATGCAATGGAGTGCATCCTCGCCTCGTGTGTTGACACCGTGCCAAACTGCGGTGGGCGCGAGGGAGCGAAGAATTTACATGAAATTATAGGTGCTTTAATGTGTCTTTCTTTTTCTTCTGTTTCAGTTCAGAGTGCGATTTGATACGATGCAAGAGGGTAAATATGCAATCAGCAATAATTGTGATCGTTATGGAATATTATTACATTCATCATGTTGTGCTGGTGATGAATGAATGGTCTGTTTAGGAACGGATAAGCTATCTTAGGAATCTGAAATGTCCAATCAATGTTTGAGTTATTCGCAAAGAACGAATCAATTTGCGTAATTGCGCTCTTTCATCGCTTGTATCACCAAAGGGTCTCTAAAGACTCTATTAAGCTGATCTCAGGAGCGGATTGCAGACAACCCTCTTTGTGCAATCGTGTTGTCAGACTATTAATTTCCCCTTCCTACACGTTTAGGTGGCTTCTAATCGTGTCCTAAGCTTGCTTAAACGAACATTAATCATACTATCACCGTTCGCCTCGTGAACCGCAGATGAAGAAAGGTAGGATCGTGCAAGAAAGAAAAAAAACGGCTGCAATTTCTGCTGCACCTGTCAACCGACGATTGGCCTTCGTGTAGCTCCATCTACCAGAAAACGGCATTCACCCGTTGCCACTTCACATTGCCACTGTCGTCGTGATTTTGCATCTCAATCTCAAAACCGCTGCGACAGCATTATTCACACTTTGTCTGTACGTGTGCCGGAGCGGGGTTCAAAAGTAGCTCTCCTCCTCTCGCTGCCTCCGTCTCTGCTCCAAAATCTGTTCACTCTGTTTCCGATAATTGGTCTTTAATTGGATAATAAGATTTGAATCGGCACAGCCGCACGGGTCAGCCGTGTGCGAAACGATCATGTCCGCACAACGCGAGTGGCGGGCGGCCGTTTTTTGTTTTTGAGACCTGGCTGCGATCGGGCCTGACCTGATCGAACCAGGACCGGTGAGGCGTAATGAATATCATTAATACACTTTTCAAATCCCACCAGGAGCCAGGGAGCAGGCTCGTCAGCCAAACGTCGGGTTGGCCGGGACGGGTGTAACCCGCGCAAGCCCTTGTAGCAGTTCATTAAAGCTACAAGCGGAAAAGCCGTCTCCCGCTGGGTGGTGGCGATGCAAAATAATTAACTCCCCCCCCTCTCCTCTCCTGCGCGAATGCACTTCCCGGCTGCACAGCAAACGACATGGAGCAAACGCGGTAGAAGTTGGAGCTGCTGTTGCTGCTGTTTACCCTCAACTGTACGAACTTATTGTAATTGGTGTGGACCTTTTGCGCGATGAGCGCCATCGTTGTTACCGTTACCGGTAACCGCTCGTGGAAGCAAACATCCAAAGCGACAAAGCGCTACCTACTTGAATATTGTTGTCTACACGAAATAGGGCAATTGTTTGTGTGTATGTGTGTGCGTTGTTTTCGTTTACTTTTGTACATGGGTAAATTAATTTGTACCACTAATTTGTACACCGAGCTCCAACTGCGCGCGCGCGCGCTTAGAGGTGCGATCGTTCCCATTTGTCACCCCATATTGTAAGCAAAAACGATTCATTAAGCTTGGTTGGTACTTCGAATTGAATTTCCAACATTTTCACTTGATGGAACCGGGGTCAAAACACGTGTTTTGTGATGCGCAAATGGGGCGCGGAGAGGCAATTGGGCAAAAAAGGCAGTGCAGACTTGATCATTACGCTGTCTCATTGGAAGGTTCGTCGCTTGCGCTTGCATTGATGTCTACTGTTCGTTGCGCTAATAGACGCGCGGATGACAGTGTCGGTAATGGGGCAGTAAAAGTAAATTGATAAAGCGCCAAAAACACTTGTTTGTTGTTGTTGTATTTTTCTTTTTTTTTTTTCAATTACATCGCATCGAATGATGGTTTGACCCTTTGGGTACGGTACACCCTGCTCCAATTAACATAACATCCATCGCGCTTCCTGTTTGCTTTACCATCACAGCGCGAACCTTCTTCACCAGGACAGACGCGCTTGTGTATGTGCACTTGCGCGGTAGCAAAAGAATGAAACAACATTGTGTACACGTGTTTGTGTGAAACCTACATGCTCCCGAAAAACCTACCATTAAATCAATTACGATGGTAAATTCTTGCGCAGTGCCAAAGGGTTTACACAGAAGGAGCAAACACATAAAAACACTCCATTCTGTTGTGGCGCAAACAACAGAGAGGGAGGGAGCATGTTTTTGTTTCCATACAGCGAAACCGTTGTGTTTGCCACGTTGTACTGCCACTGGTGCAACACTTTCGCCACTAATCGTTTGTTGGTTTATCGTATTAATTAATTGCCAGCTTGACCCACGTGGGACGCAAAAGGGTTGGGGTAACTATCGGGATGATTATAAGGTCGGCTTAAATGGTGCTGTGGTGGGGGGGAGTAGAAAACACATATTTTACACTGCAAGCCGCCACCAGTTAGCTGAGTGCTGGCAGGAACGGAAGCGACCCAGAACGCGTTTAGTTCTAGCCGAAGCGGAGCGGTAGAATCAACAGAAGCGAGAAAAACCAATTTTCGCTCGCCCCGCTTTCCATCAGGTAGGGGAAAGTTTGCTTTTCATTATAAAATAGCCGGGTGAAAATCGGATGATGGTGATGGCTGTACGGCACGCTCCCAGCTCCCAGGCAGCCGCTTGGGTGGCAAATTGGCCGATGCATCGTTTGCAATGTGAGCTGCAATTTTTGCAGCCTGCCCTCCACCGGCGCTCGTATCACGTAGTTATGCACATTATACTTTGTCTACGAGCCTGCTGGTGTGAACCGAACGATAATGGTGATGATGGCGCTGATGAGTTTGCTGATACCGTCGCTCGATTCAGGGCTACCAATTAGCCGACGACAGTAAGCCACTTTGTTGACGCGTGCGGGCACAAAATTGCTACTCACGGGGACGGCCCATTTGGGTTAACGAGGTGACAAAACGATATGGCTTCCGACGGTAAGAGAGAATGGGAGAAAGAAAGAGAGAGAGAGAGCGATCCGGCCCTCTGTAAGCTTGTGAAGAGTGGATGAGCTTCGAGATCGCTACGGCACGCTGTTATTCTACATAACACTTCTTCACCTAATTACAACTCGTACCCCCATTTTCGTCGGCCCTTACGCTTCGTCCAGCATCGATGCGCAGCTAGCACCGTCCAGGCAGCCACCCACCGACGTCCAGCCAATGTTGGATGCGTCCGCCTCGAGAGCCATTTCGTCTAGCAGCGGCGCACTATCGTCATCGAGCAGTGCCGCCATCGACTGTCCCGGGTGTCCGCCAAGATCAGCTTCACCAGCACCGTCGGTTCGGTGGTTGGCGTACGGTTGCTGCAGCTGAAAGTGTCCCGGCTGCTCGTGCGTACTTTCGTCAGCGACCGGTCCAGTCGTACTGCCGCCACCGTTGCCACCGTCACCCGCCGGCGACTGATTGCGCGACAGCTTTATCACATTCGAGAGGATCATGTTCTTGATCATCAGATTGTGTCAGTACAGCTCGGCGAACGTCATGTTGTGCATCTCCTCGAGGACCTGCGTCGAGGACAGGTCGCCCATGCTGCCCGGATCGTTCGGCCCGTTGGCACTGTGGTGATGGTGGTGTAGCGTGACCGCACCGATCGTCGGCAGTCCGCCGAGCGTTTGGCCCGGGTTGCCCATGCCCACGTCCTGGCGCATCACGTTCCGGCGCCATTTGGCGCGAGCATTTTGAAACCAGACCTGGGAAGGGGAGAATAGGATAAATAAAAGATTAGAAAATTAGATAGAGGTATATAATTGTATCTATTGTTTGTACGTATTTTTTTATGCTTTTTATGAGTTTATCTAGAGTTTATTTTCCATTGACATCTACTATTAGACTAACGTACTATCCTTAAGGCTCCTTCTTAGTACACATTCATACTTTATATATAAGTAGAATATATAATAAAAAGCTTGAAACAGATAAATTAATCTCAATAAAATTTCATTGAAGAGCTTTAATTCATTGTACACCACATTTAAAGCGTTTAAATAGGATGTATAAATTCAAGCTTTTCGCTATCACTAAGATAACATTGTTTAATGCTCTCTATGTTGTTTCATTATGGATGGATTGAGCAGTTTAGTTTATAACTGGCCGTTGTAAAGTATAAATACAGTCGTTAACGCGGAATGTTGGCTCGAAGGCATCAGTTTTTATAGTGTGCGGACATTTTTAACTGAAACGCATTTATTTTTGTCTGTAAGTCATCAATTTTTGACTTTTGTAGGAACCATGGTAATTTTACAAGGTTTTTTTTGCAGATGTTTGGCTATTGTTATTTCACATCACACATAAACATTTTATAAGTTTTTTTTACAAGGAAATAATGAAATTTAATATATGTCAAACCGATTGTTTACGCTAGAAAAAAATAAACGACTTTTTCACTACATTGAAACTTCCAAAATGATTGTAATTTAATAATAATTTTAATTCCATCAATTAAATCATTATTATATTAACTGCAATTCCATAATTTTGGAACACACAGTTTGATATATTAGGTTAAATTTTGCAAACAAAATGATTGACTCACAATCAAAATTGATACCTTAAAGACAAAAATTGTGACACGCTGTCAGACATTGGTGCCTTGGAGACCATAATAGGAGAGTTGGAGCCAAAATATAACGGCAAACGCCAGAAAATTGAAGAAGCATTATTTGTCATATTAGTACAAATAAAATGCTATAATAACAAATAAATATTTATTTCAAAATTTGTACTATCAAACAGGAGTAATATAAATTATATTTTTTGAATGGAGCATCTTACAGAAAAATACTTATTTAAACCTGATTTTGGATTAATCAGAATATGTTTTAAAAAATGCCTACAATTAATGCACACTTTTTGCGAAACGAACTTACCTGCAGCACCCGCTTCGACAGGCCGGTCTTCTGCGCCAGCTGCTTCAGGTCCTTCGCGTCCGGGTTCTGATTGATGGCAAAGTACGACTTCATCGTGCGCAGCTGATGGTGCTTGAACGAGGTGCGCATACGCTTGGTGCGACAGTTGGGCGTGAGCGCACCGCCCGACCCGGGCGACTGGCTACCGTCGTACGTGGACAGATCCAAACTGTTCACGCTCAGCTCCTTGTGCAGCAGATCTGTTGAGGCAGGGGCATACAATGCAGGGGGTTAGTTTACTTGTGTTGTGCTTGAAATTATGATCACGTCGGAGTCACGTCGATGTGCGGAGCTGGAGTTGGTTTGCGTTCAACGTACCCGTTCGCAGTACACAACGGCAACGTAAATTTCACTTGTGCGACTAATTTTCCACCACCACCATCACCACCAGTGGGTTTCCACAACTTCCTACCGACTGCTTGTCAAACAAACAGCCCCATCAGTTACCCTTTCTCGTGTGCCGATTTGCATTGGGAGCAATGCAACCAGGCGACGGGAACAAAACGATTTATTTCCCTTCCCTCTCGGCTGCACCAAAGCTTTTCCAGTGTTTGAGCATGTGTTTAACATATTTTCCAACAACCAAACACGAAGTGAAGTGGTGGCGAGCATCAATGAAGAGGAGGTTTTTTTTTAGCGGCTCCCAACCCGGCATGCCGCTAAATAATTGCTGATTTGTGCGGAAAATGCAAAAATTTACGGCTGCATTGACAGACCGACGCGGCAGTTTTGTTTATTGGACAGACTTTGTAGCATGCCCAGCCCGGGTGGGTGGGATTTGTCGAAGCGCAAACAACATCCTCCCCTGCCATTGCACCCTTGTTCCACACTCTTACTTTCTCACTCTCTTTCTCTCTCTCTCTCTAAAACCCGTGGAATGGGTTTTGTGTTATTTGCTATTTTGTTTTAATTGTTGGCCCGCTTTTGCTGCACTTTGCCCGGGTGCAGATACTTCTGACGAGAGCCAACACACCCACCCTCATTGGGCATGGGTCTATTGTTTTATGGGGTAAGGTAAACATAGGCTGCCGACAGCCACACCGGTTGCATTGTTGCAAACTGGAGCACTCGGCAGTTGAAGTTGTGAAACGGTGTTTTTGTGCACCGTGATGCATATGCAAAAGTTACGTTCCTCTTGGCAAGAGGTTTTGTTTATTATTTGTTTTTCTTTCGCCCATTTGTTCAATATTCCCAGAAAAAAAAGATAGAGAAAAATCTCGACGCAAAGAAACGTTCAGTTGGCCTGTGTATGCCGGTGGGCGGCAAAGCTGCACCTCGTAGATTTGCATTGATTGGCTGCAGCGGCATGTTTATGCACCTTCCTATCCTGCTGCCTGTCTGCCAGCTAGTCCGGTGATTGGGGTTTTATGCTGCCGTGGTCATATTTAACGAAAATTAGCGTTGTTATGCCTACACCAGCTCGCACGGCCGGTAGAGGGGGAAAAACCCCTGCTCCGATCCGATTGCATCTCAGAATTAGAGGGCTCACAGAGGCGCATTCGGGTAGGCCGTTTAGTTAGTGCTAGGGTAGGAAAGCTATTCTTGGAACTGCAAACGAAGATGATCGGTTTTTCTCGGCAGACTTGCAGTTGGGCCCTGGGTTTTTTCTTCTGTTTGCTTCTTTGCACAACAACTCGTCGCTGTCTCGAGGGGGGGGGGGGGGGACGTTTGGCTTTTTGTTGTTCTGCCCTCAGTGTTTATCGTTTACCTTTAGGTTCGAAGTGATTAGGCACTTTTCATGTAATTCGTTCTTTTTTTTCTTTTCTATCTCCTTCTCCCTTTCTCTCTCCATCTTTGTCTGAATTCTCAACATAAACCAGTAGCATGCAAATAATGCATCGCAGCAAAAAAGGGAGGGGCACCTTGGAGCTTTGGCTTATTACTGCACCATGGTGGTACGGGTCGAATATTTAAAGGAAAAAAAAACAGACTAAGAAGCTAAAATAATGCCTTCGACATGCGAGTGTGCAAATGAAAATAATGACGTGTGTACCACCCTAGTTAGATAGTGTTGGTATCTTAAAAAAAAAAAACAACACCCTTAAGCCCGTTCCGACTGGCGCTCGTTAATAATGCGAAAAGGGTGTCGATTTTATGACGATGGGAGCATTTCTTTGGGTGCTCGTCTCGTGTAGGCAGATTGGTTAGCTTGCATGGATTTGCTTATATTCATGAGTAGCTTTTAATTGTGGTGATCTTTACATATTGATGGGCATGAGAATGACTTCACATATGACTTGATTAAGTCGTTTCCGCGTTATAATTTTATCATTATTTGTGTGTTGAAGCTGTCTGAAAACATCGCTCTTATAGATTGTTTCATAGATCACAGACCAAAGATCTGATGAAATATAGGAATTTTTTTTATAAAGTTCTATACGAGCTAACGAAATTCTCTTTAAAAAAGACTTATACATTTAAACATTAAAGACTTACTTTAATGATCAGAAGATTTGTAAAAAAATCGAAAAACAAATGCATTTTAAGCTAACATGCTCAACTGCCATGCTAAGCGCCTTAAGGTATGCAATAGTATATCAATATATGATTTTTAACCAACTTTAAAAGCAACACCAAAATAAAATCCTTGACAATTGGATACTGAAGTAATTGGAGTAAGGATAAATGGGGATCCTTGGTCTAATAAGCACTAAGAAGAAGATAATGCTATGATGGAGTATATTTTGGGAAGTTATTACAAATTTTACTTCATTATTTAAAAAAATCATCAAAATCATCAAAAATCAAAAATCATCATCAAAAAATCAAAAATCATAAAACTACAACTAAATTGATAGAAGAACTTACTTCTTCAATATCTATCTAGGTTTGAAGTTCCAATAACAGATCAAAGAATGGTTCTTTTAAACCACAAAATTCGTCATATTCTTCAATTCGAATCCGAAACATACTCTAAATATGCTCTTCACATTCAACGCTCGTCTGCATCGGACCATTGAAACCTTTCGAAGCTATCGGGCCTGTCTGATGGAAAGATGCAAGATCGGTACCGGTACCTCATATATTTATTTATTTCCTTTTAATGAAGTTGTACCCCTTAGCGGCTACCGAACCGCCGGGCCGAGCCATAATTTTAGCACGATCTCCCCATTTACCTTGATGATGATGATTTCACGACCCGAAAGCACCGGGCAAGATCGTGTCTCCGGCCGCCCACCCATCGTAGGATGAGACGACACCCCTGTTCCCCCCACCGACCGACCAAAAACACGCCAGCCACCTTTTCTCCATTCAACGGTTCCATTATGAGAATTGGCCAGTCTTCCCGCCAGTCTTCTCCAGCTATTTTCCAAACTATTCCAGCCAACTTCCGCGGCCCCAACACGTTGCTACCTTCCAGGAAAGCTGTCGGGGTCGTTTGCTACCGTTTCGCTTGATTTTTTGCCATTATACTTTGCGCGATATTCCCTGCCCTGCTGCAGTGAGAGCGAGGGTCGCGGTGATGTTGTTTTTTTTTTCGTTTATGCTACGCTCTCCCAAAGCGATATTCTTATGAGGCCCTTCGGTTCATTTTTTGTGCCGCTGCGGAACCCAACCACAGGCTCAGCAAGAGGCGCCTATCGGTGCTTTGATATATGGTGTCGAAATTGTGCATTGTGCTACCCAACGTCGTCCATTCGTCGTGCAGCCCCATGTTTCGGGTTCGTTCGCTTCGCTCTTGCGTAACGAAAGTGCATCCCGAGGAAGCGAGAGAAAGAGAGAGAGAGAGAATCCCGTCGTTTGCCACCGCCGTCACCCCAGCAGCTAATTATGGCAGCGAATGAAGACGCGATACACAAATCATTAGCATAATGGGGCCAGGCCTATGAGTGATTTATTTTAATTTAATGATGAGAGCACACCGCACACCCAGATTGTTTCTGCACACTCTGGTGTATCGTCTTTCGTTTCGGCAAACAAAAAACATGCCGAGCAGGGGGATGCTTTCTTCCCCTGGCTAATGTCCCCGGAGCATAACTGCTCTATACGGTTTCCCTTTGTGCCGTGGCGTGTAGTGGGATCGTGCAAAGTTCTGGACCCCCTGATAGTTGCTCCCAAAAGGTGGTGGGCACGCGAACAAACGCCACTCAGACGGTGCAAGGCTAAGAAAGCTTGCGCTCGCGTTAGCCAATTGCTAACGAAGGCACCGCGACCAAAACATCCCGCAGGCTCGAGAATAATTTCGGGAAGCTTTCTGGGGGGATAAGGGCAGCGCCCTGAGGGGCTCTAGGGTGGTTCATGACCCTGGAGGATACTTATAATTGGGCCATTTGCTACTGATACGACCGTGTCGAAGTCGTTTGGGGCGGCATGGGGAAGTGGCGTGATGTGGGCAAGCTGATATTAAATCAATTACTCCGCACGAGTATCGGTACGATCGGTTGTGGTATGCGATCATGGAGGTAAGCAAAACCCTCCGACCTAATTAGCCATGCAGATGAAATTCATTGTTTAAGGTGTTTTTATTAGTTTTTAATGGGCTGCTTTGCATTATCAGCTGGCTCAGTATGTGGATTGCATGTTGAGAAAGAATTCATTTACTTCTCCTCAATTTGGACAGGTGTTAATCAAAAGAGAGTGCCAAAAAAGGTTCGATAATTAAGTGTTGGTTGGGAAATAACTGTTGCAAGCTGTTTACCTTTATGCATGTAATCCAATTATTTTGATTTTCTTTTATCTCTAGGGCGTTGTAAATTTCTAATAGACTTGGCTATCTTTGAATCATTGCTTCATCGATCAAGCTATCGTTTGGGAGGTTCGGGCTATACTAACCAGGTTGGAGGCATATGAATCATTTGGTCACCAAACACATACATCTCTCCTCGCTGTGAATTTAGCACAGCTTATATTAACTGTATGGATTTCAGATTATATTGCAGTCATCCGTCAGACCAACGGTTGATGAGTCTTGCATAACATTGAAAGGCTCAACTGTTCTTAGCACTGCCCTAGGGATCAATGCCTCTAGCCATAAAAACGTGGATAATATAGCATCATTGGATATAGAAAATATTAACAGCGTTAGATTCCATTGCCACGGTATTATAATGGCAGTCCTTAGATCCAAGATGTGTGAATGATGTGTTCCTAGATATATATTCAGTATGTGCAGATTCATATACCTCGTAGAATAATCTTTAAATTCATGATTTAACAACGCGCTCGTTCAGAGTTAATGTATCATGTATCTGGAAAATTAACAAGTTACAGCGAGCTAACCTTTCGAAGGCTGGATTTCATCAGCTGGAGGTTCATCAATCATTTGAGCAATATCAAACGCCTTCTTTTACAACCTAAAATCAGTTGTCAGCTTTAGCCCAACACATTTTTAACTAATTAATCAGAACAAAACATGCCGTTTTGGAGAAACCAAACATGAAATACAATGCGTATCGTCTGGTAAAAGCTCTGGAATCATTAAAAATTGTCACATAGTACATGTACCTTTTGTTTGTCCGTAGTATTGTAGCATTGTGAAAATAAAGCCATATTTGGAGATTTCAGCTCTTGTTGCAATTTACATGAAATATAGGATATACTCAGGATATTGTTTCCAATGTAGTGCTATTTTTAGAAGATTTTCTGTCATCCTGTTTGTCAATGTAGATCCATATTCTATTTTTCTTCATCTTTTTCACAAGTCCTTGCACTAAAACTACTTGGGCGATGTCCCAGCTTGGAAGTTAGAAAAAAGGAAGCAAACTGCACGCTCCGCCCAATCGGGTGTAGCGACAGTGTAGCGTGTTACCTTACAACTTAACTTTCCAATCATCCCCAAGGATCGCAAATGGGCAACCTGGCCGGCCACAAATGGTTCTGTTGCCCCGAGGGCCTGGACTATTCCCCCAGTCTGCCCAGAGCCTGTGATTGCCCGGAAACCAGATCGCCTCGAGCTGTATGTTTGGTGCACGATATTACAACCTAACCACACCACAAACGGTTGTTACTGTCCCTCTGTTCCCCTCGAGCAAGGGAAACACTCCGTCTAGGGTAAGGTGGCTAAGATACAACAAAGCTTAGAGGAAGGAACGCAACTGTGTGCTTTTGTGATGGCGTCCGTACGTTTTTTTTGTATAATTGCTTCATACAACATCCACGTCACTGCATGAACAACATCCGGTGTTTACCTGGGTGGTTTTGGCTTTAGAGTCTTCGGATGGAGTCGACACATTCGAACGTGAGCGTCTTCGACAGTCGCAATGCAGCGAACCATCTTTGGCACAGTAGTTCCATCGCGGTGGGCTCCGGATATGAGCTCCGGGGATTGACACGTGATTGAAATGCCAAAGCAAATGGCAAACCTGGCCGGGCAATAAACCGTGCGTTGATTGCCTCCCAGGAGGATTGGCGCCACCTCGGTTTGGAGTTTGCCGTCGGGCCCGGTTCGTGGGTAGTTTCCCTGATTCGCGGGTGGCTATTGCGAAGCAATTCCAGCGGGACAGCTTATGGTGCCGCGTCGTTCCCGTTAAAGTGAACCGGCGGCCACCTTGAAGCTTGGCTCCCAGGTGAATCTGGAGTGCTCGGAAAAAAGGGAGGTTAGGAATCGACCCTCCGTATGGTTGGTTACTTTATAGCAGTGATTCATCGCTGTGTGGAACCAAAAATTACAGTGGGAAAAACCTTTCAAATCGTGTGCGTCATCCGTTCGCGATAGCGTTGTGGAGTTTGCTGTTGGGATCCCTAAAGGCTGATATGTAAGAGCAGTTCTAAGAAATGTTGAAAGTGTACATCTTTCACTTTCATGAATCACTAGAAGATCTCCGTTGTTCGCTTCCAATGATCAAATGCAGTCTCCTTAGCTCACACATATCCTTTTCTTTGTTTCAAATTCTAGGTGATATTCAAGAAGAATTAATAGACATCTAAGACTTAGAGTATCCTGTAATAGAACAGATGATATCTGCAGAACGTTTCAAGATTCTGGTAGGCTTCGTAATTCTTGGCTATATTTATCATCATCTTGATAGTGTGACTGACTTGTTGATTTATTCGAAATTATTCTAATTTAAAACTTCGAGGCGTTTAAAGTTTTTGGTACATAATATCAAAATTAAGATAATGTGGGGAACATGGTTTAAACCTGTCCTTCCGATAATGTCATGTCATTGAGAGAAAATTCTATTATGAGCCCTACCAGTTACCGATCATGAGTGTTAATCTCGTGTGATCCGTGCCCAGACATATTTGTATATTTATTAATAAATCGAAAAACCTCATAAACCCACTCGATATATGCAGAATTATGATCATTCTGCTATGGGTTAATGTATCTATTAAAAATAACTAAAACCCTAACCAGCTTAAGAAAAGATTATAAGTGAAAAATACCAAACAAGATAGTACGTACTGTTGATCTTTGTTTAGTATAGTGGTTTTAAGATATAATTTCTCTTCAAATTTCTTCATTTAATTTCTCTTCATTTCTCTTCTTCTCTTGAGTACATTATTACTATTATTGTGTCAGCTATGTTAAGCATAGCAATATAAAAAAATATGTATAGCTGCTATTTCTTAGATTGTTATATCCTTAATGTCATGAGCAGTTTCCTCAAATTAAAGTTATTGAAGATCATTTGACCTAGAAGTGATTTTTTTCTGAGATCCTGGGCAAACTTCTTTACTGTACAGGTTTTCGCCGTCTTTAGGATATTTTGTTTGAAGTGCTTCTGTTATTGTCATTTTCAATTAGAGTTTAGCCATTATAATATTATTTGGACACATAAACTGCCTAATGTGTTCATATGTTCTATGACAAACACTAAATAGTGGTGTGTGAGGGGCCAAAAGACACTACAAATCATATGTCAGATCAACAAAAAGTTACAACTTAAAGGATGCTTGTGCTTCTACAAAAAGAGCTCCTTTTATGAGTTATATTACGCACTTTTGCAATCGGGCCAGATGTGTGACTCTCACGTGGTGAAAATCAACCAGGATCACACCAGTACTGGTGCCAGAAATTCGCAACGAATCAGATGAAATCTCGGTCACTCTTCTCATGCTTTATCACGCACACATTATCTTCCCAAAAGTCACGTAAGTGTTGTGGCCTCTTGATACAGGCACTTTGGCGAGGCAGATTACGCTAAAGGCAACAACCACAAGCACGAGCGTGGAACAACAACAAAAGACGACAAAAAACAACCCTTCTTCCATAAACAGTGAACCTCTCGAGCGCTTGTGCTCACATCGCCAGCATTTTACGATGTGCAGGACGCACCGCCCCGCAAACTACTGCCGCTGGTGACGAAATCTGAGCCCCGTGGGATGCTGAAGGAGTTCATTTCGAGGGCTCACAAGAAGGGGCTTTTTGCTGTTGTTGTTGTTATGGTTGATAAGAATAAGCGTGAGCTAAGGTATAACCATAGAAAAGGGCTAACAAAAAACAAAAACAAAAAACACGTAAACGTGAGCATACACGTACACCCGACAGTGACGGCACTTACCTAAACGGAGAGGCGTACCAGCATCGAGTGCCTCGAGCGGCTGCGGTGGTGTCGTTTGCTGTGTCTGCAGTTGAGGCGCTTGCGGTTGCGTTGGCGTCGACTGTAGCGACGGGCAGGTGAGCGATGGATGGAGCGGCGGCTGCCCACCACCGGCCGGATCTAGCAGGCCGCCCTGGGATGGTGGTTGCGGGGTGGCGAGTTTTCGCTTCCGTGGCCGTCCTTTCTGCGACGACTGTATCGCCATTCCGCCGGCCGCCGTTACGGGGAAAAACTGCGGTGAAATGGTTTCGGGTTCACTGTGGCGTTTGTGGTGGTCGGTAGAGCAATGTGCGGGGTAGAGCGGTTGGAGTTGGAAGGATGGCAGGGCATTCGGTACATTACATTAGCGTTTTTTTGTTTTTGTATTTTCCCGGGACGCGTCGCGCGCCAATTCCATTGTTCGATTTTACGTAGGTTCGTTTCATACGGGAGCATTATTGCGCGTGGGTTTATCAGTTCGATCGGAGTTTGGGAGTTTGGTTAGGAGTTCGGTTCGCGTAGCGCGAGATTGGCGATGGAAGTCGTACAGGCAAATGCAAAGAAACAGCGGTTAAGCAGAGCGAGTTTTGGGGTGGAAGGGTGCCGAAAGGGATGGAAATACAAAATTAGAAAAAAGGAAGAAAGAAAAGGGAAGAAATTGAAAGTGATTGCGGTACGGTTAATTTTGAATCCATCCCAGCTAGCGCTACGGCACGATCCTGGCGTGATAATAAGTTCTAGCACCAGGAGCACCTAGCACCTTTGCTCACCTTAGTACCTCCGATTCGTAGTGCTCACCGCAAAACACGCGACCGTCGCGTATGCCGGCCGTGTCGCCGCCGCGCAACAGCTGGCCACAGATGAGGCAGGAAAAGCAGTTGACGTGAAAGATGAGGTCCTTCGCGCGCATCACCAGGTCGGAGGCGCTGATGCCGTTGCCGCACCGGGCGCATCGTCGAACGGAAAAGTGCCTGCAGAGAGAGAGAGAGAGAGAGAGAGAGAGAGAGGGAGAAAGAGAGGGAGATAGATAGATTGTGGTTATTTAGTTTTGAAAGATAATATCCTTTATCATGAAATGCGTGTCGATATCGGTTAGTTCAATTAATGCTCTCAGTTCAGCCAAAACTGCAACCGAACTAAATCTCATTTTAGGTCCACCATTGTCAAATAAGGTTTTCGGCAGATAGATGAAAGAGTGGCACACAACCAAACATCTTTTTCCTCAAAATCCTTGGTCGCAAAGTTCTTAGTCGCAAAGATCTTTGTCGCAAAACTATTGGTCGCTAAATTATTGGTCCCATAGTTATTGGTCGCAAACATTTT
Source organism: Anopheles merus (assembly GCF_017562075.2). Taxonomy (NCBI): domain Eukaryota; kingdom Metazoa; phylum Arthropoda; class Insecta; order Diptera; family Culicidae; genus Anopheles; species Anopheles merus. Next base: position 21,903,938 of record NC_054084.1, read on the forward strand.
TGTCACAAAAATTATTGGTCACTAAAATCTTGGCAGCAAAATTTTTGGTCGTAAAATTATTGGTCGCAAAAATTTTGGTTGCGAAAATCTTGGTCGCAAAATTATTAGTCGTAAATTTATTGGTCCCCAAAATGTTTGGTCCTAAAATTCTTGGTTGCAAAAATCTTGATAGCAAAGTTCTTGGTCGCAAAGATTTTGGTAGCAAAGTTCTTGGTCACAGAGTTCCTAGTTGCAAAATTCTTGGTCTCTATGGTCTTGGTCGCAAAAAACCTTGGACACAAAAATCATGGTCGCGAATTTAAAGTAATTACTGGCTGTCCTGCACTTTATAATTCGATTGATTTTGTATGATTTTTTGTAAGGTATGCGTCGTTTGGAAGATCAGTCACTGTAGGCTTTCGCCTAAAAATATCTTACAGGGTTTCTCAAGCCAGCTCAACATCGTAACACTATTTTTCGAACACGTTAAACGATTGTCAACATCGTACATACAATTCGAATCCATAAACTCTTTTCGATTTGGTAACACTAGGTTTTGAACGCGTAAAATCCCAACTCGAATCTGGAAAATGTATGTTGGCTGTCTTGTCACCCATTATTTATTAGTTTACACCTAAGGAAGTGATTCATACATTGTAATTTCAATTCGACGTTGAGTCTTTTGCAAAAAATAAAATTCTCTTTTGTTAAAACACAAGATAGGTCCTATAATTGTACAGTCGAAATGAAATACTTGCTTGTCTTAGTGTTTAAAATAATGTTAACATGTTTGTAAATCCTTTACCTTTTGACCATACAATTTAGGTCACACGGTGGATACTTTCCTCCCCGTGGATGACTAACGGAAGCTCATGAGCTCATCGAGCTAAAAGTGCATTGCGCCCGTGCTGCTTTACCCAAAAAAGGAACCACCGAAGGACCGGTTGGCCGAAGTGTTGAAAAATTTATGACCACGACCACCGACAAACTGCTGCACCGCATGCCGCATGCACGCGGGCACATGTTCGGCTGCCTGCCAAACATTCCAGTCGAAAAACAGTTCCCTACGCAACACCAAACAAGGATTGAGCGTTGGAAAACGGCCCTACGGATCGAATGATTCATGCATCCCGCAGGAGAATCGATTTGAAGCGAGTGGAAGATAGATACAAAAAAAAAAATGCAACAAGAACATGATTCTTTTGGCTGCAAACTTGCAAAAACGTGACCTCCGCCATGTTGAATCGAAAACTGCTTCCCCGTTGGTACGGAGTCTCAGCAAAAGGGGTTAGGAAGAGTGGGTAGTTTGAGTTTCTTATTCTTTTCCGATGGTTCAATGCTGCGGCACCAGTTTGCCAGTTGCCCAAACTTGCTACAAAAATACCCGATAAATCATGCATGTCCATTCAGCCGGGCTCCAATGGCCGATACGTCAATTGAAGGCAACGGGGCCAGGAGAGAGAGTAAAAAAAACTATGTTCAGGATTCAATGCTGTCGCTGGAATATATCTCTGTTGGCACGGTCCCGGTTTTCCAGCTGATACGTCTCGCATGCGCGTACCAACGCACCCGCCATGGACCGGGGGGAGCCGGGTTGACAGGGATTGCGAGGGACAATTTCCGCGAAATTTTCGCCATTGTATTCGTATTCGTAATCGTCTCAAAGCTCCCTCTCTTCGCCTGCAATGCCGCGTGCTTATCGGTCCACTCCGGACACTTGTATGTGTGTGTGTGTCTGGGTTTTACGGTGCATGTCCAAGCAGCAATCGACATTCTTCGCCGTTCCTGGTGCTCCATTCGGGACGACTTGTTTTGCAAACAATGGTGTCTCTACGGGCCGGCCCCGGGCCAGTGGCTTCTGGTTTGGATTCGGAAGCTGAAGAAACGAGAAGAGCTTTCCTTTTTTGGACACAAAGACGATCGGTTCGCGCAACGGTCGCGATGATCTACTTGGTCGAGAAGATGTCACCTGAGCCGTGCTTAAAGCAGAATCGTTGCTGCACTGAACCATCGAAGCTGTGAAGCTGAAGAAGAAAATGCTGCCTGTGTACCGTAGTCGGTTCATGTCGGTTGCTTCCAACAATCACTTCCGTTCCCGAAAGACGCGGATGAAACAGGGCCAGCAAACCTAAAGGGAAGTTGCCCCTCTCCAAACGGACGTCTGATGGTTATTCATGTCGCAGGCCATACTGTGGTGAGGGTAGAGATGTGGCAAGACAAAAAGCAATGAAAACGTTTTGTAAGCTCGATTGCAATCCCCGGGACGCCCCGAGAAGGACGAAACGACATGGACTGTGTCCAACCATTTTTTGTCTGTTGTGGTTTCGTTGCAACCATCTTCTAAAAAGCCACTGTACGACAGCGCTTCGGCATTGGGGCTGCATGGCAAATAAGAAGCAAAAATGTCATGACAGCGAATAAAAGTAGCGTCTTCTTCTTCTTGACAATTCTCCCCTACTTTTTCACCGCTTGTGTCCTTGTGTCTACTGCCGGCGAGCAGCAACATTTTACCGATATCGGATTGAATGGAATTGCGCTCGTTTGCAGTCCCGTTGGGACCGGACAGCCCCGGTGCGAGTGATTTTGTTGCCCGAAAGGTTCGCATCCTGCTCACCTCACCCGTACGCATACATACATACACACACAGACGGTGGATGGTATGCATTTTTTAACAATTTTATTTTATTGTTTCTCAAATTTATTCGGTTACGAGAATCAATTCTACCGATCTCGCGATGCGCAACGGACCGAATGGTTGTTGCGTAAAATCGATCGAGAAACATGGCAGTCGCTGGTAGCCACCATGGTTACCGAATTGGCGATGTTTGTTCGCAGGGAACATGCACAGGGAGAACAGTAAGAAAAATAAAGACAAAAATATTGCGTTACGCTGTACAAAATTGTGCGAGTGTGTTTTTTTTAGTTTGATTTTTTTTGTATCTTTTGGATTCATATTTCATGCTCTTTCAAGTTATGAGTACATGTCTAATTTTTACCTTTTAGTATAAACGCAAAATTTGTTTAAAACGCATTTTAAATAAAATAATGTAAAACAATGCATAAAATGTTTAAAGTGAGCATGTCACACAAAATGATACAAAAGTGAACAGAGATAGTTTACTATATGACTAGGTAACTGGCCCTAATTTAGCCATAACATCACAACTTGTTCATTGCATGGAGAGTTAAAAAAGACTGTGGCACTACCATTAACACTTCAATCAGTCGCAATTGGCATAGTTGTTCGTAATTAGTGTAATATGGTAACTGTAATGATATTTAAATTCCATAAAAGCAAGTAATTGGCATTCAAGTAGTTGAGGCGAGGTGTGTCATACGGCTGTGGTAAATATTGTAAATAGCTACAGCTCCAGCATAATGAAAAAAAAAAAACAAACAGTTTCTTCACTTTGGTGTAATTTTTGGGAGATGATATTTTTTTTAAATTAAAGACACATTTTAAAAAAGATAATTTTTTATGTGCAATTATTAATTGTTAATCTTAAGCTGTAATGTGAATTGAAACAGTTAATAACACTTTCAACTTTGAAAACAAAAATGCACATCTGTAGAAATGTGGAAATGATGGCATTTGTAATGAACGTAATTTGTTCTGTTTTGTATTCGAATTCATCTCGTATTCGTCTAGTTCTGCTCTACATTTAATCATTGTTATGTAAACTTTGAGTCTAATCAGCAATATTTAATTTGTATGCAATAATGAAATTTTTTTTTTCACTAACATCCTACACTAACACTCCAGCACCTTTCGATGGTTAACGAATTAAAATGAAAAGCTCAATTCAAAATTCAATTCAATTAATATGAACGCAAAATGTTTCCATTAAATCACTTACTACAAATTCGATATCCAAAGTGTATGAAAAAAAATGCTTAGAAAGCAACTGATAAAACTTTAAGAAAATAAAGGGTTCAGTAGAATATTTTTGTGCAAAAAGAATACTTTGGTACAATTGTTCTGATCCAAACCATGTTGCAGGCAAGACGAGAATCAACAGAAACCATCTTGACAGTGTTGGAAATGTACCAAACAGCACAACAAAAGCATCTAGTCGCTTTCCTTTACCACTAAGAAAACATCTCTCACCCTGAATCGGTCCGTCTTCAGCCGATCCCTCCATTCACCCCATGCGCACGCCCTTGCTCCTTGCTCAAAACCTCAGCGCTACCGCTTGACGCTTGCTGCTCGCGCTCGCTACTTTGCGTGAGTAACGGCAACTATTCCACGAATGATTTAAATGGCCATGGTTGTGCGCACGCAGCCACGCAGCTCGAACGAGGCGCGCGTTCCCGGGGCCCGGGCGCGTACGTGGGTTCGCACTATGGCACCGTTCCGGAATTTCGCTCCGCTGTGTGCCGCTGTGGGGCCGGCGTGTCGTTCTTGCCGGCAGCACGGCCGGCAGCACGGAGCGAACATTCGAGTGCGGCAATTTTATGGTAATCCCAGCCGCTTGCACGCGTGCACGTGCATGGTTGGCATGGTGGGCCCCGGTCGTCTGTTTGGGTGGCTTAAGCATGTCTCGAGCTTTAACCAGTTGTGTGCCAGTGGCAGCCGCAGCAGCAGCAACCGCCATCGCTGCTGCTGCTCGCTGACGGATTTTGCGATAATCAGTCGGCAGGTAGCCGCGGAACGTGGTAACAATCGGCCGGCGGTGCGGATTAATATTCAGTCATGCATTCGCCCGGTTTCGTGGATATCGATGGCAGCTCATCGCCATTCTTCTTTCGCCCCGGGAGCCTGGGAGAGACCTCCGGTGTGAAGCCATCCCAGTGGCTCGGGAGCGGGAAGATGGCAATGGCCACAGCCACTGGCTGAGATGGCAAAGCGGGGGAGAAAAAAAAACGAAAACACAACGTGTGGCCACCAGCACTGCATTCGGTGCATTCGATTGCTGGCGAACTCCCCACTGCCCGAAACGGGGTTTACGTTTTTCTCTCATTTGTCACGTACCACCCTCGTATCTGGGTCACACATCTTTCTTTCTCTCTCTCTCTCTCTCTCTCTCTCTCTCTCTCTTTCTCTCTCTTGCCATCGCTCGTCGTCCTCGCGCTTGTGCGCTCCTTCGTTGCGCGTTCCCTTTTCGGACGCTGTGTTTCGCGTTTCGACTGTTGCCTTTGCAGCCGCGGATGGTCTTTGAAATGGTACAGTGTTTCGTGTGCTGCAGCGATGATGATGATGATGATGATGATGTAGTTTCGTTTGGTATACGAACCAGACGAAGGTTTATAGCTCCTTACGGTTGAAGGACTGATGAAAGATTGTGTTGATGGTTCTTTCACCCTCCTCGCATCGTTGCGAGACGACGGTCTGTTCGTGGTGTGCTCGTGAGCGAGAACCCACCCACCGGAAGCGTGCTCGCTGCTCGCATGTTCGTAGGTGCAAATCGGTACCAGGAATTGTACCGCCTACGATATCCTCACGCGATGCCGCGAACCGAGGGCGGACATGCAAATTGCACGCCCGCGACCTTCCTGTGTGGCATCGCTGGACCACCAGGCGTCTCCATGGTGTTGGAGGATTCAGCGCACTGATTGATAATTTGGAGGTTTTTGCGTTTAGCTTGTGTATGGAACGAGATTGCTGCTATGAAATGGCACTTTCATAAACTGCATGTTATGATTCATTTATGCAAAATTATTTTATGATGTGTCTGACGTAGCAAACATAGCATTTCCCTTCCTTAACTTAACAATCTTGTCTTCTTCAAGTAGAACCACATAAACGTTTGATATTGCTTCATGGAGCAGAAAATGAACCAACTTCAAATTGAGGTGTTCTTGTGACCATTGCCATTAGCAGAGGCTTTTTACATCCTACAGGAAGGTACACGTACAGACATACCCTGCTCGTTGAATCGCGCTCACCAACCACAAACATCAAGTCAAGTGTGTGACGGGTGGCATGACAGCATGAAAAAAAGGAAACTGTTTGCTTTTTCTCCGAACAGCGCTTCTTCAGGAGTGCTGTTGTATTTTTTAAGCATCTTTTCCCCCTCTTCTTTTAACTTGAGTCACTTGAAAAAAAACATAACCCAAAAAAAAAAAAGATGTCCTGAAACCACCGCTCAAGCCCAACCCGAGGCCAGAAGTGAACTGTTTTTGTGCAGGGAAAGTACAGTACGCTTGCTATGTCGCGACAAGCTGAACAACAAATAAGATATGCACATAATATATATTCTCCCATTCTCGCTCCCCATACTCTTCATCCTCAAGCTCTTTTCAAACAACGCGACAGCTTGCTGGTAGTAGAGGTTGGGACTGTTGGGCGCAGGAGGGATTGAAAGGAATAAAAATAACACCAACAAAAAAGCACTGCCACGGTATTCCATTTTCTTTTCGGGATTTATTTGCTCACAAAAGTGCTCATCCCCCCGTGCCTCACCCCACCCTAACGGGGACACCGAGACAGTTCCAGTGTTCCATCCGCACACCACCGCAAACAGCTATTTGCATTCACTTCGAATTTCAACCGACGAAGGTACGTGTGGCAATCGCTGGTTTGGTCCCCGGAGCGTTTCGGAGTGGTTTGCGTTACGGTTGGGTGAAGAAATCTGATTGAATTGAGTTTGTGATGGGCGATAAAGGGGCGAAAAATACGAAAAAAAAAATGAGGGAAAATCCAGGTATGAAAGCATATTTTGCTTTCATTATTGTAACGGGTTTGCTGTCTCCATCCCAAAGCTCCTCATTATTTTCTCCCTTTTTTTCTGCTGTATTACCCCAAAACGACATCTTCATTTCGTTGACAAATATGAAGACGGATTCTTTTCACCACAGTGAGGGTACACAGCAGGGGGAAATTGGGAACAATATTGAGCTTTGAACGGTGGGTGGGTGGCAGTGACACCGTGTGTATCGTGGAAACAGGCATTGTTAATTGAACGTTGTGCAAGATGCCTTCAATACTGCGTCATTTGTATGACGTCGTTTGAACTTTTCAAGATGAAGAGTATGGTTCATTCTGTACGGTGACCTTTGCGTTTCATGCCAGTAGTTCTTTGGAGGCAAAGACATTATATTGGCATTTAAAAAGTCTTGTACTGGTATAAAGTTATTGTCCTCTCGTAACAGAATAGAGCTTGGCAAACCAGCTCCAGAAAGATTGCTTTCTTGATTCTCCTACGTTGTTTCTGGTATCATGTCAGCAGATGATCTAAACACTCTTTAGATGATATTTCATATAAAAGGAATATCATTCAATTTGTAAAAAAAAACATGATGTGGCCTTTGGTTTCTTACTTTATGTGCCTATTCTAGGATATTTTACTGTTGTATTAAATTACATAATCATAATCACTACTCGTTTCCGTATGAAGAATAACATAACAGTCATTTATCAAACATGTTCCAAGCAAGCGATTGGAGGTATTCTGCCTTAGAATTAAGTAGACTTAACTAATTGTATATATTTAGGTCACCAAATCAATAGTGACCAATAATTTCCAAACATGATTGTGTGTCTACAGAGCAAAAAATAAATAAATAAAATAAACAAATACTTGGCACTTAGTCAAACCTTTCACAAATAAGAGCTGAGAAAAATGTATTTGAATGGCGAATACTAATCAACAATAACAACCATTTAAAAATAAAGTAAAACTGCTTTAAAAAGTACTCGGTAAAATGTGTAAGATAAATTAGGCATGTTATTAAACGACGCCGGTCACAACTTTCACATTGATCGATAGGCATCCAAAAGATGATCCACCAACCAACGTTTTTAAAGAAAGGCTAATGAGACAGGATAATTTCGTTTCAACCGTTGGCTTTCCTTGTGTACCGTTGCGTTCTTATTATTTTTTGTTATTTTCAAATTAAACTTTATGCACTTGCCGCTCGTTAAACGCTATGACGATTCGGCGGGAAACTAAATAAAAAACAGCCTTCAACAGAAATCCCCATTACCTTAAATGTTTGATAAATATTCGCCTGCGTTCGGCGACCAACCGCGGCCCAACGAAACGCCCGCGACGCGAGCGGTAAAGATGCGTAATTACGGTTAATTGTATGGCGCGTGCAAATGGCGCATGCGAAAATGCGTCCGTTAAATAATACGGTCCAACCGAAAAGAAAAACACACTGCGTCTTGCATAGGCCGGTCGTTTTGGTTACGGTTGTTGAAATGTTTCGTATAATGAGTGTTTCTTCGCATCCTCATGAGTGAAATAACCTCCCTCCCCCCATCTCTCTTCCGTTCCACCAGTGTAACTCACCTGTAGTAATCGTCCTTGCAGTAAATGTTTCCTTCGCGCGAGTAGCAGCTCAGTTCCGCTTCGAGCGTGTGTAGACATTTGCAGCACCGCAGACACTGGTTGTGCCAGGCACGGTCCGCCACGAGGAGGTAGTATCTGGGAAAAGGGGTGGAGCGATCAACGGTTAATGTGCAGATCGATAGAACGCACAAAAAAATGGTGGAAGGAATTGCCAGCAGCTTACCGGTCGCGAATGGCACTGCCACATCCGGCACATTTTTCCGGTGCCACCGTTTCGGTGGCGATGAGGTCCTTCAACATGGTTCGACTCGGTCGATACCGGTCTATCGCAATGCTTGTTGCCGCGCGGTGTTGATTTCGCCGGTGGGATGACTTGCACCACCGCCTAAGCAGCAGGGGAGTTTTAATTATCACTCAACACTCTACACGTTTCGTCACACGCGACGCATTAATTAAAGTTACGCTCAAACGGGCGACAACACAACGTAATGTAGGTCAGTTGGTTTCTCCTTCAGCGTCACCTGAGGGGGGAGGAAATATTTTGGTAATGAATTACGGTGTGCCTGATACGTGTGTGTGTGTGCGTGTGTGATTGAAAGTTAGCTTTTAATGTATGTTTCCATAAGAGATGGAGCTGTTGTGTCATATAGTGTGCGATCACAATTCAAACTTTGATGTTAAATATCTTTTTCGAGCAATTAATTTAAAAAGTTTACAGTATTTACCATATACCCCCACGTTCAAAAACATGCTCAAAAACATTCTAAAATAAAAAAAAACTAACATTACATGCATAGATAATTCGAAGACAATGTTTAGAGCAAAGGAATTTTGAGGCTGAGTTGTAGCATATCGCAGTTTTCAGGTTCGATGTTCTGTTGTACTGTATCACTGTAGCAAGTAAGAAGTGGAATAAGTATAGTAAGCCTTAAAGAAAAGCCTCAAATAAATAAAACACTCAAGGCACAACACTGTGAAATTGTTGAAATGAAATTTTTGTTGAGACTATTTGATATCATTTGTCAGATCATTAATGTTATTTTATTCTAAAATATATTCAGGCAGTCCCCGAGATACGCGGTACGCGGATTGGTGTATCTACCAAATTCTAAATTTTACAGTTCCTTTTGCTAATTGTTTTGATTTGACACATCAAAATTCCAATACTAATTGTGAAATGCAAAATAATTTCCCTTTTGATGGAATTTTAAAAATGGTTCAAGATTGTCAATATCATATGTGTTACGGCAAGCGTAATGGTAACGCGTCATCCTTAGTACGTCTAGCGTAAGGTAGAGGGCGCTTTCCAGTAAATTGACTACGTGTAAAAAGAACTTAATCATAATTCTATTACGCAGTGCAAACTGCTGTAGATCGGTATCGTGCAGTTCGAATTCCCGCAAGTGCAGCTCGAATTCCCGAATTCTGCAGTATATAAGCGAGTGTTTTTCCTGAATAAATTTAGTCAAGTTCCAGAGTTCAAAGCAACAACATCGTGTCTTCATCATTTTCAAAACTTCCTCTTCATCATTAACATTTGGTCCTTCGAGCCGGATTAGTGTGCAAGTGATCCACAGTTCGCGTTTAGGGAAGTTTGTGAAAAGTAAAGTTTGTGTTAGAAAGTGAAACTATGCCCGTTGACCATTCTCCCGTCAAAGAAGTGGTTCCAGCGGCCAACGACATGGAGGAAAGCCAAAGTTCCACCGTCAGAGAATTTGGCTCCGTTCCAGACGTCACCAAATTGAACCGTCAACGCACTCACCTGGAGTGGCAGCTTGACCGTTTAGAACAGATGTTCGTCAAACACAGCACCGACGTTCACTCGCTGAAAACCATATCAGACCGAGTGAAGGTGCTTGCTTTGGACTATAAACAATGGTACGACTCGATCTTGGACGTTGTGAGCGACGACCAGGCTCAGGAGGCAATCGAGCGATATGGCGTGTTCGACGACAGGGTATTCGAGTTAAGCAAAAACATCGAGTACCAGTTAGCATCGCAGATCCCATTGCCTACAACACCAATCCCAGTTTTCGGCAGTGAACAGAAACCCACGACAGTCCCGGTGCGTGCAAGACTTCCCGAAATCGTGCTACCACATTTCGACGGAAATATTCGCGACTGGCCTGCCTTCCGTGACGCGTTTCAATCACTGATACATTCGTCAGAACAGCTGACCGAATGTGACAAACTACATTACCTTGCTGCGTCGCTAACGAAGGACGCACGCGCGGTGATCGACGCTTTGGAAATTACATCCAAAAACTACGACGTAGCCTGGAAGCTGTTGTCTGAGCGCTACGAAAACAAGTACCTCATCGTCAAAACCACCGTTGAGGCGTTATTCAGCATATCACCGCTGAGGAGAGAATGTGCAGATTCTCTAAGCCGACTTGTCGACGATTTCGAGCGTAACCTACGAATGCTCGAAAAGGAAGGCGAGAAACCAGATGCATGGAGCACGCTGCTGGTGTTCAGGCTAAGTTCGCTGCTGGATCCAACAACCCTGCGTCATTGGGAGCTTCACCGGAAGTCTACGACCATCCCAACGTACAAAGACTTAGTGCAATTCGTCCGCAACCATTGCCATGTACTGAAGTCTTTCTCCAAGCCAGCCAGCGGAGCCAGAACCGGAGACACCATGCGCAGCAACCCTCGAGTGCAAACCATCCATGCTGCGACCAGTGCTGTGAATAGTGTTGCGTACAACGAAAAGTGCAAATTGTGCGGTATTTCAAAACATTCAGTGTTCCGGTGTGAATTGATCAACAATATGAGTGTTGCAGATAGAAAGCAACTAGCACAGTCGAAAGGATTGTGCTTCAACTGCCTTTCTCCAGCTCATCGTTTACGACAGTGTACATCAAGCGGATGCAAGATCTGCCAACAACGGCATCATACGTTGCTGCATGAAGCAGCACCAGCAACTGAGGCGTCGGATGCTCCAGCCACGAGTTCGATCTGTCCTCCTCAGTCCCTTACCCACTGTTCCATCCAGATCGAAAACAGTGTTGTGTTGCTGCAAACCGTGCTGGTCCAAGTAGAGGACAATCACGGACGATGTCATCTAGCACGTGCCTTGCTGGATTCCGGAGCACAACTCAACATCGTTACCGAGCGCCTTACTCAACGGCTGGGTGTGGCGAAACGGCGAGAGAATCATCGCATCGGAGGAATTGGAGAAGTTTCCGTGACGTCACAACATTCGGCTGTGTTAAGGATCCATTCTTTAGACAGTGAATACAAAGCGTCCGGAAAGTTCCACGTACTCAGCAAGCTCACTCGTGAGCTCCCATCAACCCGTATCAACACAAGCAGCTGGCAGATACCTCGTCAAGTTCAGCTGGCCGATCCTTCGTTTCACAGTCCTGGCCCGATCGACCTCATCATCGGCGCAGAGCTGTACTACGACGTCGTTAAGGAAGGACTCATCAAGCTATCCCACGAAAGAGTGACACTCCAAAACACTGCTTTTGGTTGGGTGATAGCAGGTAGAGTCAATGTTCATGCACCATCACCATCTTCATCCATCGTTGGACACGTCTGCAGTACGAGCATCGAAGAGCAGCTGAGCAAATTCTGGGAGTTGGAGTCATGCCGAGCTACCAGCACATTATCCGTCGAGGAGAGCAACTGTGAGAAACAGTTCGCAGCCACCACCACCAGAGACACCGACGGTCGATTCATCGTGCAGCTACCGAAACGAGAGGACAAGCTGGCTCGTCTTGGGGATTCGAAAGGGATAGCCACACGCCGGTTCCTTGCCTTGGAACGTCGGCTATCCTCGAATGCCTCATTGAAGACAGCTTATACTCAATTCATCGAGGAGTACGCAGAACTTCAGCACATGACAGAAGTAGCCGAGAGCGATGCTACAACTTCATCACCATCATACTATCTCCCACATCACTGCATCGTGCGACCAGATAGTACTACCACTAAACTCCGAGTGGTGTTCGACGCTTCGTGTGCATCAGACACCGGAACATCTTTAAACGATGCACTGATGATCGGACCCACAATCCAAGACGACCTGATGTCCATTCTATTGCGGTTTAGAATGTCGAAATTTGCCCTGGTAGCAGACATCGAGAAGATGTACCGGCAAATCAACATAGCTGCCATCGATCGTCCGCTGCAACGAATCCTGTGGCGAAATTCTCCAACCGAGCCGATACGAACGTTCCAGCTCAACACCGTCACCTACGGCACATCATGTGCTCCGTATTTGGCCACCAAAACCCTGCAAGTGCTATCTCAGGTCGGAGCTAGCACCCACCCCGAAGCAGCAACCATCCTCGGACGAGACTTCTACATGGACGACATGCTGACCGGCGTAAATAACATTCCCGAGGGTCAACGAGTATGTCAGCAACTCATCGATCTCCTGGCTTCTGGTGGATTCTGCTTGCGGAAATGGGCCACCAACAACAAGCAGATCTTCGAACATCTGCCCCAGCATCTGCAAGATGAAAGGACGATTCTCAACTTGGATGCGAAGTCACCGATCATCAAGACACTCGGACTGAAGTGGAACGTTTCCACCGACGCCTTTGTGTTCAACATCCCACGCTGGAACGCAGACAACATCATCACCAAACGAAACGCGCTTTCGGATGTCGCGAAACTGTTTGACCCAATCGGACTGGTTGGACCAGTTATCATCCAAGCCAAGCTGTTCCTTCAAGAGCTGTGGAGATGTCAGATCGCCTGGGACGAGCCGTTGACACCAGCACTACAAAACCGATGGCTCCTGTTTCGCGAGAAGTTGGCCATGCTGCAAACGATCCACATTCCACGCTGGCTCTTGACCGATCAACGAGCAACGAATCTACAAATGCATTGCTTTTGTGATGCATCCGAGAAGGCATACGGAGCGGCGATTTACCTGCGTGCGACCAACCCCGATGGACGTGTGACAACCAACCTCATCACTGCAAAATCCAAAGTGGCACCACTAGCAGACTCCCGTAAGCAAAAGCGTGTTTGCTTACCCCGACTGGAGCTTTCTGCAGCACTGCTACTGGCACACTCGTACGAGAAGGTGTCAGAAGCCTTGAAGCTTCAGGTCGAGACCATCTTTTGGTCTGACTCAACCATCGTCCTGCATTGGTTGTCTGCAACTCCGTCACGCTGGAAAACCTTCATTGCTAACCGGGTGTCCGAGATCCAACACATCACTCACGGAAAGGAGTGGAGACACGTACCCGGAACGGACAATCCTGCGGACATCATCTCTCGAGGAATGGATACGGATCAGCTGGAAAATTCAAACCTTTGGTGGCACGAACCAGACTGGCTGGCGCAACCATCAGAGGAATGGCCGAACACTCATCAACCTCGACAGGAAGAATTCACCACAGACGAATTGGAGGAGCGACCAATCTGCATGGCTGCACAATCCGTGGCTCCGAACGAACTTTTAGCCTCCGTTCAACGTTCACCGGACTGCAACGTCTGGTTGCGTGGCTAAGAAGATTCCGACACAACACGAATCCTGCTAATCATCAACAACGCAGACTGGATCATCATCTCAGCTTGGAGGAACTAGCCGAATCTACACTGTGTCTAGTTCGCCTCGCTCAAGCTGAATCATTCCCAGAAGACATCAAACATCTATCGAAAGGCGATTCGGTCGGCAACAACTCACCTTTAAAACTACTAGCACCGTTTCTACAAGATGGCCTGCTACGAGTGGGCGGAAGATTGCGACATGCACCAATCCCGTTCGACCGAAAGCATCCGTACATCTTACCCGCCAACCATCCGCTGACGAATCAGATTGCAACCCTGTATCATCGGACCTATCAACATGCGAATCCACAACTACTGATAGCGAGCATGCGAGAACGATTTTGGCCACTGCGAGCAAAAAACCTGGCCAGAAGAATCGTCCACTCCTGCTACAAATGCTACCGTTGCCGCCCCACACCTGCGCAGCAACTCATGGGCGACCTTCCAACAGAGAGAGTTACACCAACGTCAACTTTCTTACACACCGGAGTCGACTTGTGTGGACCGATACACTATCGACATACATCTCGGAAGGCGCAACTCATCAAGGGCTACGTAGCGATATTCGTCTGTATGGCAGTGAAGGCTGTACACATCGAATTGGTAGCGGACCTGTCTACCAACGCTTTCCTTGCGGCACTTCGACGATTCATCGGACGACGCGGGAAACCGGCTCTCATCGAATGCGACAACGCTAGGAATTTCTTGGGCGCCTCCCGAGAAATTGCCTCCTTGTCCAAGCAATTCAACCACCAGTGGCAAACATCAGTGATTAAGTCCTGCATCGACGATGGCATCCAGTTCAAGTTCATCCCACCTCGCTCACCCAACTTTGGAGGTCTTTGGGAGGCGGCAGTGAAGTCTTTCAAAACACACTTCAAGCCAACCGTTGGGAACGCCATCCTCACGAGCGATGAACTCAACACGCTACTGATCCAGATTGAAGGATGCCTCAACTCTAGACCACTTACACCACTCTCCAATGACCCATCTGATTTGGAAGTGCTGACCCCAGGTCACTTCCTCATTCATCGCCCCATCGTATCCCTGGCCGAACCATCGCTGGAAAAGCTGCCGTTCAACCGTCTCGATCGCTGGCAAAAGGTGCAAGAGTTTGTCCGTCGACTATGGAAACGCTGGTCTACAGACTACTTGTCCGGACTACAGCAGAGAACCAAGTGGACCAAGCAGAAGGACAACGTGAAGCTGGATACCATGGTGCTGCTGAAGGAGGACGGTCTACCTCCATCGAAATGGTGTCTTGGCCGCGTCACGCAGATCATCAAGGGAGCTGACGACAACATCCGAGTGGTCATCGTCAAAACGAAAGATGGAGACTTCAAGCGTTCCATCTCTAAAATCTGCGTTCTTCCCACCGACGAGCCATCAAGTTCATCCTAGTTGAATTAGATAATTCAACGCGGGGGAGTATGTTACGGCAAGCGTAATGGTAACGCGTCATCCTTAGTACGTCTAGCGTAAGGTAGAGGGCGCTTTCCAGTAAATTGACTACGTGTAAAAAGAACTTAATCATAATTCTATTACGCAGTGCAAACTGCTGTAGATCGGTATCGTGCAGCTCGAATTCCCGCAAGTGCAGCTCGAATTCCCGAATTCTGCAGTATATAAGCGAGTGTTTTTCCTGAATAAATTTAGTCAAGTTCCAGAGTTCAAAGCAACAACATCGTGTCTTCATCATTTTCAAAACTTCCTCTTCATCATTAACAATATGAAATAATTACAATGCAAAATTACAAGAAAGTGCGTTATTTTTTAGCTGGAAATCGAGTGATCGACTCTCGCAGAAATTCCAGATAAGCGATTCCTTTGAGGTTCCACATGAATAGCTCTTCTCGGGGACAACTTGTACTATGATTATTAATTGCAGGACAATGTCTGATGAAGTTATTCAAAGGATTATATTATGATTATTTATTTTATTTATTTATTGTTCAGTAGGGACGGCCTTTTGTTCAACAAAAGATGACATTATTGTTTTGAAATAATCTCAGTGTCTTTTTGTATGAAGTTTAGCAAGCTATTAAACAATATTTTTAATACTTATTTTATGAAAATAATGAACATTTCATTAAAGATTGAAGATAATATTGAATCTTCAACAATATCATAGAAACATTGACTGATATGAATAAAAATAAAAATGGAGCAACAGTTGAATGAAATATAGTTAAATGATTTATTAAACAGAATATATTTTTTGATAAACAATTATGCCCTCGAAGTGAAATTTTAATGCAGCATTGCTTAGCAACACACAGTCAGTAAGAATGCTTTCTATACAAACAATTCATCAATTTGATTTATCCTTCTTTACTTAATGTCCACGACACTCCCAGATTTCAAGCAGAAAAAACTAGCATTTTTCAATGTAAAATGCAATAAAAAATCAAACACTTGCGGCAATTTATTTCCCACCATCTTTCTTCACTAATAAAAACTGCTCACCGAGTGCGTTCCACACAGTGCCGCTCGTTGCAATAACATTACAGTTACCGAATGAGTACGCATCAATACGCTTGGCGAAAAGCTTTCGGCCCCAGCAACTGATATTGATGTTCATCGAGCATGAAATCGATAATCGGGCACCGGGCACTACACAAAACGCACCACTAGCACCCACCCACCACTCCGCTTTGTGTCTATCCAGCAGCTCCGTTTCAATGTTTCATTCAAACGTCACCATTTTGTAGCATAAAATGCGTAACGTTGACAATCATCGAGAGCGGAATGATGTCTCGTGCCCCGTTTGTCCATGGTTGCCGATCCTCCAGGCTCAGCGATGCGGTCCCTTTCTTAGTGTGGAGCGAATGGAAAATAGATAAATCATTCACCAACTGTCATTGCCGCTTGGCAGGATGGGCGAATGGGGATGGGGAGTGGGAGGGGCAGCGGGCACCCGAAGCTTAAACGCTTCGGAAGGATGCTGTGATGGCGGCATTCGGCAAAAGCATTCAGCACGCAAGAGATGCATTCACGATCCATCCATCCGGTTGACGGTTCGAAACAGGTCCCCACGGTACCGCCGATTGATCGATCGCACAATTCGACCGATCCGTCAAGTCGACCGTTTGCTAAGGATGGCTGGGGCGGGGACAGTTTGGAGGGCAAGCAAAACTATTGGAAGCGTCCGCTTCAAAGCCCAAACGTCCAAAGTGGTTTGACATCGATTGAGATAATAATTGGCATTCCCGGCCGGCCGGTTGCTTCAATTGCAACCGAGTGCAGTTTAAAGTATTGCAGTGTGTCGTGTTTAAGGGGAGAGTGTGTTTAGTACCATTTAAAGCACTCCTTTTATCCCCATAAGATATGATAATATGCTGCGCAAGTATCACGTGCAAGTGGGCAAGCCTGTGTGTGTGTGTGTGCATTTAAAAATGCGAATTTCCCATCGATTTGCGTGCCGGCGAAAAGTTAGTACGAGTGCATGTTCACGACCATCTCGTAACATCCAACCACCAATCTCTAGCAGCTCCTTTATCATGCGACACGTTAAAACCGCGTGTCGCGCAAATGAAAGCCCAACTCGTTTAATTGCAGCAAGCAAACAAAAAAAAAAACGCCCAACACTCACGCGCAAGATGGAGCTCGTTTGTCACGTCACGGGGAAGCTTTTATTAAATTATAACGTTTAGCAACACAACAACGCCACAACACTCTTCCCCTTATCGTCGTTTTGTCACAACGAGGCCCCTCGCAAGGGCCGCACGAGATATTCCCGAGCAAAAAGGTGGTGGATTGGGGGCAAGTAGAGTACGGGTAATTGAATTATCTTCCATCCCTTCGGCAGCATCCTTCGGCAGCACCGAGCGAGCAGACGCACTCGCCCGGCAAGCGTTTATGCTAATTTCATGCAAATTTCCATCCCACACACACACACATAGGTTGATCGTGGCCGGGCATTAATGAATGAATTAGGTTTCAACGTGGAGCGAAAGAGACGGACGACGGACGCTGGATAAAACGGTAAAATGCGCACAGTTCCCCCACGAGGTAGCCAAACGGAGAAAAACCGGACCGCCGCAGGCGCCGGCTCGACATTCGGGAAGGGTGAGTAAAGGGTGGGGCATGGTGGGACGCAGGGTGTCACTCTCTGTCGTTTGGCGCCAACACGTTCCGCACACGATTGGTGCACGATTGGTAGCGGGGGGAGGGAGAGCTTGATATCTGCGCACCGTAAGATTAAATCAATTAAGATTGTGCAGTATCGGTGGCACTGGTGGCAGGTTGTCGGTAAGGGAACTTATGGGAACGCTGGCCACATTTTCACTCGCTTTTCCTTTGCCCACCGGGTGGCGCCAGAAGGTGCCTCAAGCCTGCGGTGGTTTGACACTTGTAAATCGCGCACCATGCTCCAGTGCTGCTTTTTTGCCCCCCCAACACTGGCACCGTAAACCCGTTTTTCGGGCTCGATATGTTGGGACGGCCAATTAAATATGTTGGGACGGACCTCCTTCCTTCGGTAAGCGGGTGCCAGTGTCACCGGGATACCGCGAGCGGCGATTGCACGGTAGTGTGTGTGTGTGTGTCTGTGTACGTGTACAATTAAAACTCATAAATTATTTGTCGCTTGGCAGTGCCTGTTCCGTCCCTGTGAGCCCTGGTGTGGCATCCAGCTGGTAGCTGGCTGGTTGGGGGTGAAAGATCGGAATGGATTTTTGCATCCAGAACTGGAGCCAGGATCGATGGTGGAACTTGGCACTGCAGTGTTCTTAAGCGACAGGCAAGCTTGCAACAGGCAGGAGTGCAGCTCATTTAATTATGATGCATTACAATAAGAAAACAAGTAAATAATGTTGAGAGTGAATGCACAGTTTGCTTATAGTGAAGGGTATTTGGTTTTCAAATGATCGTACATGTGGTAGGAATTTATTCTTTATCTCGCTTTAAAGTTTGTCGAAATATCGTGTTAGTTGCTTTGTAATAATGTAATTTTCAATAAGTATCAGCAAGTCTATCGAAATAGATACTTTTCCAAAAAAAAAAATTATGTGAAATTATAGTACAATGTGCTTTTAAAACTCTTCATTTTATTCATATTAAATCTAAATTTATGGCAACAAATATTACCTATTTTATTAAACTTTCACTGACGAGATCACGAAGTCTCGGACCTCAAAGACCCATAAAATACTAACAATTGCTTAACTCAAATCAAATAAAGAGCTGATGATTTCATTTTTCATTGGGTGAAATGGTTAACCTAAATTTGAAATTAACTTTATGGCAACAACAACTTCTACGCTTTGGCCGTACAAACATCACAAACCAATCATACACTTTTATAACTTATTGTACGACCCAATGTACGGCTTCAGGTTAACTGAATAATAGCATAAAACTGGTATACAAACGTGTCGAAGTGATACTTCCGTGACTAGTTTTCTCAGTTAATAGGAAAAGAAAAACCCACACACACTGTATCACTTCCCACGAATTTGTCTTCCCACATGCTCACGGAGCCAGATGAAGAAAACAGGGAATCTCCCGTCGGCAAAGGTGACTTTCATCCACTAATCGATACTGCAACCATGTTTTTTTTGCGAAGAAACAACCAATCTTTTTGGCGTGTGGATTCCATTGCGACCGTAGCGCGCTGGATGTGAAAACTTTTTCCCACCTTTCTCAGCACTCCCCCCGCTCCCATCGATTGTTTTGACATCGATGAAACATAAAACTTCTTTGCGAGAGAAAGCGCGAAAAGAAAGAGAGAGAGACAGAGGGAGCGTACAGCTGCGCCAACGCAAGCGCAAAAACCCTTTGCAGCGATTGATCCGCTGGAGCAGACCAACATGGCGACGACAGTCCGCGAACAGGCCAGAACGCCACCACGGGATGGAAGTTGTGTGGCAGTGTCGTTCGGCGGTGGCTTGCTTTCTTCCGAGCTAGAGCAAAACGGTACGGTGGCTACCGTAGTTGAGCAAAAGAAAGAAGTCTGTTGCCAAGTGCTAACCCGCACCGGCTACACCAAACTTCAAACACACTCACACATGCTTCCTCCACCTCCCCCCCCACCCCCTGAAAGACACACTCATCCGTGAGAGCGGCAAGACGGCCGACGGGTGCCGCATTAAAAATTCTGCCCCACCGACGTAACGTACAATTATGAAAATTAAACCATCCATTTGCAGACATTAATTAATTGATATCGTATCATTATGGAATTATAAATAAATTAAAACCTGATATGTGGAGGAACGGGTGGCCCGCACTAGACCTCCCGTTTTGGGGTGGCAATCGGAAGGTTAATGTAATTCCGTTTCCGGATGGAGCGGCCCGTTCACACGTTTTGATCCCGCATCGCCCCGTGCTGAACAGTCACGACGAAGACGACCGGTACCAGAGAATAGCGGTGTGACCAACGATCAATGGTCGGGATTAATTGTGAGTTGAAAAATTGCACGCACGAAAATGGCGGCGTTGTATGTGCTGAGTGGCCATTTTTTTGTTTGTTATGGCGACCGTGAAAGGACCGAGGAATTATAACGGCAGCTGAAATGTAGTTTAATGTGTGTTACAAAATACTAAAAAAATACCTGCTGTATTTTTGGGTAAAAAATAAAAAAATCCTAAGGCTATCCGTTATGTTAGACAAGCGTCTTTGTGAAATTTAATCGAATTTAAATACACCAGTTAACCGATGTATTCTATTTTCTGCATACAAGTGTAATTCGTTAACGGTTATGTATACTGCATAAGATTCACTATACAGATACAGGACGGTCCCGTGGTACAGTCGTCAACTTGAACGACTTAATAACATGCCCTTCATGGGTTCAAGCCTAGAATGGACCGTCCCCCCGTAGCAAGGATTGTGACTATCCGGCTGCGTGGTATAGGCCGGCATGTCCGCGTAGGACGTTACGCCATACAGAAGAAGAAGAAGAATCACTCAAGGAAAAGTTTAGCTTTTAGAATGAACAATATAAAAAAATATTTTTAAATTATTAGAAATAATTTCCTTCCCTCCTGAATAAATAATAATAATAATTTCCAATTATTACATGCATTTTTTTCATTAATTCATGCAATGCTAGAGTTTCTGAATTGAAAGTTTTTAGAAGACGAGGCTGTTGAATAAAATTAAAGTCCTATTTTCCATGATTTTATGTAATTCTACATGGAATAAATTTTGCAAATATGTTGTTATATTTTAAATAAGCAATGCACAAAAAGCACATACTCTGCTTCAATCAAGAATTGATGCTTGCATGGGCTTTCAGTACAAGAAGGGCAATTGCATCAGTTGCAAGCATGTTTTTGTAATGAATTGTCTCTCCTTCAACGATAATTGGTGATTCAGGTAATACAATAAGGCAATAATAAGACTATTATTTCAATTTTCACTAAAACTGAGGTATTCTCCTTCTTTCCTTTTCACTTGCATCGTAAACTCGTATCCTTCTGCATCGTCAATGTGTTACATCCGTTCCGTAACATCTTCCGACGGGGTACTTCAACACAACCATCAAACTGTCGGCAAAGATCAAACAGCTTGGGAGAAGCCGTGCTTCCGCCGCTCCATACCAGCTGTGATCCTTCCAACACACAAACAAACACACACTTGCAGGCACACACACACACACACCATTCAATTACATTCGATCGTGTTGGGTAAACAGGGACCACTTTTGCGCCACATTCGGCTACGGAAACGATACATCTGGCTACCGAAAATCATGCACAAACACACGCAATTGCAAACAGCAGCACGATGCACGAGGTGCAGCTGATCAGTATCGATTGGGCGACGATCAACAGCGCAGCAAAGAATACCGATCAACAGCCCTGCAACCGGCGATGGCATTAATTAAATTCACAACATATTCCAATGCGGACGAGTGTGGTGAGAGTGGCATTAATGCTGACGTTCGCCAGTCGAGTATTTGATTGATCAATGGCAGGGCCATCAACGAGCGTGTTGGAAAAAAATGCACATTAATCACACATACACACATCGATGCACTGATAAAACAAACAAAATCAACACTTTACATTAAATCACTTCTCACACTCTGCCCGCGAGCAGAACAACATTTCCAGCAAAACCGGCAAAACAGACTGTTGTTGTGTAAATATCGACCACACAGGCATCTTCTTCTTCAAGTGTGTGTGTGTGTGTTTAGATAGCCCTTCGTCAGGATGCCCGTGTCGCCAGGCTGTATATAATCATCCGCACACTTGGATGGTGTAGTGGTGGTGTCCCGATGCTGTTAATTAGTATCGCCGCGCACGACGACAAGCTGCCAAGACCAACAGGGGGGGGGGGGGGGGGGGGAGGCGACAATCATGGGTTGCTAGGAAAGTGTCAGGATTTTTGTTGTCACAAGCACAAGCACACGCATACACAAACACCACACGACCCACAGCTTTCGGGCAGAGCTGGGAAATTATTTGGGTCACCGTTAAACCGATTTTGCAACAACTGACTGCGGCCCAACTTTAGCCGAGGGCTTTGAACAGTTCAACGTACACTTTTCACCTTTTCACTGGCTGCCAGTTTTTCGACACTGCAAAGGGTACGCGCAGCACAACACTTCTCTTGCTGGCGTTCGGACACAAACTTATCACATGCAAGCGCGAAACCTTCGGCAAGGTGTTGCTCGGCTCATCTCCATATACGCACCCACACACATACACACGCTGGCAGAGAAAACAATGGTCCAACCCAGGGGGAAGAAGTGAGTGTAAGTTTTTCTCCCTACCCCCTGGTTTGGGGCGCGTGGGGTCGATTTTTCCTGTTAGCCCCGTTTGACAGAACGCACTTGGCACTCCTCGCACGATCCCAGCCTACTACTGTTGTGCGCGTACCTGTTAGCGGTTGTGTGTGTGTGTGTGCGCCTGACCGGGAGGCTGTTCGGGAGCAGCACAAAGAATGCTCTCGTACTGGTACCGTACGAGTGGTGAAAAAAAAAAACAAACAAACGGGAAACTCTGGCTCGGAAAAGTCTCGGTCACGGCGTGCGGACGGTCCTTCGCCGGTGCGCGTCACAATAAAACAAAAATGCACACAAACCGAGGGCCAAATCGGAACTACACTGTTTCATACGCGTCCACGCGCGAGATGCCAAAGCCGTCGTCCCTTCGGTGAGTCAGTGTGTGTGTGTGTGTGCGGGGTTGTTTTTTTATTCGCGCTGAACCATTTTTGTTATCGCCACCAGTCATATTCAAAACCATAAAGCCGCGCGCGTGTATGCATCCGTGTATGCTCCGAGTGAGATGATTCGTTAAAGAGAGAGAGAGAGAGCAAGTGAGAAAAAGAGAGCGAGCGAGAGAGAGAGGGAGAGAGTGTAGGAAAAATGCTTGAAAAGGAGGGTTGAATATGATGTGCTTCATCGGTGGGTGGGATGATGGGGTGGGCTGCCGCATTTAACCCCCTTTTTGGTCCGCTGTTGCCGTCCCCTTCGGTATGCAGTCCACGCACAGTCCGCACCTTTTTCCCACCGGCTTTGCATCTCCTGTCCCGCATCTATTTTTTTTTTCATTGTTGCTACTGCTGTTGTTCGGGCGTGAGTTTTGAATGTATGTGCGCAAGTGTGCGTAAAAGGCAAAAAGGACACGTTCCGCAATTCGGGGGTGAAACGAGAAATCGAAACCAATGAGATGAACAACAATATTTCCTTTCCCCGATGTGATTGTGTGTTGTGGTGAAAAAGGTGAAATGGATGAACGAGAGAGGAGATGTGGTGCCCCTTTTCCGCTATGATAGTATGGCATGCTCTTTAAGCAGCTAAAAAGAACGACAGGGGAAGAAAACGTTGGTGAGAAAGAGAGAGAGAGAAAAGCTCACCGTTTTCCCGCTGGTGGTGAGTGAAATTCTCACACGCGGTGTCGTAAGGCACGGCGTGACATCCTTTTCCTTCCCCTATTTCCGGCCATTTAGCGCCCAGCGTGTGTGCTGACATGCGCAGGACGACCTTTGCCCGAGCACGGGGATGTGTTGGAGTTGAAGGGAAAATGACACTTTTTGGGAAGAGAAGAAAGAGGAATTAAATATTTTAAGGTGATGTATTTTTTTATTAAAAACGTTTAGGAAGATGTACTTTTAATGCACAATTTGTTATAAAAAACGCTTCACAGCTAAAATAGAGAAAACGAAGCATTTTAGAACTAGCCTAGCCTATTTTTCTTTTCAACTACACTAACACTATCAACGAAATGATAAAAAGATGTGTTTCTTCCTTCTTTTTATTTGCCTGCCTTTTTTTCTTTGGGTTGGACAAACGAAACCTTTTTAATATTGCCACACATACAACTGAAGGAAAAACCTTCAACCAAAGCGATGAAACATTTTCCCTCACCTCGGATAAAGTTGCATGCATCGCTTCCTCTCGTGCTTGTCCACACTGCACCGCTTTTCCAGCATTAGTTGTTTGATGGAAAATCACCTTCCAACAACTTCTTCACAACGAGCGAGTGTTTGACGTTGTGTCGCCCACTAGGCGGCAGATACAAGAGGAGACGGATAGCAAGAACACCTACTGCCCTCATGGGAAAAGAATGACAGGGTCTGGTAGGTTTGCGTCTTTATGTTTGATTTTCATTTCTAGAATGTTTGAGTTGAAGCAAAATATGGATTTAATTTAAAAAAGCTTTTTTCCCTATTTTAAATGTAGAAGAAACAAGAGCTGTAGACATTGGAAAACATTTAGCACTGGGCAAGGTCTACAAATAGATCCTGTAATTAGATAGATCCTATAATAGATCCTCAAGATGCTATGAAATTCCTTGATTCATAAAATAAGTTGTCCTCAGACACTGCTCGTGATATTACATTAATTCCACAACTCATCCTTTCCTTTTTCACACTCAGCTACAAACATCTCTTTAACCCTAACCGCCAAAACTGTATCGGTGGCCAAAGCACAGCATGAAAATAAACCTTCACTTACCTTCCTTAAACGGGGTCCAGGCTACAGCTGCAGTAGATCCAGACGGGTATCCCCCCTCAGTCAACGCGAAAACCGACGCCCCGGTTCGTGTTAGCCAGCTGACGAAGCTTGAGCAAAGGCCGCTGGGGGATGAATTTGTTGTCGAGACAATTAATTAAGATTCCTCGCGTTTGCCATGTTGCCATTCGGGAGAGCTTCTCATCTTTGCTGATTCGCAGCTTTCTGAAATGTGTTCGTGTTAGGTGTTCCGTGGTGTTCTGTACTCCGTTTGTGTGATCGTTTCCTTCGAAATGGTATCATATTTTTTGCACGCTGAGAAGAGTTTTGCAGTGAATTGCTATATTTTGTACCAGCGTGTGATCGTCGTACTGTTTATTTTTTCTTATTGTAAAATATTTCCTCCTTCAATCAAGCTGAGAGGAGCTAAAGAAATATGTCATTACACCATATCGGTCGTAGGTAGAAACAATTCCCACTATGCTGCTCGGTGTGGTACAGATTTTGTTATTTTTTTTTTTTTGCTTGCTATAATTATCATCCGTTCGATTGTATTTTTTGTTGTTGTCGCCAATCGATTTAACCGCAATCAAGTCGTAATTGTGAGCACGAACAGCAACAATTAGCTTCCCACAGCCATAGATGTTCCCATTCCGGCCGAAGCGTTCACATCGGGCAGGGCTCGCCTGACAGACTGACTTTGACTGAAGATCCTTGTTTGGTACACGTGTTTAAACGAGCCAACACATTGGGTTGATGAATTAGTTGGTAGCAAAGCAATGTGTTGGCATTTAAGCGAGTTTATTTATGATTTTAATAATCATTCAAATGGTATTTTATATAAATTCAAAATAAATTAAATATTTTAGCTTTATTCTAGTGTAAAACATTCTTGACAATTCTGATGAAAATCATCTCACTGAACAGATGTTTTTAGCGATGCGAATGGTTTTAGTACTTTAGTTCCATTTAGGTATTAGTTGTGACAAAATACCACGAAGATATACAAGCATTTGTTATTTCAGCCATTAAATGCTATCATTTTTTTAGGTATTTTATCAGCAAACTTCAATTTATAAACATTTGTTGTAAATCTTTTCTCATATGAAACATTTAACAATGCTTTTTGAAAAGTCGTCACTCGTTTTATGAATATGTAGCTTCTCAATGTGAGCCAATGCTTTGTGCGATGGGTGTTTATATGATTAGGTATAACAATACAGTATTTTATGGTTATTTAACTAAACTTCAACATCGTTCAATACGCAAAACCAAAAAAATCAATATAAAAACAAAATAACTCACAAAAACCAAAAGATCAAACAATATGCCCAAGGTTCGGCAAACTTTGCGACCAATAGTGCCAAATTTTATTTCAAAAAAATCCCGTAGAGTTCGACTTGAATAGTCAAATTGATAAATTAAGATAAAAATGCCTGAAAGTTAAATCAACTACAAACAAAATTAAAGAGCCGCAATGTAAGAAGTAAAGAGGCGCATGCGACCGTACTTTACCAATCATTGAATATACGCAAAACGCTCACAACTTATTTTTCTACCTAATATCTCCAGCTCTACCTTACAATAACTTCCAACCTCAATGGGGGGCAGCGATACAAATGTTTGCCCTTTTACAGACTCGCAACAATTCCGAGTGAAAAGTTTTAAAAACTACAAATTGCACAACATTTCCCTCGAGGTACGATAGCATATTCACCTACAACTCAGCCACTTGCCGGTACTGGCAGACGAGTAAGTAATTTCCTGATTAGTTGATTGCTGATGGTGCTAAATTCCGCACCCTGCGCTGTAAGAATCTGCCATGCGAGTTTGTAGTCACTCCCACCCTCACTCCCTCACCAGCTCTCCTCCCCTTCTTTTCGCTATTAAACTATAAAATGTTTTGCGAAGACTAATTGGCTGCGGGTGCTGTGCTCTGTGCTGCAGTGAGCATATTTTGATGTGCTTGTTTTATTATCACCCGAGTTAGCACGGTAGCATACTGGGCACTGGGAGGTGGTGTGTTGGTGGCTATTAGTGTAATTTGTTTGCAGATTAGAAAACGGAACAGTGGCTGCAATGGGGTAGTAATATCTGCTGATTTGAACGTTGAAACTGGAATAACATTGTTGTGTTTTCCGTGGAAACGATGTACGATTTATGCGGGAAGCAATCAAATCGAAACGAGCAAATAAACCATATTCGATAAGGTTTACGCTGAGCGTTTGTTCCGGTCTGATGATCTCGTTTTTTTGGGGGGAATTGATTTGTAAAACATATTTATCTTATACTTCTTTTGTAGAACCAAGTGTTGTTTGTTCTCTCAGTTCGTGCAAATAAAACAAAAAACGGAAGCGCTACGTTTCATTTATTCATCAGCACAGGAAAATAGCATGAAAAAAGAGCTTAGCATAACTACCCATCAGGCTAATTGAAACAGCCGAATAAATGTAACCGAAACTTCACCATTAATTGTTTGCAGCCCATTCGCGAGCGCTGGTAGCGAGTGAAACCTCCAAGAAACCCCCAAGCTCCCATTATTCAAACGCTCCACTATTGACAGCTAGAGACACTCGTTAACAAATGAATTAAGAATCTAGCTCCGGACGGGAAACTATTTCCCGTAGCTCGCCCATCCACTGCAGCTTAACTTGCTAATGATAATCAAACAAAATGGTGCCCCAGTCGGGGAATGTGGGCGATCGAAGCGGAAGCGCAACGTTCTCTAGGGAAAGCTCCGCGTGCGCCACCTCGCGGCCGTGAGGCAAGAACAAACAAACGTCCGCGGACGGACGGATGAAGTCGACTTAATTCAATTACCAATTATCACCCCCACCTTCACCCCTCACCACCATAGCCGGCAAAAAGTGACCCATCAACACAACGGCCACAACACACGGAGTGGGATTGCATTATTTATCAACCCGCGCGCGCGCGATTGCGTTCTAATCCCCTTGTTCGGGTCGATCGTGTCCACTTTTCTAGCAGACGCGGACGCGCTTATCAAGGTCTGGCCGGTACAAAAAAGACCGTCGTGTCCATCGTGTGTGCGAACAAAGTGATCTGAGCACACCGAAAAAAACCAACCAGTCCCAGCAGTGGATGAATATGTATGGGTGGACAATTCGATGAAATAACATGAGCAGTTCTTTCCGTCGTTCCGGCGATTGGACCATCGGCCATGACATTCGATGCGGTGGGAAGCGGGGGTTTACTGATTTTCCTCCTACTGCGACATAGGCTAGACCGGTTGGTGGTATTGTTCGGGCGCTAACGCGTGAATTTCCTACTAAAAACAAGGGAAGCACCCATTACAAACATCTCCGGGTAAGTAGGTAGGTAGTAGTACCGCCCGTTCAACGATGATTAACCGTTCGTGCTGTAGCTTTGAAGGTTCAACAGCTTTGCTGTCTTTGCCCTCCCCCCCCCCTCTGATCGATGCTCGCTTTGGCGTTCGTTTGTGATCGTCAGTCAGAGTCAATGGACCAATGCTGTTTTGTGTGCGTTCTTGCACGGCGGAGACGAGTTGAAATTAATGAATGAAATCTGAGCCTTCGCGTATGGGATCGGCTTCTTAGCTTGCTTGGCACCAGAACCGGGGAGAACCTGAGCGAAACGAGCGTTAGCTTTCGGACTGTTCGCTGCTGACAAAGTGTCTGCTTCCTTTCCCAGTGTCCCGGTTGGTGGCGGCAGCTTGGCTTGTGTATTTAGAGTTTGGTGATGCTAAATTGGGCGATTAACTTGATGAAAACGCCATTTTGCGGGGCCTAATGAATGATCGTCGATCCCGTGGCGGCTGTGGCAACGACGACGACGATCGATGTGTCGGAGGGTTAAAGCAAGAGGTGAATGGTAGATCGTTTTTGGACGATATCGGGGCTGAGATTGCCACCGATAGAATCTGTTTGTGGGGACCCCATTCCATTCCAGTGGTGGAAGATCGTACCGAACTTGCCGTTAGTGGATGACACCTTTTGATTTGTTTCACTCTCCGCAGACGATGTATCAATGTAAGAGTTTGTGGTTTGCGGTGGGACAAGACCTAGCGATTAAAAGAACTCTTGTGGTGGTAAAACAACAGCGACAGCCTTCTCCATCAAAGTGTGTTGTGTTTGGTGGGATAATTGATTTTATTCCAACTCAAAAGCCAAGTTCTTCCCACTTTCAATCGGTTGGAGTTACGATGTTTACGATGCACGATGCAGACATCCCGCCAGATCTCAACCCATCAAACAGCATGAGCAGATCTTAAGCTTTCGTCAACATACCGCCCGGTACGCCATAAATTGGCAGTAAATTCGAAATTAACGGACGAACCTGTACATACACGCTGTACGAAACGTGGCCTCCCTTTTTAACGGTGCCGCGTAAGCGCGGAAGCATCCAAACGGTAGCATTCGCACCATTACCTTGGCTGCCCTTACAAAAAGGCATGCGATCGCTTTTCGGGGAGTGCATTTGTACGTGTTTGAAATTAGAGTTTCGGTTCATTTACTCCCCTTCTCTCCGTTATCATCTTCGCGCACACTGGGGAAAGGAACGCAGGAACGGGATCATCAAATAAAGTGAACATTTTAATGCTGCCGCCGTACATGAGTGGCTTTTATGCGTCGGTTTTGAGGGAAGCATGGGAACACGGGAGCACACATCGCAAAACGTTCTAAGCTGCGGGAGGGCTTTCGATACCCCCCTTTTTCTCGTGCCCGATCTTGTCGCGATGGGCAAATCGCGTGTTACATAGATATTACTAGCGCTTCATATGGACCGATCGTCGACACGGTTTGGCACAATTGTGTGGTGCTTGTAGTGCTAGCTAATGGATCACAAATCGGTGGTAGATAAGATATGACACGGGAAGGTGAGCAAATGTACAAAACGGAGGTAACTGTTTTGATCGTTTGATGTCAGCGATGGACGTGGTGCGCAGTATCGTGCCCCGGAGATGATATGTGGTGTGCAACTGATATGTTTTAGCTTATGTAAGCGTCTAGTTTTAATAGGTATTGCTTTAGATGTGGATAATATTTAAAGAATGTATTACTGATTTTTCGTACTTCTGCTAATTTACTCATTCGTTTGTCTCTCATTAAGACACAAAACGCTGTAGAAGGGCTTGTTTTTTAGTCAGGAAACGATCTTATATGAGGATTTACTGTTTTTTCAAAATTGGTTAGAGCGAATCGTGATGCTGATACATTCCACTTTTTTATTACAAAAAGTGTAAAGCGAGGAGTTTTATTTCATTATTGGCAAAATAGAGAAAACATTCACTGAAATACATCGTGTCTTAATGCAAGTTTATGGTTACCATACTCTAGTTAAAGCAACTGTAGCCGCTACTCTAGTTAGAAGGGATTTGTGGGGTTTAAAATTTGTAGTTTCAATGAAGAAGACGTAGTAGTTTCCAGGGCGAATCAGAGGAAATTAGAAGTTAGAGGATGTACAAACAGTAGGGACGCTTGATATGAATTCTGCATATTCTGCATAAATAACACATCAAGAACACACTCGGAGTATCATAATAAGTAATTTTTCACTTATCGATCCATTGAAAACATAGAATGACAAAAAGGGGATAATTAGGCTTTTAATGACATTCGCCAGAGAGACGACGAACCTCGTTTATTCACCTGTGC
Organism: Anopheles merus; assembly: GCF_017562075.2. Lineage (NCBI taxonomy): Eukaryota > Metazoa > Arthropoda > Insecta > Diptera > Culicidae > Anopheles > Anopheles merus. The sequence continues at coordinate 21,934,208 of NC_054084.1, forward strand.
GCAACTGATCCTATGGAACCTGTAAAAACGTACTAAGATATACTTTTACGCATTCATTAAGCTCTACTCTATATGATGTCTTCTTCTTCTATTTGGCGTAACTACGCGAACATGAGATCTAATTCATTACCACGCAACCAGATAGTCAATCCTTACCACGGGGAAACGGTTTATTTTAGGCTTGAACCTATGACGGAAATGTTATTGAGTAGTTCGAGTTGATACCTGTACCTCGGGACAGCCCCAATGCTATCTAACCTATCTATGTTTCTCCTTCGCATTATTGTTTGTTATGGTGGATGTAGACCATGATATTGTAGACTTCCATAACAATATAGTATAACAATTGATCGACGCATGGATAGAAGCCCAACGGCCGTGGTTTTTCGTGACGAGATCTGAAGAATTTTGTTGCCAAGATGGTAATAAGTTAGACAAAATAATGTGAGATATTCGAAAGCATAATTATTTTATTCTTCTTCTTCTTCTTATTTTTGGCACAACAACCGCTGCCGGTCAAGGCCTGCCTGTACCCACTAGTGAAATGAGATTGGCTTTCATTGACTTCAAGTTGACGACTGTACCACCAGACCTGCATTATTTCATCATGCATTATTATATTAATTAATTCTCTTCAAAAAAGCGCTAAAGTCCGACTAAAAAAGCTCTAAAGTCGATGAAAAGTATTGAAAGATATGAAAGTAGAAAGGGAAATTGCTTATAGGGCTTATATTATTTGTCATGGAATGAAAAAAAAATCCGCTCCTGATGAAGTATTAGTATAACATTACTATAGGGACAAACAAGTGTCATCAATTCCGTTTTAGTATAAATAAATAAATTAGATTAAATGAATTTTTAATATTATCATTTTATTTATACATTTCAAAGAAAACCATTACAGAAACTTCAAGAAAGCTGCACAGCATCGACTGTACAAATTATCATTTTACATCAATTTCGCTTAATTCGAGCAAAAAAAAACAACCCCGCCGTTTAGAAGCCACCCATTTGTGGGGGTTTTAAGCGGTGTTTTTTTCATTTAACGACGTACATTTTTTGACGTTTTTCATTTAACGACGTAAGCTGGAATAAACTCACGTATTGAGAATAACGTGCCCAACGATCAACCATCGCGGAAGGTGCACCATGTCATCAAGTTCCTCTAAAAAACACACACATACACACACATAATAAGAAAAGAAAGACCCTGGAGCTAAGCAGTAATAGTGCCGTTGCAAACCAGGCCCTGCAGCACCCGCGGGGTACCGTGAAATTGAACAATTAGTTCGTAATGCCGTCCAGGCACAAAGCAGGCGACACTGAGGCAGGCTCACCGATTGGCCCTCCTCTTTCATAGCAAGCCATCGAGGGTGTCACAAGTGCGGGGGTAATTTGTTTTTAATTGTAACCAGTGTCGCTCGTTGTTTGGTCATTTTTACCTTTCCCACCAACCAGGGGGGGGGCTCACAGGGGGGAGCGACCAAATGCGGGGTGATGCAAAAGGGCAGCAGATCGACATATTTGTGATTGTGATTCGACTGGTCGGCAGCAATCCGCAACTACGTACGCTCGAAACGGCGATTTGGTTTCAGCAGTGTGAGTGTGTGATTGTGTGTGCATGTTTTTTGTTTGTTCGTATCTACCCGTTCCCGTTGCGCGGGCAGCCTAAGTGCAACGCAAGTGTGTTCGCTTTTCCTCTTCGCTCGCCTGACTGACGTTTGATGATGCGGCCGGCCCCGTTTTCGCGGCTCGAAACGGAATCTGTTCATTCCTGTTGTGACAGTTTTGCGCGCGACCGCGGCTGCGGCTTTTGTGATTCGATTACGGACGCGCCTGCGGGGCCAAACGCGCAGCTGCTCTGTCCCATCCCCCCCCCCGCCGTGTACCGATCGATCGATTTGATTCGATTCGATTGAAGAATTGCGCGCTACCGAAGGAACTGTTTGGTAAGGGAAGGAAAAGCAGGGGAAGGAAAGCTATTATTTTGCACGCGGTACAAATGGCACTCTTCCACCGCAGCGCTGTCCCTGTTCGCCGGCCCGGCACTGCTGCTGCTGCTGCTGACCATTTCAGGAGCGGAAATATTTGAAAAATGTTTCATTTTTAATTCGCTCCATCCCCAAGCCGAGGTTTGTGCCGAGGGGGGCCTGTCGTGGCGGGCTGGCAGCGGTAGAACCGAGAGGCGTATGCATAAAAACAGCACCGCTAAGGGAACACATTTTCCCGCGAGATGTTTCTTATATGTCGCGATCAAGTGTGTGCATGTGTGTGTGTGGTTGCGTTGAATGTTATTTTTGTTGTTTTCTGGTTTGGTGGCGAATCAAACCGAAGGGCGCAAGAAGCGCTTTATGCACCCAAATGTAGTGACGATGGGAATGGGGAAAAGGGCTGGAATGGGAACAGGGGAGAAAAAACGGTCGTTTTGTGTGCTTCCTTTCCCGAGCGGAACACGCTGGACAAGGGCATCGTAGTGCCGGACCGTCTGCAAGTGTGGTGGCTGCCTTTTTGCTTACTTTACAGTGTATAGAGAGGAGCTGTATGATGGCTGCAATCAGGGATTGAAAGGTGGAAGACAATGGAAAAGGGCTAAACTTGTCTTAAGTAACATGAACAACTGATTATTTACCTAAACTTGAATGTCCGTTAATATCCGTTGAAAAATTTAGATCAAAAGCGGTTCTATTTATTAAAGCGAAATAACCGGTAAGATTCATAATTTACATGCTCTCGTAATACTTACGTGTATTTTAAGGCTTTTTGAATATTTGTTTTCTGTTAAATTAAAAATCGACGTTTTAACTATTAAACTTCCTGATTTTTAATATTTTTTTCATAATCAATTTGAATCACCTTGTCATTTTTGTATTTTTTTTGTGATAAAGAAATCAATTTCTTGCGTTTTTCTCTACCCCCGTTATTATGTTTCCGAGAATTTATGTTGCACCGGCAATGTTGCGCTACAACCCCTTCAGACGCCATTGCAACATAGCGACGATTTCATTTTGCGCTCCGCGTCACTGTGTGCGTGAGTCTGTAAATGTACACGCCCCTTTTTTATTTTGCACCGTACAGTGCAACGTTACACACAGAGCAGTTTGGATTTCAATTTCGATAAAACGTGAACTTGGGGAGCTGATGTTTTTAACATGGTTTGTTGTACTTTAGTCGAAAGAAAATTTAATCAACTTGTTTTAGATTCAAAGTTACAAAACAATAAAATAAAAAAAGAAAATCTCAAAACGATCGAAAGAGAAACATTTTTTGTTTTTTGTTTTTTGTTTTCATTTCCCCTTAAACGATGGCAAGCAAAAGCGACCAGAACACATAAGCATAAATCGCGCACGACAACTTCCGTACCGCGGCTGTGGTTTGGGGAATCCAGTATGAATGTATGCCGTACATTTTTCTGCTCCTGCTCGTACACCAATTCTGCTCTGCAAACGGCAAGCACTAGCGTGGGCGAGGATGCTGCCGTACACGGACGGGATACCGCTCGTAAAGTAAGTTGACAGCGAGACAATCACACTGCGCTTCGTGTGGATTTTTCCTCTCCATCCTCCCATAGCTGCCCAGGATGACGGCACAAGCAAAACACACACAATGAACGCAGTAGCGAACGACAGTTTTTGAGAATCCGGCCCTCGCTAGCCATCGTCTTGGCAACGAATCATCGCCTCCTACGACACACCGGTACACGCTGCTGGCTAGAGAAGGAGAGGTGCGTGCAAGAAGGGGACGCTGGTTGGTAGCAGCAGCTAAAAATGTTGTCCGTTCAGCGTTTAAAGACTTTATGCTGCTGGTGCTGCTGGAGCATTGTTTATGTTTCACTTTTCCTGTGTCTGTGTGTGTGTGTGTGTGCCTGTGCGTGAGCGTGCGCGCGCACGCTCGCACCTCCGTTTTGTACGCTTTCTATGCCATCGAGTCTCCTTGCTGCGCCTCACCTGGGCAGGAGGATGATGACGATGATGTTTGTTTTTTGTTTGCCATCTTCTTCTTCTTTTTTTTTTACTCAATTTCATAAGCTTCTCGTTTCAATGTGTTTTATTTGTTTTCATTTTATTTTTTTTCTTCCTGTCTCGGTACGGGTTCGGCTTAATTCCATCTGCCTTTTCTTTTGTGTCTTTCTAACACACTCATACAGAAACACACCAACATTTAAAAAAAAAAAACCCCGGTTGCCCATATATTTTATGCTGCCTACTCCCTCCGGTGGTAGGTAAGTGGAGCGACTTTAAATAATGCTGACAGGTTGCGAATGATGGGTAACTTTTATTAAAGCCACACTAAACGTGCCGGAGCGCGTGTGGAGAGCGAAAAGGTTTCCCGCTTTTTTATGGGAGGGTGAAGAGCAGATTTCCTCCTGTTGCTACACTCCCACTCTCTTTGGCTCTCTCTCTCTTCAACAACTTTGACCCGTTGTCGGACAAAGTGTTGTTTAATGATGTCGATGTTGCTAGTACTGCTGCTGTTGCCACTGCTACTAGATCTACTACACAGACGGATACATACATGCACAGGGTGACAGTTTCGGGGCGATAGCACGAGTCACGGGGCTTTTGGCGATGCTGACACACGAGCGCAGGTTTATACACATTGCTTTTACGGGATGGATTTTTGTTGTCGATGTTGCCGGACCGAGCACACACACACACACACGCTTTGCCCCTCCTCGATGGTGACACCCACAAGCCGCACCACCCTTCTTGGTCTCTCGGGAGCGGATGCGTACTATTCAGCGTTATAATTTATTTGTTGCGTACGCCTGCTCTGCTGTTATTTGGTTACCAATTAAAGCTAGGCGACACTAGGGGCACTACACGAACGTAGATGTGTAACGACGATGGCTTTAAAGCTGTGCTGTTTGGGACGTTTTATTTTTTTATCTGATTTGGGTGAGAGGTTGTCTGTGTAAGGGGTGTTTTTTTTGTTTGGTGGGGTGTTGTGTAAACCAAAGTTTATCGTTTAGTGTAGTGTTTTTTGTTACTCTCGCCTGCTCATCACAGGAAGTGCTTAAAGTCAGATTTATGTTGGAATGAATTTACTAGTCATGTAACAGTGCTGACGATGTTTGGGGCTGCTGTACGCACGCTTAATGATGATATCTGTGATCTCTCACATTTTACCATTTTACCGTAGTTTTAGTGGCGTTTTGCCGGAGATGACTATTTAATGACGATTTATTGTTAGAAAATTGAACGTTTTTATATTATTTGCGGAATAATTATTACTTCTTGTTCTATATTTATAGACAAAAAATGTTTTAGAAACTGCCAACTTCTTGTCGGAATAGTTCAATGAGATATTGAACAAACAAATAAAATAAATCCCTTAGCTAATGCAACCATTACTTAGGTAAGTAGTTAAAAAATAATGAACACCTGTCAGAACTTTTTTCCACCGTAAAGCTAATGCTCGCCCTGCCTTAAAGAACTCATCACTTCAAACCAGCTCATTAACATTCGAAAACCCCCAAGATGTCGGCAGAAATGGTTTGCCTTTTGCAAAGAAAACCCTCCCAGTAAAAGTTTTACGACCTACCTAAAAACTACGGGTTGGAAGAAAATTTAACGAACAAAAGTTTGACATGCTATAAAAGTGCAACCAAAATGCAGTAAAAAAAATTACAAATTGCTCGTTGCCGTACCTGTGCGATAAGCTCGCTGGCTGGCTGGCTGGCTCGCGAAATAACCGCCACGTCACAGTCATAACGGCTCACAGTCACAAGAACTCCCGCCAGCGGCTGATAGGAGGAAGCGCTTCTACTTGCCACCCGAAACGGAAGTAGCCGGAAATAACTAACCAAGGAGCAGCCGAATGGTGTTGTGTTTATCGTCGGCTTTTTTTTTCGTTGTTGTTGAGTTTTTTTGCCATTGGCTTCCGACGAAAGGGTAGTACGCTTCGACAAATGGCCTCATTAAAGTGCTGTTTAGTAATAAGGGAAGAAAAACGGCCCCAACCGGTGCAAAATGCACGTTTAATGCAGCCGCCTGTGAAGTCGGCGTACATTATTTTGGACAAATTTCCCCAAATGCACCATCATTTGCAGTTTATTGGGGTTTTTTTGGTCGTTGTTCTGTTTTATTTTCTTTTAACGGCAGATGCAATCGTGTTCATTTGTAAGCTTTATTGGAGTAATTTAAGAGAAAAGGATTAGAGATGGGGCATTTGCGACCAATATTGAAGGTTAGTCAGGAGCATAAGAATTGATTCGTTTTAAGTATTTTGTCAATTTAAGCGGAAAATATTAGAACTTCCTTTAATATTTATTATTCTAAAAAGTAATTGCTCCATCTCAATTAATTCAAAGGCACATTTGTAGCTCATTAAAACACATTCACACTCCTCACTCTCAAAACCAGCTGATGCATCTGATTCCCTACCATTCCCTACCACACACTGAAAACAACATCGACTCAGACATGAAATTAAAAATTTATTTTAGTGACCACAACAGCAAACCAGCTCAGCCGTCTGTCGGTGGTGCTTATCGGTGCTTCGGAATAAATTCATATTTATCGAAAATGACTGTTCACTGTACCGCGCAACCGCGTTTTTTGTATTGTTTTGATTCGTTTCGTTCACATATATCTCATGGCTCTTGGTGTCTTGGTGGCGCTATCAACCTCGTACACCTCTACCAAAAGATTGCCGAGTGATTGTTTTTGACTTGAAGATTGTACAACACAGATTTTTCCTACGGAGGACGGATTGCATGAGACACAAGGGAGCAAAAACAGACAAACAGACAATCTGCGGAAATTCATCTATTGAGTGCAGAATGCACTACACAAATGCACCGGTCGGGATCGGCTCTAATTAAAACGCATGCAGTGAGTAAAGTTTATAGTATTGATCCTATCGGACGGCTGGTGGACGGTTTTATTGGTGTGCAAATAAGCCCAGTGCAGCGAGCAGCAGCAGTTTTGCATTGTGTGTCTCTCTGCTCCGTAGAAATGCGATTAATGAAACCTCATGTGGAGCAATAATTTTCATAATGATATTCCCTACCAAAGACACTGTTACTTCCGTTAACGATATAATTCAAATTTGTTGTACACTGTTTGCACCGAACTGGCTGAATGCAGCTTCGGTTCGCTTAACTTTACAATCGCAACCGCGATCGTAATCGGTCAACGAAGATTTCGTCTCGAAGGGTGGTGGTGCTGGTGCTGCTTTGGTTGGTGCCAACACCATTAAGTCAAAGCCCTTCTTCTTGCAACATTCTTGCCCCGCTGTTTGTTCATTCAAATCATTATATTTTTATAGCACTGAAACTGGGCTGCTGCTGCTTTAGTTCATATTGGCTGTAAGATAAGCTTTGAGCAAAATCTGATAACAAACGCATCCACATCGTTTGTGGTTGCTGCTCTCGCAAACGGGGTGCATTCGGCATTAGAGGGGCGAATGCATAATGATACAGTTTGATTAGCGAACGAAGCCACCGCGAACGGAGGCAGCAATGTTGGCAAATTGACTTGAATTGGGTGCGGACAGTGTAACCCGAAGCTACAGGGGAGCTGAATTTGTAAGTAAACACCACACTCGTGCACAGTTAGTGACCAATCAGTGGGAAGGGCTCACTATTGTTGGCTACAAGGCGGCTAAGGTGAGCAATTTTTGGTCCGAGCCCAAGATTATTCGTTGAGATACATTTTAATTGTTGCAGTGCTAGTGTTCACGCTGAGAGTGCAAGTGTGCAGTAAGCAAACGGCACATTGGCAAACGGATGGATGAGCAGTGTGATTGTGGAAGAGACGAATTGTTTCATTAAGACTCTTGATTTTTACATTAACAAGTCATTTTATATATTTTTATTTAAACAAAATTCTCAGAAAATTGAGCGTTTATTGCATTCTTTTTCATTCTTGTGTTAGAGTAGACGAATCCTTTCATAGGGTTGAACCATGCTGTATGCACGAATACAATCATATAAACTAATTTGATTCCATGTTCTTGTGAGTTTAACTTGTTCTTATTTTTCTCAACTGGCATAATTTGTGATATTAGTTATCACGTTTTAGTACACAATGATTATCACCTTTAAGGGACTGTTCCTGTCTCGAAGATTTCAATGTTGGCTGTAAAGAAGTAAATGTGTTATTGTTGGTAAAGTTTACTAAAATTATGAAACAGGTTCGTGTAATTATCGTGTAATGTATCAGTTAATTAATTACAATTCTATTCAAATAGCTATATAAGTTTACAAAGATATCAACTAGAGGAAAGCTTTGCAGACTTAAATAAATGCTTTACATGTAAAAAATTATCCGGCTGAATTGATTGATTCCTGAGAGGCAAAATATAGCTGCTGGAACGTCCATTATCCATTTTTTACAACTTTTAGACCTAACACCATTTCCTTACTGTAAAATATCTTAGATTTATGGCGAAAGTAATACAGAGTGCAATTTATGTTATCAATCCTTGCCTTCCAAATACATATATTATTTTAATTCAGTTCTGAGATATGTAAAAGATATTAAGATAAAAATGGCTCTCAACCACTACAATCTTTCATTTATTTTAATTGAATCGAACTTTACCTATTTGCTCCTCAGTATAAATCGCTTTGAAAGATTATTTTGCTATATTTTATGATATTCCAGCTATCACACCATTAACACAGGCAAGCCTACCAACCGCACATTAACATTTGTGCTACAAGTTAACCCCCACTGACAGGCTTAAAACATGCACATGACGCGATCATCTGCATTGGCCCATGGCTCCCGGTGTTCCCCGTGCCAATGTCGAACCTGCAGCGCGAACGGCGTGGAAAAAAAATACGAGTGCTATCGCTCCCGAACATAGCTTCTCAATTAATTTCCATTTGCCTCGCGATTACGCACACCGAAACACACACATGCACACAGCGATACACTTTACCAACCGAACGGAAAGGTATCGCGGAAAAGCGAAAAAGCCGCCAAAGTCGGGCCAGTTTGTAGCAAGCATCAAGGCCGTGCTTGGTGCTGGACGGAGGGTCGAAACCAAACCGGACGATGACACGGTTTCGATTCAACGCCGATTGAACATCAATGTTGTGTGTCGTCGATGTGTGCAAATGCAATTGCAAAAAGTGCTTAGCGGTGAAACCGGACATCGATGATAAAGCATCGCCGTTTTGCCCTGTGCTGTGGGACCCTGTTTTATGGGGCGAACCACACTCGAGCAAATGCATAAAATGCATCCAAACGCACGCCCGACAGCAAACTAACCACAACCTTTCGATAAGAAGGAAGGGGAAGAAACAAAAAGGATGCTGTTTTTTTTTTTGGGTGCTGTGGTTCTGTTCTTCAAGCTACTGGTCTCAAGTCATTCCAGGCAGCGGATGATGAAGATGAATTGGTTGTGGTTGTACGTTGTACGTTGATTTTGTGGGCTGATTTATGTGTGAGACGGTGAGTCGATTCTTAGTACAGAATCGCGCTTAAAGCTTCTCCTTCTCTTTTATTGGTATTCCTTTCAAATGTGTACAATCAATAGTGGAAACTAAGGTTGATTTTAATTTTCCGTCAAAATATACTCCTGGCTCTTAAGCCTTTGAGGCAGATTTGATGTACCAAAAGCCACATGAGCGGTTTAACGATAATTTATTTCAGCTATTAAGTTATTGTCCCTTAATTTAAATGCTCTTCCTCAACATTTTTTTCAACAAAATTCATAATTTTAAGCATTTCGGATGCTCAAAACATGTACCAAATTATTGCTACACATTTCAACACAAAAAATAACCCACCCGTTACGTACCTCGTTCGCTTTCATTTCTTCCTTTTTGAAAACAATAACACGCCACGGTAGACAGACAACAATCCAACCGCGCACAATAAAACATAAAAATGTCACCCCAAAATAATAACACACCCCGCGGCAACTGCAATCTTTCTGAACCGGTTTCTGAAGCCATTTTGCTCTTTTCCGACGCGGTTGCAGCATCCGTAGTGCACTGACCATCATCGTACGGTAGCTGCGAGGCTCTACTGCGGTGTGCTCGATTGCATGGAAGCACTGTGTCCCAGCAGTCATTGTCCCTTTGGAACTCTTCGAAATTGTAAGCTGTTTGGTTGGGCAATGCATCCCAAACTCACCATTTCGACAGCCATCGACAACAAACCTTACCTTATGAGATCGCCAACATCGGTCATTCACTCTTTCACGGTCACTTTCCGGGGGTAGGTCGCCAACTTGCCATTCACAAGTAGCTTTTTACCGTAAAATTTTCCTCAACAGCAATGATGCTGTATTCTCCCTTCCCTCTGGGGAGGAATTCATCTTGCTCATCACCCTTTCTGTCCGGGGTGCCCTCGTAATGGGCCCACTAGAACGAATCGTGGCGGTTTACGAAGCGGTTGTCGCCGTCCTTTTCCTTGCGCGCTGGTTTTGTCACCTTAAGGCAGTAGGTCCCGATGGCGCCTCGGTTGCAAGCGGCTGGCTCGGTATGTAATTATGAGTGCTAATGATTATTTATGACATCATATGAGTGACTGTACCACTCGAATGAGATTGCTTCGCGTGGAAGGGAGCTGAGGGAAATTGGTGCAGAAAACCCATTAAAGCCAGGAAGGTAGAGCCATGAGCGGAAGAGTCAGGTAAATGCGATCGAAACGGTTTTATGAGTTAAAAGTTTGAAAGAGCTACGATCGAGCGTGATCCTCATTTTTGAATACAATTAGAAAGTAATTAAAAAGAATTGCTGCTAACTAAAACAGCTCATAAACAGCGTTACATGCTTCGTTACACTAACGATCATGCCACGATCACGATAATGACAGGGTTGTGTCAACAGATCCTTCAACACCTCTGCAAACGATCACGAAATGTAACATCAATCACTTCACCAAACCATAATAAGCCACCCATAATGTTTCCGTTTGCACAAGCGAAAAAGACATTAAAAGACACTTATTAACAGGAGCGTAACAATCATCGATAAGCGTACATGTACCAGGATAGAGGCGCAAAAGATTTATAATGCTTCGTGCCGTTTTTTTCACTCCATTGCGACCTTTTTACCTTTTTACGGCGCAAACCCTTCTTCACCTTCCCGAAACGGGCCGCACGTTGACAGTTTAATGCAAATGAGCCCGTGTTGCACCGGGACCGAGTCGCTTGGCAAACCCTTAGGGGGTTTGCGGTATGGGGGCTCATTCTTATTCTAATGAGGTAATTTATTAAAGTTTTTTATTAGCCGCAGCATCTTAATTGCGGTCGGTGGGCCTGTCATCGGTTTCGGACCAACTATTGGTATTGTTCAGCAATAATTAGTCGCTACCAGTGGTGTTGATTTGGACGCGGTGCCACCAACCAACCAGTGACAAAACTTGTTTCCTGTGCAGTTCATTGTTGGGCACATAGAAGAAAAAAAACCGGCACACATTAGGTGCATTTAATGTAGCTGAATTTGCTCCCATTTCGCTCATAAATCGTAGAGGCATCCAAAAAAAATGTGTTTTTTATGAGTTTTTTTGTACCGAAAAGGAAATTTATAGCTCCCTCTAGAGTGGTTGCAAGTACCAAAAAAATATTAAATTATGTTTCTAAATGAAAAATTACAGCAGAGAATTATTTATCGCTTCACTGTTAAACATAAAATCATGCAAATTTTTCACATAAAAAAGTACACACAACAAATAACAACTCAACTAATTATTAATTGCCGTAACAACTGCTCTTGAATTACTTCGGCTACCAAAAATCACATTCAAACAACACGCTTTACACATGGGGCATTAGACTAGAAACGAAGAAGAAAAGAACCATACGGAACCAATCCAGACAGTTGCTCAAAGTTGATGTCTTTCTTCTGTCGCCGCGCGCGCAAACGCATCCGGGCAATCCGATCCCTTGAAGTCTCCCTGGACAACATTATTAGCCATTAGCCGGCCGAGTGAGCGTGTCAAATTTGAACCTTGGCTTTTGGTCCCGTGTCTTGTACGCACTGTACGTTTCCCTCCCCTGGGAGATATACTATATGTCTCTGCGACCTCCCGGCGCACTACGCGAATTAAACGATCCGGGATGATGATTCCGGTTCGTCACGGATACGGAGCTTGCAATTTGATTTCTGGTTGCTGCTGCCTGCTGAACTGTCTATCGTAACTGGATCAACCCGAGAGTATGCGTGGAGGATGAATGAAGCAATGGTACAATGACACACACACCCACACATATACACACAGGGAGCGGATGGGATTGCTGCTCTCCTGTGTGGACGCGGAAGCGCCATGTAAGGATTAAATTTTACGCCCGACAGGAATCGAACGCACTCGACCAGAACCGATACGGGTGCGCTGGCGCTTTGTGTTCGGGGTTCGGGGCTCGTTATGAATGGAAAGTGCGTGGGGTATTATGGGATGAAAATCGGGAAAGTGAGCCCATGAACACCTGCAAAAGTGCTTGTAAGTACATCATTTACAAGGTATGTTTTATCAGGTGTCACCTGTAGCGTTACAATGAAAATACGGCAGGAGGTCATAGAGGGCATTGAGTGGAAGATATTAATGTTTATTAAATAGTAAAAAAGGTTGTTTAATGGTTAGAGAAGCTAAATATCATTTAAGTTTCAATGATGTTTTCCATATCTCTTTGCTATTTGATTGCTCAAGAGATTGGGTCTAGCCTCCAATTTGTTTAGTGAATGTGTGAAGCCATAGATCTCGTTTTAGTATGAAAATACTAACTATCTTAGTATAATTTCTCCAGATTTTTTTTTGTTAAAATGTTGATGATTTTTTCATGATTTTTGCGTTTAAAAAGTAGAAATTGAAATATTGCTTACATTTTTCAATATTTATAATAAACTAATTAGTTTAACCCTTACAAGCCCAGCGCGTGCCGCTTGATAGATTCACGAGGAGTTTTAGTTTTAGAGATCCTTGCTTTTAACCAATATTTCACTAAATTAGGTTGGACTTTTTGTAAAATTATGTTAAACCATTGTAGCTATAATCTATTACTAAATTTAAGCAATGTAATCTTTGCCTTTTAGAAAGAAATACCTATTCAAAATGATCTTAATGCTCAAGTGAATGCACAAATAAATGAAAGAGTAAAAACTTTTGGTACAACTTACATTTATATTCGTTTCAATTGAAGAAAACAATTTTTTCCGGATGTTTGTTTGTAAAGAAAGATCGTTTGCCAAGCCAGACCGAATTCAAATGGCCAATTTTCCAACCGCAAACACTCGGTTTGCTCTCTTCTTTTTGTACACTTTTTTATGTTGCAAAATATTCAAGAAAATTGTTTTTTTTTTAGTTTCTTTGTACACTTGCCTCGATTTGTGATACCGTTTCGTTGGCACGCTCATCAATCATGCTAAGATTATAATTTTTCATACCGGCTTATGCTTGCTTCAACGCACAAAACCAACACACATACACATACACCGTGCAGCCACGTTGCAGCCGGGAAATGGAATGGAAAAGAATGTAGTTTTTTGTAATAAATTTAGCTTTTTTGTTTGTTTCTGTAGCTACAAATTCTTCACCATCCATGCCGGCGATGGTGTTGAATGCAATCCATCACCTGGCAGGCATGAAATGTGAGTCGAGCTGGGTTTGGAAAAACGGAAGACTTTCCTGTGTCTTATCGTGGAGCTGTTTTTTCTTCTTCTGAGCTCTTATAAGCGAACACTTTAGATGGATGCAGGTGCTGAATTTGCGGAAAAATAATCGCCACTGTTTGCCAGCTGGTGAAAATCGGGGCAAAAAACCAATTTTTTTTTCGTATGCCTTTTGGCAATGCATTAAAATTGCTTCGTTTTAAAAAATGGACGTTTTAGCTAAATAAATACCAGCTGCTCTTGCAAGTTTTTCAGCCATAAGGCAACATTTGCCGCACAAAAAAAAAGAATTGTTACAATATTTCTGTCAACCAAACTAGTTCCAAACCCCATAAGCCATCGAGCCAACGAACGATCGATTTGTTGCAACACTCACTGCGTATGCGCAAAACGAATCAGTCAGCTGTCTGCGCGCGTTTGCCAGTTTTGGGTGGGCCGGCAAAATGGGAAACATCGAAATGCGCAGCATGTGACCGAGTGCACGATTTCCAAACCAAACCGCTCACTATCATCACACCAAAACTGATAAACCGATGCGGTGCAAAGGGCTGCGTGCGCGGTTGCCATAGTTGCCAGCCACTAGCTGGCGCTGCGTGCGCCACGAGACGATGTAACGAATTATACCCGCCAACCACTGTGCATGGGGATGGGGATGGTTGGTGAATCGCCGGGGCCGTTGCTGACTGCCCTGTACGGGATAAAAATAAAAACGCTCATCGCCATCTACGATCGAGAATCGATTGAGCAAACTGTCACTTCGTAATTCGTCTCATTTCGGTTGCATCTTGCCGATGGGTAGCAGTGAGGGCAGCGGATCCCGTCAAAACGATCCTCACACACTGGGCTAGCCGGATGGATACCCATCGGAGCGCGGAGGCTATACAGTTTTGGGTAGCAACCAGTTTCCATTTCAGACGTTTGCCTCACTGCTTTGCCCGTGTGCCTTTTTGCAGGCAAAGACGGCGAAAGATGGCGTTCGTCGTGCTGGCTGGTTTTCTGATCGGAAGGCAAGCGAGCGGGCCGAGGCAGAGTGCAATGAAAATGTTCACCCCAAAGATGGACCGAACTTACGATGCGCGTACCGTCAAACCGTCTGAGAAGGTTGTGCGAGACGCAACGGTCCATCGTTGCACAACGGATGGCGTTGGAGAAAATTCAATGTGGATTTCCTCGGGCTTTGCTCCGAACGGACGCTTGGGCAGAGCTGACTGACAGGCTAATGACTGATACGATCGGGCGAGCGACCCGATCGCGCCCCTATAATCCAATCAGCGGTGCCTGTGTGTGTGTGTGCGAGAAAAGATGCCGCAAGGATTTTAGCTTTATCCCTACTTGGCTTCATTCTTTCCCCGATCCACACGTGGATCATCGTTAGCGTTAGCCTCCAAATTGTTGACATATGGCCACTGAGAGGACTGCAGAAACAGGGAGAAAGAGTAAGTAGCCCACCTGGAAGGTTTTTTTTAAATTCTTATCAAACCCTTCCCATCAACCCTGGCCGACTCGTGATTGACTGCGCGGTGCTCAATGGTTACGGATCAATACTGCAACCTACGTTTCGCCTTTCCATCATTCCACTAAAAGGGGTAAAGGAAAATGCCTCCCGCCTCATGGGCCTAGAAATAATCACTTAGGTGATGGAAAATTGTAACCAAACACATATTTGAGATGTTTATCGAACCCTTCATATAAATCACAATTACCGGTGTGTCCGCGGGTTGTTAGCTGGGGAGGTTTTTTTTTGGCACTGATTGGTGTGCAGCAAGTGGCATTGGCAACATATGCGACAGTTGTTGGTTTGATTGTGAGTGGGAAATGATTTGTTTGATTAGCTGGTTAGTTGATGCTTTGTTTTCGAGGCCGGACTGTGAAGTGCGTTTTGTGCTTGTTTTCGCGGAGGGAAAATAATGATGTGTTGAGATGGATTTTCCTGTGTGTTTTTTTGTGTCCTCCGATGTTTTGTTGATTAACAGTATTGCCATAATCGTGAATCAATTTGACGTTTGTTCCGAACATGATGAAAAAAGGGGTATTCAATTATAAATGCAATACTTATTAAAGTCTGGTCTTCGTAATGGAAATAAAAGCTGTAAATAAAACACATGAAAACATGAATGATTTAAATTTGGATGTATTCAAAAGTTCATGCATATCATGCAAGTTATAAATGGGTGTAAAGAACAAATTAGTAAATAAGTGTACAGTCCGCTCCCGGGATATGCCATTCTCGACGTATGCCGTTTTTTTATTCAGAAGGAAATATACGATTTTCTTTATATGTATATAGCTGGAACTAATTATAAGGAGTTATCACGTTGTTGGATAAAAAATAAATTTGTGAAATTTAAAATCCTTTTACAAGCAAAATAAAAACAAAATATGAGGAAATGCCGTTCAGAAAAGAAAAGAACAAACTTATTTACAGCAAAAAACTGTTTGATAACTTTTATTAAATCACTCAAAAACTTTCGGTATGTCAAATGATTTTTGGCTGAAAATGTCGATATTCCCATTTTAAATATTAACCCATATTAAAGTTGAAGAGTCAAAATCGGTAATATATCATTTTGAAAAGAAACGTCGTTTTCACTTCTTAAATATTTGAGTTTGTGTAGTAAGAGAATCTTCAAAAATGTGTATGTAGCGGTTATCAGAGATAAATTTCAAAAATATCGATCAGTTTCAGCAAAATGGCAGTTGTGAACTGTCAAAATCAGAATCATCGTAAATTGAGAGTCACCACTACACTGCTGTCTTTCAAAAGCATTTAGAGCGTAACTCGAGAACCAACTGTAATGCTGTAAGTAACTAATATTGTGTGAAAGCAGCAAAACGAGCAGAGAAGGTTTTCCTTACCGTTTGTTTATGCTAAATGGATGTTTTAAAGTGCATTCCTTGACATAAGTGCATATGGAATTCCAATTAAGAAATGAGAAAATATCAATGTCTTATGAGAAATTAATTTGGTTAATATATTTTGAACATTTGTTTGATTGCACCTCTTGGGATTTTTTGAAAATTTATCATTTTGAAAATCAATTAATAAAAATTACATCAAAAATGCATTTCCAATATCCGAACATGTTTAAAATAAACAACTTAATGCCATTTCTCATCATTTCCCCATACCTTCTAACTTAAACTGAGCATGTATTCTCACTCTTCCCAGTAAACCGTCCACTCAGCCAGAACGAGAAAGCTTAGTTATCGTTTCGTAAGTACTCATAACATCCAATCAAACTGCCAAACATGAAACACCTTGTGCACAGATTGCCTGCTTATTTCGAAATGTGACGAAAACTGACGCCAAACTGACACACGCGCATGAATGTGAGAAAAGGAACCGAAAAGAAACTACCATGCAGGAAGTAGATCGCTTAAGATCACAAAATATATAGTTCCACAGTCGTATCATTTCCCTGTTTTTGTGCAACGTAAACGCCCTTCGCTCCTTCAACCGACTTTCACGCCTTTTTCCACAACCGCAACGATCTTCGCTGTGAACCAAGGGGCAACGGGAGGAGGAAAAAAAAAAGTAGAATTCACCAACATCCTCTCGCTTTCTTTCCGAGCGCGATCAGTCGATGATGATGGGTATGAAATTCGAGCCGCTCGTGATGGTGACGGTGCGCAATACCGGGTTCGGGTGTCGTTTTCGTTGTGCGCTTTCTGTCACGCCGTTGTTCTTGCGATGGCAAGGACGGCTGTGGCGCTTGGCCGCCAAGTGCCGGTCCGACCGACAAACAACAGCAAACACAGCTTAAACACCCGGTCGTCGTCGGTGTTGGGTCGTTTGAGCATCATGTTTCACGCAAATGGTAATATTTCATAGTTTTATGAGGGACTGGTGCTGTGTAGCGTCGCTCCAGGCGCTGTTTGCGGTATGTTAGGGCACGCAGGAGAGTGTGCCGGCGTTTGGATGTAAAGGATCGTGTGTATGTATGTGCTGTATCGTTTCACTGGTCGTGGGATGTGTTAGGAACTGAATTTGCTAGATTTACTTTGTGGGAATCAGAATAAAAGATGGACGTTTGATGGGATGGATTTGCTACGCTGTAACAGAGTAAAAGAAGAACATAGAACGCAGTTTTTGAAACTACATCATGGAAAATCATTCAAAAATACTGAATAGTTTGAGATGTGTTCAAATATCTACTATAGGTTTGAAATGAAATCAACAAATAAACACCAAATTCATGACACCGTAGCCCCGACAATTGAGATTATTATCTCGTCTGTAAGATTCTCTCTTATCACGGCTTCATTTTCAATGTATAAAATATCACAGTACTTCATTTCCTTATGCCTTTTCTAGTGGAAAAATACATTCTCTGTTCTTTAGAATCCTATCACCATTGTGTTCTCATACCAGTTTCCTAGGTAACCGCTAATAAGGTCGGCTCACTGACAAGAAAAAAAACCCCGTTTTACAAACCTTTCCCGCCTGCATCTCCCGTAAGCCTGACCTACTCTTAAATCCTCGGGCGCGGGCCGACCGATTCTGCCACAAAGCGCACCGGTGCGTACCGTCACGTGAATGCGCTTGACAGATTTTCCACACGTCTGCACTTTGATCTCGCACTCATTTCGCTTAACGAGCATCGGGTGCGAGTAACGAATGGGTGGCTGGGATTGGGTGGTGACTTTGCCGCCGTCAAACGTCAGCTCCCGGGAGCATGCTTGGCGGAGGAAGCGGAGCGCGGTTCCGGATCGTTTGTCACAGTTCAACGCCTGTAGCAATATACCCTTACAATTGCCTCTTCCCGTAAGCTCCACACACTGGCTGGCAGGTTGGTGCGTTTTTTTTTTATCTCGTCGCTACTCTGGACAGCTATTTCCTACACTTTCCGCTGCATCACATCACATGTCGGAAAATCTGATCCCCGTGATGAGCGTGAGCGTATGCGTATGTGTCGGTAAGAAAGGTGACCCCGCCGAGCCAGCGTCGTCTGTCGACGATCAAGTGTCGCGTTTTGCTGTCCCGGAGGCTGTGTTCAACGCATCGCTCGAAGAGGCGGAAGATAAATAATAAATAACTTTCTAATCGAACTGCTGTCGGCGAGGGGTGCCCTCCGTTGGGTGAGGAAAATTTGTTTCCTTTTATTAGGGCAGACTATTGTCGAGGGAGTTTGACACTTTTCCTTTACAAGCGCGGTTCGGTTCTGTTCCGTGGTGCGCTGGTGCTCATCATCGATCAAAATTTTCTGAACCACCAGGCTGCGATGAGGCATGTTATACAGGCTCACGCGTTCCCAAGAAAACCGGTCCGTCCGATCGATCGATCGAGCAATTTCAGTTTCAGGATCATGGTGAAAATGATAAATTATTCACCGTGCGTGACGATCCCATTCCCCGCAGAAAGACAGGAGGATCGAGCGGGAGGAGAAAAATGCCACGGAGATTATTAAAGTTCCTTCACAACTTGAGATAACTCCCGGACTTGACTCGACCCGGGAGAGTGGATAGAGCGATCGTGCACGGAACCTGTTACGCTCTCCGCTGCTGGTGGCTCGGGTGGTGGAGCAAGGCAACGAAAAAAAGTCGTTCAATCTGGCGCCCACGGCCACTCTTTCGTTGGTGCTATCGCTTCCGGTACGGGCTAAGGTGCCTGCGGTGGAATTCGAACGCTGGTTGACTGCGGGTGCATGCACATGTGAACATATCAAAGATAATAAACTACCCATTTGGATCGAATGGACATGAGAAAATGTTTGAATCGGTTCGGAGAAGGTTGATCTTCAATGTTTGATGCAATTAGGTTAGATTATTGGCTAGTCACATGCAATTTATAGCACAAGCTTAATCGTATAATGAATGTTGACGTTGTTTTGCAATGAATAAAGGTTGTGTCTGGAAAGTAAATTAAATAAATAGCGGAATCAAAATATTTCTAATTAATTTAAAAAATTGATATTATATTAATAAAAAAATTTTTATCTCTACAAACATTACAAAAGTTTGAGAACTTATAACGATAAATAAAATAAACAAAGAAAATGAGCAAATAGGGAAAGCATACGGAACATCTCTTGACCATTAAATAAAAAAAAAGAAAAAAAGAAGAAGAAAAAAGGGAAAATAGGAAAATAATAAAGAAAAGAGATATATAAACACACACATCTAATAAAACAGGAATTAAGATAAATAGTAAAAAAAGATAAATTGATAGACAAATGTTTGAAACATCAAAATATTAATATAAAAAACAAATTCATTGAAGAAAACAAAAAAACTATATATTTTAATAAATAATTTTAAGACTTCCTTTACAGTTAGAACCGATTGGTTGTCTAAGAAACATATTTTTCAATTTAAATCTCCCAACATTTTGCACAAAAAAATCCTCCTTTTTCTTATTCTCACGGCGCTGCAAAACGCATTCCTTCACGCGTGCTAATCCTTTCTCACCGAATGTGAACCGAGAAAAACACTTGCACACCCCACCAACGCCTTTTATTTGGACCAAACATTAAACAATAAATAATAATCGTCGATGATCAATCTATGTCCCGTCCGCAATTCTACCACGGGCCTCGGACGCCCCGGAGACGGCTGTAACCGATACCGCTGCCGTCCGTCCGTCGTCAGGCCTCATTGCATCGCAAAGATAGTGGTCAGTCCACTGTCCACGCCAACTCCTCGCCACACTCTACCAGTCACAAATCTTGTCCTCCCGCTCTCTCTCTCTCTGCTTCTACCTCTCTCTCACACGTCCCAGCTTCAGGATGTCCGAACAGGAACGAAGCAACGAGAAAGAAAAAGCAAAAAAGCGGCACTGCGACGACATGCCCTGCGTCTGCCGGGAAGCAGATCTTGGAAAACAAACAACGGACGACAAACGTCAACAGCGATGCTGATCGATACGATGAACGATCGGTCCCGATCGGATAGGCAGAGAGCGGTCTCATCCTCCATCCCACGGCGGAGACCAGCGGGAGAAAAGGGCGGGTGTGAGAATGAACTTGTTCTTCGATAACGGCAAAAGAGCCCCACCGGGTACTTCCTGAGATTCTGCTCCTGGAAATATCTTCCCTGCTCGGTCGGTGTTGCTGTTGCTTTCCCCCGCTGTCTTCCACTGTCTGTCCTACCGCTCACGCACGCCTCACGTACCGGTTATGAAATCCGATACGGTGTTATTTATGATTTTTAGATTGATTCGAATTGATTGGTGATGATTGTGGAGCGTCAGGTACGATTAGGAACGGAGCGAACCCGTGCCTGTTGTTTTCGACAGGGGTTTCCATGGGTACGCAAGGGATTCGAAAAATGAATGAGTAGGCTGGCCCCGGTGACTGTGAATGATCGGGTCAGGCGGGCGAGCAGAGCGTGTTTCGTGGAGCGTGTTTAGTGAGCTGTCAACTGATTGTCAGCTCAGTTAGGCTAACATGTTAATATTTTGATAGATTCGGTCCCGAAAACGGTGTTCTGTTTTTTGTGTGCTTTTTTCTGAGTGAGTTTTATCTTGTTTCCTGCAGAATGTAACAACAATGTAGGCGATAAAAATAGCCAGACTGCTGCAGCAGGTTCTTTCTTCATTCGAACGTGTTTTTTTAACAGTTTTTTTAGGAATCTAAATTCATTTGCATTATGATGCGTAATCCTGCGTATCATTAATGGTTGTAATCGTTTTATATCAATTTTCCTTCCCTCAAATTTTCCACTTCCCTATCCCTTATGCACGAATCCTTCCCAAACCCTTCAGCAAACAATTCCATCATTTCCTGCGCGCGTAAAATATCTGTCAAAATTACCGCAAGTACCTTCCACGCTCATCCAAATGCTCTAAAACCCGACGACACACGCTTCCCATTCATCGCCCTCAGGCCACAAAGCGTATGCTCACCCCCTTCGGTGTTCGTCCTTTTCTCGCCCAGTGCCGCAACTATTCACCGAGAGCTATTGAAATGGCTGGGGTTTTGCGAGGCTAAGGGGAATCAACCGCTCTTTGCCGAAACGTGTCGCTACTTGAGTTGCTTTCAATAATAAGCATTTCTACCTTCGCCCTCTCTGTCTCTCTCTCTTTCTCTGTCGTTGTTGGTTGCGTTCACCCCTCGGATGGGCATAGAAATTTGCGTACTAGTGCTGGTTTGATGATGCTTGATATGAATCATATGTTTTTTAAGCATCTTATACTCGTTTTTTTACTATTTTCAATCGACCAGGGTGGGTGTTTTGCATCGCATTAAATCGGCTTACACGCAGACAGTCGAGACGCGTTCTATGGGAGACCCTTAAATAAGGAGGGTTGAATGTTTTGCAACCAAAATGCACCCTCGCTTCATTCTGCGAGACAAATACGAGGGAAAGGATCAAGCCAAGCGACGAACGGTTGCTAAGGGTTACACCCTACTCACCTTGTTCCCCTCCTTGTTCGGTTGGGATTTATTTGCTAAACTTTTTGATCCTCTCTTCAAACATGACTGCTGTCAGATTAGATGCAAGATCCTCTTGCTGGGCTATGATTGCTATCTTTTTTTGTGACTGGAAGCTGGTTGTGGCGCTTATGTTTGGCTCATGTTTGTTGCAATATGTTGAAGCGTTTATTCCAGCGGCACAGATTGGAGTTAAGAAGGTACATACTGTCAATTGGGCCGGTATTTGTTTGTTGCTAGATACCGAGCAACATACCGAACTAATTGGCAGTGTGTGTATGTGTTCTTTACATACTGAACCCTTTCCACAGCCAAATTGTTTCCCCCCAAAAAAAGGGAAATTTTAAAGATATTTTCATGATCATCATACTGAGCCGTAGATATTTATTAATAAAAAAATACTTTCGCTGTGGCTATCGAGCTCCATGTGTGGCTCTCCTTCTGGACGATCGCGCAATGGTGCCACACCACATGGGCGGTGGATCACGTACCGTAACGAAAGCGTGCTATGCCCAACCATTATCAATTGCAATTATGCTAATAGTTTTAATGGCATTTCGGGGGGGGGGAGAGTGCGAAAGTAAGCTGCCCTCACGTTCCCGCCGGTGTTGGTTGATATTATTAAAAGGAATTGACCGAGAAAAGGAATGAAAAAAAAAAAACATAACCCCGTAATTCCCGCATTCAAAAAAGGAAAGGTAATATTTTCGGGTGGACAAAAAGATAACGATTAATTCTTTCATTAAAATTCTTACCGATCATTATTTGTGTCGGTTTTTTTTTTAAATATACTTTCAGTGTGGTTTCTTTTTATACATTCCACATGTGTGTCTCTGTATCTTTTTTCTCTTTCTTTCACCGTCTTAACATTTCGTTATAAAATATTGGATTAACGCACGAATATCTGCAGTGCGCACGTTGCGTGCGCTTTTCGGCAGAACGTGCAGCAATGGGGGCCGACCGATGATGGCACCCTCGATCAACTGGTGGGTGACGAATGAATTAACACCGATCAGGCACGCGGGGCGGGTGGATTGAGCGAGCGTGATCCTCATCGGCAGGGCATTAATGGTTGTGTGTTACAATTCCACACGACGGTAATGGGACGTTTTATTACCGGCTACCGGCATACAGGGTGATGATACAGGGTGTCGCTGCACGTGAACGGGTCGCAAGGGATGCTTCGTGAGACCGCTCCCTGCATGGGTACGTTTTGTTAGAATATTATTTAGTTGCAAAAACAAAGGTTCGTGTGTGTACGTTTTATGAAAATCATGTGATCGTTAAGTTTTATTTTTTCTTTCAGTTTTGCACGAAATCATTTTGAGTTAAGTTAAACAGCGTTTAATTAATTGAACATAAACTCTCCCTCATACTTCAATATAAGCTCTATATTATTAATTAAAATAGTTTCTACCGGGCTTCCAAAAAAATGTTTTGGCGATCGGAGACTTATTCTTTTTGCGGTTGTTTGTCACAGGTTTTTATTTACTTTCGTCAAATTATTGGTCCACATTACAATTTATTCGCTCTTTTCTAAAAAAAAAATATAATTTTGTCTATCTGCAGTCAACTAATTTTTGAATTGTTCTTCTACACTGTTGACAGTGTACTGAAATGTTTGAAACGAATGCCTGCGTGGAAATCAGTCAATTGGGTACCAAATCAATCGAGTAATCAGACCAGACCCATTGGAAAAAAAATCCAAAAATCATTTGGATGTGCTGACATAAAGTTGATTTTTTTATTTATTTGATTATAAAGCGATTCCCAAAGTGTATGGATCATTTCCACAATTTATTGGGCGTTTCCCAGAATGTTTGGACCATTTGTGTTGATTTTCAATGGTAGACAAACTCCAAAAAAATACGCGAACCAACCAAAATAAACCGTAGCAAACCCTGTAAGTATTAACATTGATCTCATCGATTAAGTATCCTTTCATAAAATTCAAAACCACCACCAAATGATGAGCCATTGAGCTTTCATGAGCAATTTATTCTTTCAGCTCCAGTTTTTTATCATTCCCATCCCAGTCTATCTCTAATTTGCTTTCAAAAAGCTGATAAGAAATATGTTGGGACAGTTCGTTTTGGTTAAATTCAATGTATGACGCAGAAATTACCAGCTATTTAAAGCATTTATGTTTACACCAGACGCAGTACGCAAAAATATAAAAGACAAAGCTGAAGAATGAGAAAAGATTGGCTTCATTATAAGATGCTTTCTTACCGTGTCTTGTCACTGCATTGGTGCCAAAAAGCATGTTTCTATTCAACAACTCAAAATAATGTTAATGTAATGTTATATTGCCCTGCCTACCTTTTGTAAATAATACTTTGTAATGCTGATATTAATTGGTAGAAAACGATATTTTTGTCTTTTCAGTATTTAATCAATATTCCTGCCATTTGCCTTCTTTCTCGGAGAGTTGCGGATAAGGTATTAAAGGTACACCAGCAATGTTTGAAAATTTAAACCGTTTAAAGTTTCATCTCACTTTAAAATGTTTCCATTCCGACAAACATCTTCGAAAGCGTGCCGGCGCGCCGTAGGGGGTACCGAAAAATTCCTCTGCAAACCGATCCTTCCCGACAAAGAAAAAAAAAACATCATTTTCCTTCGGGTGCGCTACCATGTTTCGTGTTTCGTTTGCAATTTTCCAAATTTTTCATTCCACAATCACGCCCGAGGCATAGACTTTCCTCCCCCATCGTTTTCCATCGTACCGTTCCCTTGCACACGGAACGTCGGATTATATCGGCTTACAAAGCAGCGGCCAAACGACCACGAACTACAAAGCTGCACACTGAGCCGAAAATTCCAGCACCCCTCACGCGCCCGTGACAATTCGTGCATGCCCACACAGACATACACACCCGCGTACATAACAAGCACACCCCCTCGGGGGAACCGCGGCGTCGGCTTACCCCCGTCAGTGAAGGACGTAAATGCGTCTCCCTATTGGCATATCATGTAACACGCCACTAATGAGGAGGCGGTGGCCACGTGGCATCGGCAAACGTTCCAGACGAGCCGACGGCCGCCAATCGATCCTGTTCGGTCGTACGACGGTTGGGGACGCGGTGTGCACAGCTACCAAAGGATTTAAAGGGTCCGCGTTTCGCGCTTCCGATTTTCCTGCCTGCTTGCCTGCTGCCTGCCACTCTTGCGGTCTCTGGGCTGTGCAAACAGTTTGCTCTCTTGCGTACACCATCCACCTCTGACAATCGGTGGCAAATTCCGTGCGCTTGCCGCCACCATTCAAAGGCGAACATGTTTATCTAAGGCGGGCTGGTAGGGGGAGGGTTTGCTGCACAGCACATCGCACAGGATCCGGACACAAGCATTACGCTAAATCGGATCGGCTTCTTTCCGTGGAATGCTCCCTCCTCCATGACTTGCCAGAACGCACCGACGGGACGGGAGCATTCTTTGTGGCCGGTTGAGCAGATGAAAATTCCTCCCGCTTTTTTTTACTTTTCTTTTTGCCCTACAGCATCTACAAACGGCAGATAATAACGCTTTGTCAATTCGGAACTGTATTACGGACCAGAGCAATGTGCCGCCGTTCGATCACTATCCGTGTGTGTGCAGAGAGGGCAAAATATGCATGATCATCAACACCTCACAGCCTACTGAGACCGATGCCTGCGCCGGAAAGTGGCCGGAACATGGCGGTGGTAGCAACCGCAATGAATGGCTTTATCCGAGGCTTCGGCTGGTTTTGGTTTCGGCTTGGCACGGAAATAACAGGTCCCAGCGACAGTGATGCCGTGACGCAGCGCCCAACTCACTACACTATGCCAAGGTATTTACATGCCAAGCCGCCAAACACAACCTGCCACTAGAGTTGCGAGCCGGCTGGACAGGTATAGTGGTTGGGGTGGGGAGGCAAAAAACAACATACGCAAGGTAGGCCATGTCATAATCTTCAAAGCGAAGTAATGAATGAATGAATGACGGTGGGGGACAATTGGCCCGGCATGTGCATGAATGAATGGCGGGTGAATTACGGACCAAACGACGATTATGCCGGATGACGGATGGATGATTAGATGGAGGAGCGCTCTTTTTTTTTAGTTTTCATTCTGTCGGCTGAATAGAACATCGAGTCAAGTCGTTCGACGGTGAATGGGATCATCACACGAGGGGGGGGGGGAAAGAAGTGCGTAACCCAGCTGGAGGGCGTTTGAGAGATCGGTAAGCATATTTTAACAGCAGAAGGGTTTCGGGGTGATTAAACCAGAAAAAATTAACTAAATAATATGTAACATTGCGGACCTTAAAACATCAGCTTAGCCAATGGGATGCATTTCCTAATTATGCTCTACTATACAAAAATAAAGAGATAATCAGTTAGTAAAGGCATTTAAGGCGTTTTGTGTGTCTTTCAAGTTCCATACGATAACATGAAATATATTAAAAAATACTATAAACACTGTAATAAAAAAAATCCTAATTATCGAAGATGAAAAAATACTGTTAAATGGTTGAACGTTTAAGAATAGATGGTATAGAACTGGCATTTGACAAGCAGCGATGCAAGCAATGTTCAAACCTAGGCCTAGGAAAGGAGAGTTTTAATAAAGTTTTTCTTATAATTTTTCTAGACCTTTTTCATGTTCATTAAATACAATGTAACAGCCGCGAAGCCTGAACAGACTGGCATGAGGCATGTATTGATTGTATCATATATTTAATAGTGTTATGAATCACAGCTTCGTACCCAACACTTTTGCATTTTAGAACCATTAATTTGTTCGTGAGCATAGCTGAATTCAGAAACTCAAATACAACGGTCTATTAGAGAGTTTTCGATGCGTTTCGTGAGTTTTGAACGGCTGAGGTTCCGACAAGTTTCATCTTTATATTTATTTGTTGCTTGTTGGTTACAAGAGTTTCAACCTCAAAACATTAGAGCAGTGTCGTATGGGTGTTTTTTCCACTAAACTTCCATTATAGCTCTTAGTTCATTATATTCTCAAGTTTAAAACAAACATCTGAGTTAAAAAAAAAACAAACCATCATCTTTCATTAGCATAAATATAGAAAGATAAATGGCTAGGCTAAGTAACAAGAATAAGGATTGATCCAAGGCCCCATAAACTAGGATAATCCTGGAGAAACGTTGCTGGAGAAACATGAATATTTGCTCAATCAGTTCAAAGCTTAATTATTAAATAGATTACTTAACAAATATAATCTAAATCCGGATCAACACAATAACGATAGTCCAGACTTCAAAAAAATACCTAAAACTGATAGAACAAATTAATCCAATTAAATTAAATGTAGCACAATTATCTTGAGAGTCATTAAATACTCAATACCTTCGTCCGAAGCATTCAGACAAAAAGTACAATTTGAAATACAGGCCCAAAAATCAGCACATCATATTATAAATAAATTGAGCCCTAACAAGCACCCATGGTCCATGGTCATCCCTGTGACCAGCGTAAATCATGCATTCCCACGAGACCTAATTCCAGCATACGTTACCAGCATCGCACACATCCTAACACAATTACCTTTAATAAGGTGGCATAAAACTCTATTATCATATTTTTATCGTTTAGAAAATAGAGCAAAAAACAACTACCCACAAATCGCGCGCACGAGCGTGTTTGTGTGTGTGCAAATTGCGTGTGTTGTGCATCATAAAATTATCATAGCTCATTTTTTATCGCCCGGAAAAAAGTGTCTCAATTTCGTCGCTGCTCTAATCGTTTCTTTACTGCCCCGGCGGCTTGGTGCGCCTGGCACATTGCGCGACACGCCACAACAAACCACGGCACGACCTTCCGAACGACCTCCGATCATTGTTCCGTGCACACTCCCGGAAGCAGCAGTGGGGGAAACAAACGGAACCAACCAACCAACAGCAGAAAAAGGTCGCAACCCATCGAGGTGACATCGAGCTGACATCGACCCACGGTCCAGTCTGACCCTCGGTTCGTAAATCTTTTCAACACGCACACAGCGGCACTACGACGAGCCGGGGGAACAGGAACAGGGGAAACCTCCCCTCCATTGTTGTGTGCTCTGCTTGCTGTGGAAATGGGGGAAAAGTGTGCCGGTGGGCGGACGGACAAGTAAAATGTGACACGTTCAGTGATTTCATTATTAGGCCGTCCCGTTGAGCGTGGTGGCTTGCTTCTTTTTTTTGCGAACTAGCCATACGCACACGCCAAACGGAAACATGTGTCGACAGCACTTTTCCGGCCACTTTGGAAAACCCACTTCCTCGTCCTACGCTCTCTGCGCTGGAGATGGGGACACATTTATTTTGGTGTCCGAATTTTCCGCTTTTTTTGTGGGCTTTTGTATTTTGTTTGGGTGGAATAAGGATATGGATGGAATAGCTGAGCTGGAATTGAAGTGAGCAAGTTACGGGCAAGCGAATGAGTGTGTGTGAGAGCTCACCCAGTCCGTGATGTCTCTTTATCGCTTGCGCTTGTTGTTATTTGTCATTTTGGCTAGTTAGCGCGATAACGATCACGGTCGTACACAATCATGCGTCAGGCATGCGGGTTTTCCACCCTCCGATTTGAAAAATTCACCCATACCCAGCGGGTTGCCGGGGCTCGAAGGGCTCAATCGGGCGTGAATTTCGGGTCCATTATTTTCCCCCTGTTTTGGTGGTACAAATTTTTCAAACCTTTCCCCGGCGAGGGATACACACATACACACACCGTTCGTAATGAACAGCCAAGCACCCGATAATGATAGGATACGGTTGATCGTCGACATTGATAATGTCCTTTTCAATTTCCGCAATCAACAATTGAGTTTCGTCTGAAGACCTTAGTACCGGAACAGAACGGAAAAGGATTTTATGGGCGAATTGTTGACGCTGACGTACGGCAGAGTTGGTGATCTTGATCTGGTTGATTTGTTGTGAAGTGTGTGATTTGATGCTTTGGTGGGACATACGGTTGCTGAAGTGGACGATTGAAAGGGGTGGAAATTATGATGTCAAATGGTGCCAAGGAAAGTGTTTTAGGATTTAAATCAATAGGCAGGACAACAAATATAAGCCCAAAATGAATAAGACTTTACTAAAATATTCCGTTGAACTTGAACTGAACAAACGCAATAGCTCAGAAATAGCTTTATTTTTGATCTAAAAAATATATGATATAGAAGGATGATGATGATGGCCGGTCTGGTGGTACAGTCTACAACTCATACAACTTCACAACATGCCCGCCATGGGTTCAAGCCCCGAATGAATCGTACCCCCTTATGTAGGACTGACTATCCTGCTTTGTGTAATCAGTAAGTCATTGAAATTCTAGCCCACAAGTGGTACTGGCAGGCCTTGACCGACAACAATAGTTTTACCAAAGAAGAAGAAGAAAAAGAAGAAGAAAAAGAAGAAGAAGGAGATAAGGAAATGAAGAAGAAAAAGAAGAATATGAAAAATAAGAAAAAGAATAATAATAATAATAATAATAATAATAATAATAATAATAATAATAATAATAATAATAATAATAATAATAATAATAATAATAATAATAATAATAATAATAATAATAATAATAATAATAATAATAATAATAATAATAATAATAATAATAATAATAATAATAATAATAATAATAATCATAATAATAATAATAATAATAATAATCATGATAATAATAATAAGAAAAAGCAGAAGAAGAAGAATAAGAAGGATAATTTAGTCAATGATTACAACTATTACTATTTTTTGAAAGAATTGAAAGTATTTTATTAAATATCTGTTAGAGATAATTTGGTGTCTAGTTCAAATACAAGTTGAGGAACCATTAGATTGAAAAATCAGTTTTCTCTACACTATACTAATACTGTTTCGTTACTATCTTCACTTTAATGATAGCATTTTCTCTTTCTTCTTCTTCATGTTTCTTTACTTATTAAAATTATTTTAAAGTATGCCTGACAGGTGGAACTTTCCAACCCCATTATTTATTGGGTATTTTCCAAGGATTTTCGGACGTTTATGTCAAACTATTTTTCAAGCAACATTTTTGTGTCAAGTCTCAATCCGATTTGTTGGCTGTTTTCTATCGTATTTTAGTATCGGTCCCACAAACTATCGACTGTCTCTCAAAATGTGTGAATTGGTTGTGCCATTTTTTGTTATTTACACTATATTTCTGGAACAAAAATTGTGGAAAAAAATCAATAAATCGTGAGATTAATTCAAAAACATTTATGAAACATTAAAAAATCGTCGTACCAAGCGTTAATATTATAAGCGATTTTGTAACGTGATATAATAAAAAAAATCCTCTATTTTACTTGCTAGAACTGTGTACTCTGGCTTATGTATATTACATGGAATTGACTTCCATCAGATATTCAAAAATTAACTCATCGTCTTGTAGCTTGAGTCCATGCAAAAGGCATTTAAAAGCAGACCTGATCTTGAGCTATTTTATGTTCATAGAACATTTAGAAATTCAGGAATAACAGGCTTCAATAACTGATTGTTAAAATCGTCTTTAAAAGGGTCAATTTTCAAACTTAAATTATATTTATATAGTCCTACAACATCCCAACAAGCCTCAACATACGACAAGCTTCAGTGTATTGCAGGGGTCTTCAAACTACGGTCCGCGAGACACATCCGGCCTTAGAAAGCTTAAATTCGGCCCGTGATGATTTTGTAAGGGCAATCTATTATTTTGAATATTTGATGAATGGACTAAGTATTTTCTTTTAAAAATGATATTTGAACGTTTCCATTGACTAAAGGTAGCGTCAAAATGGCCCCCAACAACGTTAACTGCCGAGTAATGCGGCCCGCGTACTGAAAAGTTTGGAGACGCCTGGTGTATTGTGACACGTTTCGTTTCCACATATTAGCTCTTTAAACACTCTACTTGAATATTTGTTTCAATGTCTCTTTTTCTTGTTTTTTATCTGCCTGCTATATTTGCTACTCCAACACCCAACCCTTCCTCTATAACTTCTAGTTTTTGTGTGTGCTTCATTCAAACATCAAACCTTACCCCACCGATCGGTAGCGGAAGTCCGAACGTCTTAAGCTCAACGGACAAACGGATCAGATATCTGGCCGTTTTTATGCTGCATCCGAAAGCCATTTCAGCAAAGCCTCCCCAAATCCCGTACAACAACAACGGCCGACTCGAACTGACCAAATCACACTCATCCATCTCGGCCTCGTCTGAGGCTGCGAAGCTGTGTATCGAATTCCTTTACATCTCGTGTCTCGTCCGTCCCGCAACAACCACTTCCCTCCGTGCTGTGGACAACTTATCTAAACACCATCATTCTAAAAACGATAAACTTTTATTTTATTGATTCTGAAATCCATCCACCACTATCCGTCCGGCACCGGGAGGATCATTTCGAGCTTGGCCCGCTGTTTACGATCCCGAGAACGATCCCCGATGTCATAAAAAAGCACCGGCGAAATAGACAGAGCACCACACCACACAAACACGCGCGCGCGCGGCCAACGGGTGTCGGGTGATAGTGAAAAGGGAAGCATCGCTCTATACTATGCTGCTCCCCGCTCCCACCCGGTCCATCCATCCATCTCTTCCTATGCCACGGACCCGTTCGACCGGTTGAGGATGATTCGCGGTCCGCTCGGACTCGCGACCGTACGCAAATCGCAGCGAACTCAGCTCGGGCGCGCCACAATTTCGGGATATGCTGCGGGGCTGCCATAAAATGCTCAAATACTACGTTCAATCGTACCGCTCGGTACTCGGTATAAATTTTATTGCATCATCTCCCCCCCTTTCTTCCACCTCCATAGTCACCAGCCCCTGTCGATGAAGGGATTGATCGAGGCGCTTTGCTTCCTCGCTGGCAGCCTCAAACGTGTCTTTGACGCCCCGGTAAACTCGCACACCGCACACGGATCTGCGGCTGCGCCGGAATATGATTATATACACGGCAGTGGTGAGTTTGGAAAGATCACTCTCGAAATTGTCCCCGGGGGCGGTCAAAACGAAGCAGTGATGAATGGTCAGGCGAAGGTTTCAGGAGGTCTTCTAGGCGCCTTTTTTTTGGATGGGCTGTTTCGATTCCGGGGTGTCCAATGTCAGTAAGGAGCATTTATCTTCCAGTGTTACGCTAAAATGGGACAAATACTGCATGCAATGAAAGTTTTGTAGGTGGAAACCTGATCTTTCGACAGTGCCAGACTAACAGGCTCTCTGTGATAAGAAGATCTGAAGAAAAGCGTGAAAAATCGAAAAAACAATTCCTTTCCTCTTTTCACATTCTTCCCTAAAGTGCTCTAAAATACCATGAGCAAGTGTTTTTTTTAACACGCTCTTCCGTCAGGCTAACAAGTTGACTTGTTAAGCATCTTGTGGAAAAAGGATCGCGAAGCAAACCCACAAAGGGATGGCGTCGCGTGCACTTGCAGCTCAACTGGCTGTTTAGACGAAAATCAAACCCTTACCTAATCTGGCTGGTAATGATTGGTTTTGAAAGCGGTTGGAACGTGTTACGTTGCTTATTTATTGCCTAGGACCACCATTTCCATGTACGTTTGGGTAAGGATAATCCTTTAAAAAGAGAAGGTACAAAGAGATGCAATTGAGATTCAATTTTTGGCTGATTAATTGCTCAAGTGTTGGTTTGCGTGTACCAGAAAAGGGAGTTTTCAGAACAAATCTAGGAATGTACATGACATTACATGGGTGTTTTAGTTTTGGTTTTGTATAATTATATTAATTGCATTTTCTAGGACCAATTAATCATGGTTTAGTAGGTTGTTCTTGCTCTCACTTATAAGCTTGGATATCTCCTTGTTAATATATTCATTCATGAATCAGAGTTCAGCTTTCTACTAAGTTGCGCTTAACTCAATGTTTATAGGAATTAATTCATAACAAACCATTCATGTTAAGTACAAATTGTCATATTTAGGACTAGAGATATATGTTTGATGCTCAGTATAACGAGCTTTTTTCTAGAAGATCTACTAAATAAACAAAACAAATCAATGGAATAGTTACGTTTCCTCTGTTTTTCTTTGTTTTAACTGTTTTTTGTTGTTTTGAAATAAGTTAATTTATATACACACATTTTATGTTGCATTTGTGCAATTTCATGGTCATAAGTAAACAATGAAATTTAAATTTAAATCATCATTTTATGCCAATAACTTCATAACAGATTTAAAGCTCATTAATCATCGCTTTTTAGCTATCCGTTTCAATTGTTTAAAATGGTGTTAATATTGTTGATTCTATTGAAGTTATCTTGCATATAACTCTCATAGGGAAATAAGAATCTCTTGTCATCCAAAATGAATCCAGAGAATTCAAAATGTTGTTGAATGACCTTATAACAAGATCAATGTACCAGCTGCCGTACTAAAGCAGAACATTCGTTCAAACTGTTTTGTAATTGACAGTCAGAGTGTCAGCTTCTTTATGAATAGCAACTAGCAGATTGTCGGCCGTGATTAATCACTGGGCTTCTTCTTTCAAAAAGTCCTTCAAAATAAAAAAAAACACAACTTCTTCTATATACCGTTCATCAATGAAGTGCTGCTTAAAAACTATCCCCGAAACCCACCACAAGGACACGCAAATGCCAGTCATTCAAGTAATCATAACGTCCAGCGCACCCGAAGGGACTCTTCTCGATTACACACACACATTCATTCTCCTTCCTCGTGCGCACCCTAAAAATTACTCAATGAAACGGCAAACGACTTCTGATAACCGTTTATCTGAGATTTCTCTGAAATCGAACCCGACGAACGCCTTCGGAACAGTGCCATCTTCAAGCAAACGGACACCCTACGGCCATACCCTGGCCACAGCAATCACAAATGTCATTTCGCTTTGCAACAAGCCAACAAAAAAAAAAAGGAAGCAAAAAGAAGACATTCTCCCATTCGACTCGCATCGGCAAGGAAACACATTCGGGGCACGATCGATTTCCGTACGTCCGATCGATTCCTGCGGTTGCTTCGCTTTCGCACAACCAACGCGTGCATCGCCCGGTCGGGCACAGTTTCAGTAGCTTGACAATTCTATATTATTAGGTGGAAATTATGATCATTTTCATGTCTCCACTCGACATTCATGGCTACCGCAAGTTGCTACCGGGCAGCAGGATGGTACGATCGAAATGATCGAGACGAAACCGGGCGGATATGGCAGCGAGCGCGGTGACGGTGGCGACGAGAGCTCATCTTCCTTTTTTCCCCAGGCTTTGTGGGGGTAATTACTGTAATTTTAGGCATCTTTTCTTTGTCCTCCCGAGTGTGCCATCATCTTCCGGCGCACCTCCACTTGAGGTTTGTGCTTGTTTTTGCACATTCGGAGTTGGCTTTTTCCTTTCTTTTTGGTCTGCCTTTTGGTTGCTCCGCACACACACATACACACAAATCAATGCCGCCTGCGATCATTGTACCCGAATATGCTCGTTTTGCGTTGGCAAGTGTCAATTTCAGTTTTGATTTTCGAATGTCTTTGTCTTGTGTGGTGCTTTTTCCTGTGCAAGTTGTACGGCACGATTTTTTTTTGTTCAGTATCTTTTTTAGCTCTAATTTAGCTCAACTTCTAGGACCTTCAATTCCCTTTTAACCAGAAGTGTTTTTTCTCTGTTTTTCTT
The DNA here is from genome assembly GCF_017562075.2 of Anopheles merus. Taxonomy (NCBI): domain Eukaryota; kingdom Metazoa; phylum Arthropoda; class Insecta; order Diptera; family Culicidae; genus Anopheles; species Anopheles merus. Next base: position 21,968,756 of record NC_054084.1, read on the forward strand.
GCCTTACTGCAGCCGAGCTCCTACCCGGTCAAGAGGCTTATAATTAGAAAGCGCTATATTTTGACCAATATTATCTCGAGCCGGGGTGAGAAAAAGGAACCGAAAGGGTCTGTTTTTTTTCAGACTCTCCCTGCAAAAGGTTCACAGTTTTTGTACAGCATCATCCAGCTCAACCAACAAAAAAAGGGCAAGACGAGTGGGAAACTACAGCGCAGAGCTGCTTTTGCCCAATCGTTTCGTTTCATTTCGTGTGTTTTCTTTATTGCGCTACACTTTTAACAGCCGCCACACTGTGTTGGTTCTCGTTCTGAAGCCTGCCGTGAGGATGGTATGAAATTTTTACAACTAAACTGTCTGCAAAGAGGGCCGCCAGTTGCGCAAAAGCAAGGCTGCTTCTCGCTACCATACTCCACGTTCAGCAGTTGGCTGGTTTTAACAGCGTCGTTTTCGATGCCGCTTTCTTGCACTGGCTCAAACAAAATCAGTTTTAAATCGGTAATTGTTTGTGGTGTTTTAAAGGACCTTTTTGCTCGAGCAAAAGGAAAGATTGTAAAAAGTAACAGCTATAGCAATGACTGCTGTTGCAATTCAATGACCAGAAGTGAAAAACGAATTGGTTATGCTGTGGTGAACAAAGTGTTCAATTCTTTCTGTGGAAATACAAAAATTGGATAAAGTCGTCAATTCAAGATCGAAAATAAAAACACTTTGCTTAAACCATTTTTGTATCAGAATGTCATTAAAATATAGTAAATAAGAACTTTGAACCTTTAATAATAAGCAAATTCTTTTCTTTATGTTACTGTTTGAATGTTTAATACTGCTGTGGCAACCAAACTTCAAAATAAGCAATAAAAATGTAGTAAAAGTGATAAACCATAAGAGATGTCTGACAAAACATGTAAAAAGATAAGCCTATAATCTAAAATAAGAGGCTTAACAAAGAAGAAAAACAAACTCAGCAAATCGAGCGTCTTCTTGACAGCAACACCAACGTTCTACCCACAAGCCTACTTAGAGCATGGCTTGTGATGTTTTTAACCTTTTGAACTGCAGCTCATCATCATCATCATCATCATGTTCCCATCATCCCAACCAGCACGACTGGGCGCTCAATTATTTCCGATTAAAATCGTATTAATGCACACCCACCGGATTGCCACCGTGGGTTTGACGTCGGTACACCTAGCAAATTGGAGCAAAAGCTATCAAACCAACTTACCTAACTGCACGTGCCATCGCTGTTGATCCTGCTACCACCGAACCCCGTTGCAAACTACCATTTTGTCACCCGGTAAGCCAGAGTTTATATTATCATACAAAAAAAAAACCTCCATTCTACACACCACAGTGCGTCATCGAGAGGAGGATTTTCGGTTTTTTTTTCTCTCGTTCTGCCACCGCGACTTCGCTTCGGCAACGGCGCCCACACGGCGGGAGATTGCGCGCACGTGCGGCAAAGGAAATAATGAGCTCCTAGTCCGTGTACTGCGCTCGGAGTTTTCCTTTTCCTTTACTGCGTGAATGGGAAACACGTGCGACAAACATAACCACCACTGGAGGAGGTCCTGCCAGTGCCAGTGCACGGTAGCAGGGCGCGTGTGTAAGTCCTTACCTGTCCCGCTGGCTTCGGATGTATTAAATAGCAAAAAACCAACATTTATTAAAGCTCGAGTAGTGTTTTAATTTATCTTGTTTTCTCTCTTTTTTATTTGTCCGTTCATTCTACCAAGCTGCAAGAAATGTTTCCCCTATTTTTTCCATATGTTTTCACTTCATCTTCCCGAAGGATCGTAGCTTGAGAAGAGGGAAAAATCGAAAAATTATTTCCATACCTTTTGCCTACATCACTAGTTAAACGATTGCTTTTTCCCCCCCTAAACAAACATACACACACGTACACGCTTCTTAAAGATAGTTACTGCCTAAAAATGTCTAAATCTACGTGTTTCGTTTGTTTGATATAAATAAGAACTTTCCGCTCGTTCCGTTGCTTCTAAGGATGCTACCGAAAATGGTGTCTCTCGCTCGCATTGTTACAACACGTTTTTTCTATTCCACTATTTCCTCTGTTAAGCGGGGAAAAAAGAAAAAAAAACAAAGGTAAAGACAGCTAACGTTCTAAGCTTACTCGCTATCAAGTGTCTGTACAGGGTGCCGCCGCGTGCGCATGGTCTGAGGGGTCTGAGATTCCTCCAACCACCAGACTACTTACTTCTAGTGCTACACATCCCGGCATTTTGCCTTTTTGAAATTTGTTCCGTTTGTTGTTTTTTGCTTTCCTTCCTATTTATTTGAGCATCGGTTTTGAGCGTCGGTTCGAGGAGCGGACATATTTACGTTCACCTTTCTTTGCCGCGCCCCCCGGAAGAAAGGGCGCCACTACCAGCTGGCGGTAGCGTAACGATCGTAATTATCCTAACTCACTCCTCATGCTGAGTTCCGTGTCCCCGTGACGGCCCACGAGAAGCCGACGAGGCTAAAAGATGAAGGAAAAACACCAAACTCTGTTGAGTTCTTCACGTTCCGTCATAATTTATAAACTACCTAGTGTAGTACCCTACAGTTGAGTATTTTCGCTCCATTTTGTTTCATAAATTTTACATTTGTCTCACGCTTGAGACGAGTGCCGTGTCAGACTGGCCCGGGGAAGTAGGTTTTTTTGTTTGGGGGGAATTTGGTTTAAAGATTGATAACTTGTAGATGCTTGCAACGTGAGCTTTCTCGATGTTTAAAGGAGAGAAAAAAAACTCAACCCAATCGATCGACAAGAGCCGGTACGATTAAATTTAATGCGTCCATTCAATGGAAATCTGCACCGAGCGAATGGGTCAACGTTTCCGCTAACAAGACAAGCAGCAGGCAGCAGGTCCACCCCGCAAAGAATAAGCCAGAAACCCAGAAAGGTGATTGCCGTTCCGTGTGCGCGCTGAATTGAATTTATTGCAGCAAAGATACGCAGACCAACCGAAGGATACGCAGTGGACAACGCCACAAACAGAAAAGGAATTACAATCCATTGTGGGGATACGATGCGTGTGTGTGTGTGTGTGGTTTTGAGGATTATCCTGGGACTGGGCAAATGGGATTTGCAATTCATGAGCGTCTCCAGCCCTATCGAGAAGGGGACAACTACACGCCGGATACAATCGTTCGTGGTGCGCCCCAGAGCAGGGAGATTGATCAATCAACTTCGATTCAAATCAATGAGCAATGTCACCAAACGAATGGAGATTATCCCCTTTGGGAGATACACAAGCCCCACCGAACGCAGCTTTAACATGGAAAGCTCACCGGTTCTTACGCGAAGAGGCATCCAAACCAGCGAAAAAAAAATGGCCGTTCAAATAGCAGCACGGGAGGGTTGGCCAGAAGGCGATAGATCAACATACAAAAAAAAAACACGGTTTTGTTTGAACGGTTGGAAAACATGAGAAGAATCATACCACAACTATGCTGCCGCCTGCATGGCGTAATCATATGTGCATACATTATTATTAAGAATCTCTTCCATACGCGATCAACCGTGTGTGTTTGTCTGTGTGTTTATGATGATGTTTTAGCTAGCCAGGTTATACTAGACCGCCATTTTTTAACCCTTCACTCCGTGTGTGTGTGTATGTTATTCTGTGTGTTCCGTGTTTCCAACTTCCCTGGGCTCGTGTTTGGTTCTTTTCGCTTCTTTTCGCTTTTCTACGAGTTTTTCAAACAGTTTGCCTTCCGCTCGTCGAAGCCCACCAAGTTTAGTCATCTATTCGTTGTGGATTCGTTGGTTTTATAAAAATGTACTTGCTTTTTTGTTTTTTTTTGTCTTCTTTCTTCCGTCCTCATTGCTCTGTTCTTTTGCCTCTCTCTTGTTCTATATCTTGTCCTTCACATCTCTCCACGTGTATGTGGCACTGTATGAGCGGCTGTCTTTTTTTGTGTTCGTGCTTGTTTTTGCTGTTAATATTATTGCTTCTTCTCTTTTCATCTCTGCTTTTGCTTCTTCTTCTTGCAAACACACAAGTTTCGTTTGTGTTTTACGTTGTATCCCTTTCTCTTCACTACTTCAACTCTCTCGCTCTGCTTTTTCGTACTGGGCGTTTATGTTCATTTTTTTGCGGTTTATCTTCTGTTTTTTTATTGCTTGCACTACATGTTTTTTTTTCTTTGCTCACTATTGCGCTTCCTGCATGCTGGACTGTTGTTGCTGTTTTTGCCGTGCCGTTTCGTTGCGGTGCGGATTTTTCCATCACGCCCGTACCCGCCTACTGGCACTGGTTGGCATGGAGCAAACGCACATAGCAACCATGTCTTTGGCCGGTGCCGAAAGCTTTCATCCCCATCCCCACCCATCAACGCGCACAGGAATGCGGGCGGCAAAGGGGAAGCGGGCGGAAGAATCGAATCCGCTACAAAGGCAAACGCGTGACATGCTTGCTCTTTCGATTGCATTCATTGCATGTCCGGGGCGGTGTATGTTGGGCCTTTTTGTATATGCCTTTGCTGGTTGGGCGCACGCCCCATTCCCTTTGCTTGCAACATATTTTCCCTCTCTCTCTATCTCTCTCTCTCTCTTTCTCTTACGATTCCCTCATTTACAGGGCACAGTTTGTTTTTTTTTTGTGCTGTGCCCATCAAGGCAGATAATCGAAATGAAGGAGAGGGAGAACAACACGCACACAAGCATTAAAAAAAAAGCGACCGAAAATTTGAATATAATAACATCATTGTGTTACCGCATGACATGACCGTGGGCAGTCACCGGGAAGCGCACACGAACACACACACACAAAAACACAAACACACACACAGGAACTCCCCCTTTGGTGTATGGGGAGAGAAGTTAGTTGGGGAAGTTAGTTTACATTTTCATCTCCATTTTTGCTTATTTCATCAACAAATCACAAACGCACACACGCACATTCACTCGTACACGTATGTTGCAGAAAAAAAAACAACTAATTTCCATTGGTTTTGATCGCTTGATTGGATGTTCCTTATCCGTGTTGCTGCTTGCTGCTTGCTTGCACCTGATGTCAATCACTCTCTGCCCTTTAACGCATCTGTTTTTTGTGTTACTTCTCTTATTCTCTTTCCCTCACTGCACAGCAACTTTCCCAAAACTTTCCCCGTCCCCAGTCTCGAATCACAACAGCCCCCCCCCCCCCCCCACCCACTCACACGCTCTCACAATCACTCACGGAGCTTTCGCCGCACCCACCGGCGGTGCGGTATTGTCGTTTTGGTCGACGGGACCACCGGCCGCCGGCGCTGCATCACCCGCCAGCAGCCGTCGTATCCAGCGCCGAAGATGCACTTGCCACTGCATTCTCGACTGCGTGTGTTGCTAGTCGAGCGACGAGGGGCTGCCGGGGCCGCCCATAATGTACGAACCGGGGCTGTGCGAAACGTACCCGTCCAGGTCGAGCGAACCGTCGCCCTTGTCCGAGTCGATGATTTTGCCCTCCTGCTTCATCATCATTCGGCGCCATTTTGCGCGTGCGTTCTGGAACCAAACCTATTCGTAGGGGGGAGAGAGAGAGAGAAATAGGGGAGAGAATAGCGTTAGATATCAATGTATTGATTGGAGCTAGGTGATTGAAAATGGAACTTCAATTTGTTATAGACTTACTTTAACTTTCTTTAACTAAAAAAATCGGAAGACTTTAACTATACAAAACCTTGGGAACACTCTGGAAGGGGTTTAGTTATACTATTTCAATTGATATACTAGTTCTGTTCGTTTAATTTGATTATTGAGAACAAGATTATGAAGGTTTGGTAAATATTATTCTCATTTCTATCAGATTTCAATTAATATAATGTTCTTAACACATTGAAACTGATTAAAAAAGACGCCACTACGTGAACTAAACTGAACGAAATTATCTTTTCAATGATACATTCGCTAGTTCTGTACAACTAAATGCAAAATGTATCTTATATGGCCAATTCTTTTACGCAAGTCTCATTAGACAAGTAAACCACGTGTTGTTATGCTCTCTTCTTATTAACCTTGCTGGTAATCTTATTAAATAATCATTTGTGAGTTCTACTAGCTATGATTTTTTCTCTCTTATTCTTCTAACCATTCTTCAACCATTCTAACCAAGCTATTAACCTATTTAAAATGAATAAATTAACAATGTCGTCCTACCTGTAGCACACGCTTCGGCAGTCCCGTCTTCTGGGACAGCTGCTTCAGGTCCTTCGCGTCCGGATTGTGGTTGATGGCGAAGTAGGACTTCATCGTGCGGAGCTGATGGTGCTTGAAGGACGTCCGCATCCGTTTGGCCCGGGACGAGGAACCGAGCCCCCGGCTAAATCCCAGGTCCAGATACTCGGTGTTCAGGTCTGAAAGGTGAAGAAACCCCGTGCGGGGAAAACGAGACCGAGTGAGTAAAAGACAATTGACTGTATGGTGTGTGTGTACACCCTCTGTCCCCGCACCCGGTCAGGGGGGCTTTATTGCTAACTCACTCCCTAGAGCCTCGGACAGCGAATGTATTGGGTTCTGGTCTTCTTGTACTACCGTTTTATGGACCAACGCAAAGGGGCCCGCTGGACAGAAGAAACGAAACGATGCCCACCCTCTGTCACTAGCCTCGGTGTGAAGCTGGGCGCAAGGGGAGATCGGTTTTTCGCTACTTGCCCACTGCACGAGAGCGTGTGTATGTCGGTAGATGTAAAGGTTCGGGGGGCTTTTTTAATGTTGTAGTTGCTCCTCTTGCTTCCCAACTCCAACCGCGCGCGGGCCCTTCATCACGCAAAGAGGGTGTGACTATCCCTGAGCTCATTGTGCGTTTTGTTGCTGGTCAGGCACCATAAAACTCGGCATCGGCTAGGCAAACCCCGCACACACAGCTTGTCTCCTCTCTCTCTCTCTCTTGTCTTGACTTCTTCAAGGGTTTTCAGGTTTTCGGTGGAGGGAAATAAACGTACCTCAACAACCTAAGGCTTTCCTTGGCGTTGTGGGATGCTGGGAGTCAGGGCGACGAGCGTGTGCACCGGTCATGAACGGGCAGCTACGCTGACATGTACCGCGCAACCTTCAACCTTCTTTTCGGGGTGCCCCGGCCTGGCACACTCATGGCCACATAATAATCGTAAAAAAACGGCAAAACTCCGATGTCTTTATCGGGAACATAGTGGATGTGTCTGGCAAGTCGACAAGAGGCTCTGGGAGAAAACTTCGTTCACCAGCAAAGCCACATCGACGTGGAGTGTTTTCTTGGAAAGCGGACCGGGCAGATGGGGCAGCGATTCTCATTCCCAAGGTCATCAAAATGTCGTCTGTCACCGGCAGCGAACAGTGACGCAAAAACATGCTACACCTTGTTGGAGGTTTCCAGAGAGACAGAGAGAGACATCCTTTTAAAAGCCATTGAAGCAGGTGAACTTGACGTTTGAGCACAGGATTTTTGATTGCTGAGGTTAGTCTACAAGCTCTCGAAACGTATATACCACTACATCACTACTGAGTCACTAAACCATACGCAATGACGTTTCGGTAAATGTTTACAACTTTGTGTCATAAAAGATGCCCCTGCTTCCTAGGCCCTAAACATCCAAATGTTACCTAGGCGAGGTGAGATTGATTCTAACCAACAGACGCTGTTCCCACGCTAGATGGTTTGTTGCGTCTCTTTTCTAGTGCCTTTCCACATCCAGTAGATCCGCTCCCTGTCTCTCTGTTGTGTACCACGGCCTTAAAACTGGGTTGATCTTTCCGACTCGTCCGAAACCCGGTAGCTACCTGATGTTACGCAAATCGAACACCCTCCATTGTGCTTACACAACGCTAAGGTCAGACTCCGGTCAGCTCCAGTATTGAGGTGAGCGTGAGGTGGCGAGTTCGGATCGGAACCAAAGAGTGCGCCAACTTCCAGTAGCCGATCAGCCAGACAAAAGGCGGACTCCAGCATAACAATGTTTCCAAAAAATCATAGACCATAGACACCCGTTGTAAGGCCGCTAGGGTCGTGTCGGTGAACGATCGATACGAGAAGCAAAGCACCCCGTCTCAGACAAATTACAGTGAAGCCCGTGGTGGTAGACGGGGAGTGAACCACCTCCTTCGTGAGCGGGAAGAAAAAGACCACACTCAAAAATGCATGATCTATCCGACTCCGGGACTCCGACTATTAGAATTATGCTACTTGTTATTTCTTCTCACTTGCAAGGCGATTCCGAACACAGACACACACACACACACACACACTCCGGTGAACCGGTAGCGGTTGCCGTCAATCGGTCTTCTGAAAGGACTTTAGAGGGCACCACAGAGGGAGAGCGGATGGGGCGTGCCAACTCCCGTAGGGTACTGAGAGCAAATAATAATAACCGGGTTCAACCCGCACCGACCAGACAATGATACTGTTTTCCTTGTCGGTTCCCTTTTTTTTGTTGTATCGCTTTTTTCGAGCAGTGTGTATGCTCTCTTGTGTTTGGTTGGTCGGTTCGATGGTTTGGTTTGACCGGCCGACTACCAAACGGTCCACTTGTGAGGGGGGCTACTTCGGTGGCTTAATATTAAGGTTTGCACGTTGTATTCTTTTCCTGCCCTCGGGGGTTTTACTTCTTTCGGGAGTTTCTGTTTTTTTGTTACTTTTCTTTTCATTTTCCATCCCATAGCTTTAGCTGCATTTTTTTAACCATTTTTCTTATATTTCTTTGGGGTTTCTTTCTCTCTTTTACACCCTTTTATGGAGCCCTTAGGCGCCTGAAGTTGTCAAATCAATGAAATCTGTGAGGATGAACCGGGGGTGGATTGCCAGTAAACGGTGTAAAAGAAGAAGAAGAAGAGGAAGGCGCAGTCTACAGACAAAAAAAAAAAACAATAACAGACCGAGAGGCACAGGAAACGGAAAAACTCGGCAAACAACCGGCTACAAACCCGGAGGGCGTTAAAGTCGATGGTTTGAGCTTCTGGAGGTTTTTTTTTTTTGCTTCTGCTTCTGCGTTTCCTCTCGACCTGGCTGGACTTGAGGCCTCGAGGGATGGTCACTGTTTGGGAGTTGGAACAGAAACAGAACAGAGGTTTTTTTTTTCTTTTTTGGTCCAAAAAGGTGCGTAATTGTTCGACTCATCGGGACGTTGCTGAAATGTTCCTTGCAGGGATCTGACTAGTGAAAATTGAATAAATGTCCCCGCAGGACACAGAGGACATAAAGAGTTTGAGCGTAGTTTTACCTACAAAGTGTGAGCAGTAACACAGCATTAAATTGCTCTTCAACAGCATTCAATTGACTAAATGTGCGAATGGAGTTGAATTTATATTTATTCCTTACTTTTTTGAGACTGGGAGTTAAAAACATCTCTTTATTACTGTTACTGCATTTTAAGCAGCACCGATCGTTTAACGAACAAATCGTTTGCTTGCGGAAGATGTCTGGCATTGTCTTTTCTACAAAACGTGAAGAAGCGCACAAGTAAATTGAAGAATGCTCCCAGACTGAGAAGGAGGAGCTCTCGCTGATTAAACAATCCGGCAAACCGGTTCCAGGTTCGTCCGCACCGCGCCGGGTAACACCGGTTAGCCGAACCAATTCGATGCACCCATCCAAAGTGTATCTTGCCACGGAACTACCTTTCCAGCTTCCAACACAAACAGCACTGGCCAGCGTCCCTCCGTCAGCCCGGGAAGGGACTTTTCTTCTTCTTGTGTTTACCCCTGTCCATTCTACCCTGCATCGGTGGGTCTCGCCATCCCACAGCAATACTGCGTGGAGTCGTTAATCATTACAAAAAACAATGGTACTTCCTCGGGAGTTGATTTGTTTTTATTGTTTTGGGTTGTTCTTTTTCCGCTTTTGTGCTCCAGCAGCAGCAAGGGATAGTAGCAGCAGCAGCAGCAGCAGCAGCAGCACGGTGCCTTTGTGCTGTCCGAAATGCAGGGGGATTTCGCCGACAGCGCGCGGTTCTAGTCGGTCAGTAGGCAGCACAAACATTAAACATTGACATTAAAACTGACTGCAGCCCGTGATGCGCCCGATGCGCAAACAGATTTCATTTTCTTTTGCCCATCCCGCGAAGTCACCGTTTGTCTGGCGTTTAACGTTTGATCGGTACACACAAACACACACACATTCGGTACGTCAATGGTGGCGGGTCGGTGGTTTTGTGTAGTCCTTGAAAATTGAACTCGACTCTGAGAAAGCAATCCTTTGCGGAGCTGAAATGCCGCACTCTGATGAATGTTTCGAGTCAGTGTTGGAAGTTGTTATTAACATGTTTATCGCCCCATACAAACGTGTCCGTGCATCGCAGGATCGCGGTAGATCATAAATCGGGAAGATCGTAAAGTTCCGTACAAGTAAGAAAGAAAACTACAGAAACCAATTTATATAAGGTCCTTGGGCAATCGGTTGTTCGCGGGCTGTCCTTGAACACGGCGCCCTATATTGCTTGGCATCATTTTTATGTGGCACTTTCAGGCAGAGAGACACAGAGAATTCGATTTCGAAATAACAAAACGCAACGAACTGACAGGATCGTATTGATTGCAAACGTGACTCAATATTCAGAGAGCATAAACGAAATGATGGCTTTAAAACATTGCTCTAAATAAGATGCTCAATGAGAATTGGAAATGACTTTTCTTGGAAGACCCATACCGTTGGGCCTGTGAACGTGCAGAGCGGTGTGAGATAAGCGCACAGGTTCGTAAATATTGCTTCTTAAATCATAAAGCAATAAATTAATCTATCTTCCATGTGTTTTGCTGCTGCGTTCGTTCTTCCTCTTGTTACGCTATCACAGGATCGCGTTACATCTCAATATCCTTACGATTACAACGTGGTCCCGAAGACGGGGCGAGCAAAGAACGGCAGCGTCTAAAAGAAATCAGGTCAGGTCAATGGGTTGTTCCAGCCCGGACGCGCGCGCTTGGGAACGGCAACTGTTGTGATCATAAATTAACCCCGAAGTAATCCAATCCAAAACAACAGGGCCAGATGACAACAACTGAAAAAGAAAAACTTCGGACAAAACCCTGCGCCTCGTCACATCTGTGTCCTGCTATTGCTGGTGCTGTTGCTCTTCCCAGCTGAGACTCGCCCGATAAGAATCTTCTCTACGAAACCGATCTGGTCCTGCGAACCGGTTGATAGCTCACATTCTACACCGCTCATCGCATGCCGCCTTCCCGCTTCCACGACCCGTCTCCCAAGGACCGGTGTAGCTTGCTCTGTGGCCCTGTTCTGCCCTTTCCCCGATGCGGCAGTCCAACTGCGAGACCCGCTGGGCATTGCCGTAAGCATCCGAAAGCAGACGGGATATGATGGTGGTAGTGGTGGTGGTGGTGGTGGTGGTGGTGGTAAGCAACCATCGGGTACCAGGGCGTTTTTATTGAACCTACGACCTTTTACAATCTCTTTCTTTATGATATGTTTATTAACTTTTCGACTTCTTCACTACCATTCGGTGGGGATGGGATTGAAAGCGCACAATGCCCGCGTGTCATCGCGGCAATTCCCAGCTTTTGAAGGGGGCGCACCCGAGCTGAAGAGAGCTGAAGAGGCTTCTGGGCCTGAGGCACCAGACAGAAAAAAAGTAGGTGCGACCTCGAGACACAGGACGGCCTTGCGCACGCACTGAACCCCTTTTCTGCCGCCGACACTCAACATCTCGATCGCAGCCTCCGGCCGGCGGTTTCATGCAGCGTTTGTCTAGTTTTCTCGTCCACTTCGGGTGAGTGCTAATAGAGATAAGCGCGTCCCGCCGACAGTCAGTTCCTGGAAGTTGGCCTAAACACACACAAACGTCTTTTCCACCACATCAAAAGCCCTGAATTTTGTTGCTGTTAGAACCGGTAGCGATGGGTTAGTTTCTTCTAACCCTCCCGCCACCAGTGATGATGATTTCCCACTAATAGACATCACAAACAGTCGGTTGCCGGTCGGTGGTTTCCTGATGTCTTGCCGTCTGATAGCAGCGGTAGAAAGAACTGTCCATTTGGCCCCGTTTTCTCAGAATGCGATGAGAAGAACATGCAGCCTAACACGGAAGCCATTTCCGGGGAGGCTGTGAAGCCCTGTTGAAGCTGTTGAAGTGATGTTCATGTAAAAAAGTACGAGCTCCAAACCGTTTTACGGGACCCGGAAACATACCGCACCACCAACCTTTCGTAGGCAACACAGATGCAGGAACCTCATCATTTACTCTCATCAAATCACGCCTCAATTAAGCTACCGAAAAGGGAGGCATCTTCATTATGCACGAAAGCCTGCGATGGTTCCATGCATTGAACCTACGCCCAAACCCTTTCCAACGTTTGGATGCTGGCGTGAGGTAGAGTTTAGAGATCCCAACAACAAGTGGCATGTCTCCCGGCCAACACGTTAGTAAATGACACATCATTAGCACTCGCAACCGTTGTGGCCAAATGAGGATGGGTTTTGGAGCTCCACAATATCATCAAAATCCTCCCTCCGGGACTCCAGGAAACGGTAATCAAACAATTCTAGCAAATAGATTAAGCCTCCGTAAACGGAAGGTCCGGCCGTTCGGAATAAATACATTAAAGTTACCGTGTGTGTATGTCTACTTTCTTGCAAACTATGAATATTTACATCGTGTTTACTATCAAGTCAAGTTAATCGTGGCATATTAATCATACTTGTGCAAAGTGCTCAAGCAGCCATGTCTGGTTTTGTTTTGTTGCTTTTTTTTGCAATGTTCATTCTCCATTTTTCATTCTATTTCTGTCGTTTTTTTTCGTGTGTGTGTGCGTTAATGTTGCCTCTGCCTTACATTACCCATGGTTCACAAAACGTAACAACATTCCACGACATGACCTGTCACTCAAAACGAACACACACACTCGCGGACAGACAAACAACCATCTGCTTTTACTTGCTTCTAGGTCGTTTAGCCGACACTCAACCGCAAGGGGGACGATCGAGGGGGGGCAAATACGCCAAGATAGCGATACGAACGAGTTCCAACGGAAAAGGTCAAGCTGGCCTATGTGGCGCGGTGCGTGCCGGCGCTCGGCGCATTAAAAAGCGATACAACAAAACATAAAACAATATCTGCAAAGACCAAAACGGATAAACCTTTGCCGCTGCTGCTGCTGCTGATCCCCGGTCGTCCATCGTCCAGGCGAGCGGTAGCTAAAAGCTCACCGAAGCAATTACAACGATAGCCATCGTGGTCGTCGCAAGGGGCAAGTTCAGAGATCGCATACCCCTTTTTGTTTTTTTTTAATCCCCTTCTCTCTATGTCTCTCTCTCTCTCTCTGTCTCACACTCTTTTGCAGTGCGAAAACCCGCCCAACATCGCTGTTTTGGTGGTCCCCGGGGGAAGATGCTACACAACAAGACGAGTGGAACGAGTAGGAAGGCACAACACCGCCGTATCAACATCGTTCATCACTCCGCACAAACGTTACATACTAAATATTTATTTATTTCTGTCACCCCCGGCGCTTGCCACGCCATGTCGCAACGGAAAACCGTCGGGGGGGAGCTAGCTGAACTCCCCCTTCCCTGGGATGGTAGCATCATAAATTTTCACCGAACCATGCGTTGCGGTAGAGGCGTGCGAACACAGATCGCCCCCCGATCGCTTGTTGAAGCACTTTTTTTTTGTTTGCTTCCACAGACCCCTTGATGGTCGCTCTTCCCATGCCAGCTGATCCGCGGCTAAGCCAGCGGTTCCAACACGCGATCATAACATACTCAAGACCGACAAACACTCACACACACACGCACAATTTGAGCGTGTTGCAGAGTGGTTGGAGTTTTAGCGGAGGAAGAAAAAAACGCAAAGGCAATATAAATGAATCTATGATGCGGTGCGTCTACGTCTACCGGTGGATGCGCGCACAGACGCGCAAAAAATAAGAGGCAAGGAGAGGAAGAAGAAACAACTGTATTACAAACTGTCCTGTCCTGGCTTCGCCCTAAACCCTCCGCAACGCTTTGTTTCAACGAGATGCATGATCATAAATTCATATTTTTGCGAAATTCAAACGTTACGATCGTTATCGGGTAGCAATGTAACGTATGATACGGTGTGCGATGTTCATCAGATTGCGTGTGATCGTACAAACAAAACAACATCCAGCCAATGTCCAAAACGGAGCTTCCAACCCGGCACGGCACGTCCGAAAGCCATCGCACAAACCGTAGTTTTCCATTGCCAGTTCTTATCTCGAATCAAACAAGGCTTTTTTTCTTGTTTTGTTAAAATAACAACAAATAACACACCAAAAAGAAAGCATAAACAATGCACCCATCGCGCCACCCAAACCTCCCACTTACCGAGGCTAGCCGTCATGGCTTCGATGTCTTTGGGCTTCCGTTTCCGGGGCCGGCCCTTCTGGCGCGGCTGCTGCGGCAGCCCGGTGACGCCGTGCGGTGGGTAGTAGGTGGCCGGGTTCAGCTTGCCGCCGCTCGTCGTCGAGTCGCTCGGGCTGAGCGGGGCGACCGGCGAGGTACCGTACTGGCTCTGGTAAGGACACTGCATCGGCATCCCCGGTAGCGGGGTGGTGGCCGCCTCCAGCGGCAGCTCAATGTGTGATCTGGAATGGGGGAGGAAAATGGAAAGCAAATTCTGAGCAAGCTCAACGGAAGGCTCGTCCGTAAGTCAAACCGTCTACTTACCGACAGAAGACGGCCGAGTCCCGTATCGTGTAGTGGTCGCCCTTGTTCAGCGGCGTGTTGCAGACGGCGCAGGAGAAGCAGCGTATGTGGAATACCAGATGCCGGGCGCGCATCACCAGCTCGGAGGAACTGATCGACGCCAAACACTTGGAGCACCGTCGCGAACCGAATACCCTGGAATCCCCGGGAAAGAGAGAAAAACGCGTTATTAAGTGAAACCGATCATGATCGTTATGCAGCAGCCCCGCTTTTTTCCCATCTCATCGGTCACATTCTCCGGGAACGCTTCCGATTCGTCGCACCAGCCATAGACGCCAGCCATACCGTCCCATTAATCTTTCATAATGCCCCGGAGGGCAGACTCACATTACGCGACAACAAGTGTCCCGCCGCACCGGGCGGCCACCGGCGTCGAACGGTGGGTACGATTTTCCCAGAATTTCTGTTACAACGCAAGGCAGTGGAAAACCTTCGTTCCAGTTCGGTGAAAAGCGGGAACGTTCGAAATTTATGTTGTAGGCGGTATGCTACAATTTTTCGTGCTACATCATACACCGCCGGTTGGATGCCGTTGGAAGCCCGTTATTGCTGTTAATCATATTCTTTCGGCTCGTATCCTCATTTGACTAACGTGCCTGTGTGTATGTGTGTGTGTGTGTCAGTGTTAGGGCATCACTTGCACGACCAGATCGCTTCCATCGATGCACGACGGGGCTTGTCATGTGCAGGGACCCAGAACTAAAGCCCGTCGACGGCGAGCAACACATGAGTTATGACATGCTTTGCTTGAGCATGGAAATTTTGGGCGTTCACAGAATGTGTATGAGGGCAGTGATGTAGCAGATGATGGCGGTACCAGTTTTATGATCGGGGAAATATTATCATTATTATTTAGAATATGAAGATAAACGAGATTTTTAAAGCATATGAGCTCTCGTTTCATGCCCTTTGTTGCGAACGTTTGACGTTCATTTGACAGCCCGTAAACAGTCTGTTTGTTTACCAACGTTATTGGGTATTTGTTGATAACGTTGCCAGCGACAATTCAGAGTGAAAAAAAGAAGCCCAAACCCATCATAAACCCTGTGTCACCCTGCCGTGTGTGGATTGCTCTCTCCGACGAAAAAAAAAATCGCTGACCCCGACAGAAAGCTCGCGCGTCGGTCGGTCGCCCGGCGCTGCTGGATACCGCGTTTTATGAGTGAAATTTTATTCCAAAGTTTATGTTTTCCTGAGCCCACTACCACCACTACCACGGCTCGGTGCGTATCTACCACCACGTGCTGGCGCGCCGAATCCCGAGTCCCGACTCTCCGGCCCGGGGTGCGCACCGCAGACAACTCAGCTGACCGTTTGGCGAGCAGCGGGTGTCTCGTCACGCTGGGGATGCTGATTTTATGATCTTATGATTTAATCTATATTCCTATAAAATTGCCCACCACCGTCCGCATCCACCGTCGCGTTGTTTCGGACGCATCGAAGTAGTCCGATCGGCTCCGACCAGCAGCGGCAGCGACTCCTTAACGACCGCTCCGGTGCACCTGCAGCGTGTGTGTGTGTGTGTGTACCGACGAACCACGCCGCCTGGCTGGATTCACCAATTGGACACACAATGATATGCAACATTCCACATCCCGTTTCCCGAGGTTTGTGATCTTCGCCCCCGTTGACATGAATTAACAGGCAAAAGAGGCATTTGCGCCGCTTCCCGCATTGCCGTTTCGATCTGTAAACTGATCGCCGATCGTCTCGACTCGCCAACTCATCCCCCTAAAATGCATTTCGCCGTTCCATGCGGTGCAAGTGCACTCTCTGGCATAAACAGCTACCCACAGGCTGTGGTTGAATATGCTAAAGAGGGTTCACCATTTTAAACGGAAAGGGGAGAAGAGAGGTACAGATATTCATAAATAGAGACATAAAATATTGGGTTTTACTGTTATCGCTCGCTGGCTCTTTAGCAAGCTTATATGGGGTATTTAATGTTTTGTTTGTGGATCGTAAAAATTTCAATAATATCGCAAAGCCTCTCGCGGGTTGTGCAAAAAAAAGCACGACAACTGTCCAGAAGAGCAGTGAAACCTAAATCAGAAGGCCCCATGTTGCCCCGAACGGGCAGGCAGAGAACGAGAATGGAGGGAGAGCGAGCTTAAAAACACCAGTGAAAGATGGTGACGATCGCTCAACAGCACACGCAAGATCGCGGATCTCTCGATGCTACGATGAAGGAAGCCAAGCAAAAGGAACAGCCGGTAACGTACGCACTACGTCTACCTTCATCCCAAATTTATCCATCACCTGCTGGGAGTCGAGCATTCGTTTACGATCTTTCGTAACCAGTCCCGCTCACTCTCTTTCGCTCCTTTCCGTTTACACCGTCCAACTCGAATGCAAATGGAACGGTTACCCCGCCGAGGGCCAGCGCCAATTCTGCGCAAGCTCCCGCAGATGCGTCAACGACTTTGGGGACAGCGAACGGCGTGCGAATACATCCGCCGGGATCATAACTCATAACTGCTCCCAGGCGCGGAATTCGATCCGCGTCGGGAGCTTCCTGCCGGACCACACGAGGCAGACGGGAGGAGGGAGGAGTAGGATCCGGAAAAAAGGGAATTCCCGCTGCTGCCGGCCCTCGCTGGGAAACTCAACCTGATGGCTAACAAATTCGCTTATTTACGGCCTTGTGACCTGCTGTCTTGGGGGAGCTGTGGGGGCCTGTGGTCCACGCGGTTTCACTCCAAGCTGGTAGTGACCCTAAGATTCCTATCTTACCCCATTCCGCTCTCACCCCAAAAAGCCCTAACATTGAACCTGCTCGATGATGCTCAATCTTGATGACAAAGGTGACTGATTTAGTGGTGAGACCTACGAGGGTGCCTAGACCTCGGACGATGGGAATGAGCGTTTTCCCTTGTTGGGAGAGTAACATGTGGCCAACAACGCGTTTCATTCATAAATCTGCCAGTCGACCAATCTGAAGTCGGCTACAAGATCACTTTGGGGAGGTAGTAAGCCGTTGTGACCCGATTCACTAATTCAGGGCCAAGAATAGAACATCTGTGGCAAAGCGAATTTGCCGAGTCGTTGTGGCAGAAACTAAGATTGCGATGCTGACAAATAGTCCCTATTGCTGTGAGGTTCTGAGAAGATCGGTTCTTCTACTGCTCAAGGTCGCCTCGGCTAGTTGGCAAGACAAAATGAACGGAAACTGCCTGATTAATATCCACGAAATTGCCACCAAGCAAATCGATTCGATACGTCCCACTCATTGTGCAAGCGAAACCTTGTTAATCATGTGTCTAAACGGCTCATAATTGCATTTGCTACAGCCGATAACTAGCGGAACACTTCCAAATGGCTAGATCCAACACTGCAGCCCGAAAAATTGCCATCCATATATGACTCAAGCTACCGATCGGTTAAGTAGCATCATTATGCGTACCACCGCTCAACGCGTCGATCCGATCGCACGGCTCCATCTTTGGGGGAGCCATTTGTTTGTCTAACTAATTCACTCCTCGACCGAACCGAGACACCTACAACCTCTAATGCCAGTGCTTCCAGTGTCCACACCGGCATACTGAACAGAGACAGAAAGAGAAAGATAAAATGGCCCACGCCATGAAGCTGTAAACATTCACAGTTAATGCCGATCGTTTGGAGTCGCTCTCGCTTGGAACAGACGTGCACGTAAACCCGCTGTCTTGAGAAGTGAGTCACCCAGACCCCAACGTGAGTGACAGTTTTGCATTTTTCCGGTTTTTGTCCTCGCCCTCCGTACCATTGCGGTTCGTTTGCATTAATTCATTCGGAGAAAATAATAATAAGGTGATAATCTACGCGGGCCCCGACCGGGACGGCCGAGATAAGCGTGATCATCGTCGCTGTCGACTCGTCGCTCCCATCCCAAAACGTGCCATCGACCAAATTACGATAGTGCGAGCGCTCCCGGAACGCGCATCGCCGGTACGTTTATCATCCTTGATAGGACAAATGACGTTTGATTAAATTATTGACCTTCGGGCAGCACGGGAACGCTTGCTCGATATATATTAAGCTTTGACACTTTATCGATCGGGCCCCAACCGGCGCGTCGTGCGAAGCGTCGCAGTGCTGCCTGCTGAAACTCGCCGAAACGACCAAAGTGCAACGCACGGCCGGCACGGTGTTATAAATCGGTCGGTGTCGGGGGAAAAATTAATTGACCCACTTAGCACCGCACAGAACGGTAGGAAGCACCGCGAGGAAACGGTTCCGTGTGCATTCGGGTGGTGCACGATGCAGTGCCCTAACAGAGCCGTTTACTTTCCCAAAAGCTGCAGCAACGGAAGGTACAGAAAAACAGACCGACAAAAAAACCCCCCTCAACCGATTACCACCAACGACTGGTGAGCTGAAACAAGAGCAGGAAAGGAACCCGAGAGACAGTTGAGATGGAGAAAAAAACAACGAAATCCCGCCATACATTCGGTGTGCGCCATCGGTCACCTTTCCACGGGTTTGCTCGCTCGCCTCTTGCCCCAGACCCTGCCAAGAAGCCATTTCTCGTTTGCGTTCTTATCTTTATTAAAAGCTCAGCATACAAATGAGTAGTATCGCGCTGTCCTCGTATATTTCGCTGATGATCGCTCTTGGTAGTCGCGTTTTCTTGTGCCCCTTTTTGTTAATCTGTCCACTTGTGGTCAGGTTTTTTTTAACGTTTGGAAGGGCACTTAGACTTGTGGGGCAATGTGATGGGAAGAAAAACGAAACTTACTTCGCGCGCTCGTAACATCGCTTCATGTGAATGGTGCAGGAAGTACAGAGAGCACACAAAAAAAAAGACTACAGTGTGAGTGGTTGCGTTCCACATCTCCCGTAGGATTCTGAGTGAATGCGATTTTTGATGTTGCTGTTGTCTCCTCCGACTCGTGTGATTCGTCGTTGTTCACTCTTGTCTTATTCAAATTTTTCAAATATTCATAAATTACTCGTTGATTAAATAAAATTAACATTTAATTTGCATAATTTTTCAATTTTCAGCTCTTTTCCTCACTCTTATGAGTTTCAGCGTGTATGTGTGTGTGTCAGTGTTTTGTTTAGGTATATGTTTGTTTGTTTTTCTTCTTTTGCTCCTCTATTTCAATTTTTCCATGGTTCTACGCTTTTGTATCTGTATGTTTATCTTTTTTTTGGGGGAATTCTCACTCAAAATTCACACTCACGAATGCAAGGTGGCAAAAGGTGTGGGCTCTGTTCTTGGCACACGATTTTTTTTACATTCATTTTTGGGCTGCTCCCGTTTCATGCTGTTTTGACTAGCACACAGCCATTCGCGGCGCAAAGCTGTCAAAATCAGTTTCATTCGACCGGGATTATGATGATACGCTTACGTACGAAAGGGAAGCGACGTGGAAATTGGGAAGGATGGAATGGGAAAGGCGATCAAGATTAATCGATTTTCGGAATCGTGGGCCGTCGGCTTGAATTGATTAAGTTTTTATCTTAAACACAGAAGAAGAAACAAAAGTGAACCCAATCGTGGACATACAAAAAGAAGGATACAGCAACAGGTATGAGAACTTGTTCGAACATTGAGCTCAGTTCCGGCCGTCTTCGCCGTGTAGCAGTTCCTTCCCCTTCATTTACCTTATTGTTTTCATTGCCCTCATTTGCGCAGCGTGTGGTAAACATACCGTCATCACATCATCCCGCCTACCAGTCGCGCCTGCAGTTGCATTTGCATTTTGCACATCATATTTTGACAGCGTTTGGCGCAACGTTGGCTTCCACGGCGTCTGCGTGGGTACTTTTTTCCGCGGAAACTGCACCCAACACACACACACGCGGTGTACAGATTTTGCGCCCGAGTGCATCTATATGCGCCCGACGACTGGATGGTTCTGAGCGGATGGCTTTTCCGAGGAATTCCGGCCGCATTGTTGACGGGCTGTTACGCATACGCCCGTGGCTTGACGTCAATTTTTCGGCTAAATTAACATTCACAATCGGTAGCGTTTCGGTGCCTGTGAGGCGCATTTTTCGGTAGTTTGCCGACAAAATTCCACGGAAGCGCCCGTGTTTGCGATTTCCCGCCGGGCCGGGAACTCATTTGCATGGTTGGAATGGTTTAAAATGAGCGCGGGAAATTTTGTGGAGCATTTGGAACGAAACAAAAGGGAGCATGTTGCAACATTCATTGTACATTTCGTAACAATTGTTAAATATTTGAAACATGGTTTGCTTGATAAAATCTTGAACATTTTAAGTTTATTAAATTATATCTTCATTACAAAATAGGCAAATTTGGAGGTATATGCCTTGAATAAGGATTCTTTCAATGAACAATTTTCGATAAAATTGAGTCCTTTTTGAAGGTTTTTTTTTGTAAAAACTGAGTTCAAGAAACTACGATAAACCGTAATCAACCCGGGGCGTGAAAAAAGAAGCATCTTTCGCACATCTTGGATCAGAAAACCGCCATCAGCATGCAGTTCCAGCCAGTTCCAGACAAGCCTCTCAGATGATCCCAGCAAAAATGCGCCAGCGCCAACGTCTCGCGCCCAAAGGAATGGAATGGCAGTTTTATTTGTTATTCGGATGAAAAATTTGCTCTGATTCCCAGAACACGACATTAAATCCATCTCGCACCGTGTCAACCCGATGGCACCCAAGCGCCAAAAAGGGTTTTATGAGGGGTTTGGTTTTCACGGCTTGTTTTCATGTGGAGCGTTTTTTTTTTTTTGTTTTTGGGTCCGTGTTGCTCTTCTCCGTTTTTTTAAATGATTTATAAGCTGCACATATCACCGTTTTCGTAGGAAACAGTTTTGCTGCAAAGTTGTCTTTATTCCTCTCTTTTTGGTTTTGGTTGGTTTAATTTCCTCGTGTTTTACATATTGTTTGTAGTTTTCCTCCAGCGCCCCCTGTTTTTTGTCCCCCATCGCTTCGGCACTGTGGAAACTGCATCGATGCAATTTTTTCAACGATATATTATCCCCTCCCTGGCACAGTATCAAGCCCCCTCCCGAGACGATTGTGATTGGCCGAACGCACCAAGAGATTGTGCCAAGCCCACGATCCCGAGCGGATCAAATTTCCATCCGACGCTACATATAACCGCAAATGCGTACACGGGCTCAAGACACATCGCTCAAGCTCGGGCCCCAAAAACAGCAAACTTCTCCACATTACCGTGAGGAAATTTATCATTCCCCCTGACCTACCACTGTCGCACCCCATCTTCCAGTGTGTCCAATGGGCTTCCTCAGACTCAGAGACAGAGGTGCAGGGTGGCGAACTGTAAAATATGATATCTAAATTGAGATATCCGTAAATCATGTACCCGTTCACGGAAGACGAATGTCTCGGGTACGGCCATTCATCATAATCCCATTCCGTAGCAGAGAACGAGGATGGCGAGAGAGGACGGGAAATGGATTCGTTCCGGTTTCGGAACACCCTGCCGTACGGGGCCAGATGCGGCAGAGGCGGCAGCGTTGGTGGTGGTGCAGGTGGACGCGTTAAGGCGACAAACGGTTTTTGGTGGCAAGATTTGAACCTGCTTAAGACACGATCCATCCAAAGAGACCGAAACAAGACTGTATATACAAGCCACTTTTTCCTTCAGCGTGCGAGGCCTCTGCTGGGTGTACTTGCCCGAGCTCGCAGGTCCATCTTTAACCTGACTGACTGACGGACAGAATGGCCGCCAGTCTGGTCGGCGCAGTTATAGCTACAGCTTCATGTGTTTTCCACCCGCTCTGCTCCAACGTATTTTTCTCTTACTCACTGCTCGCCGTACGAGGAATGATTTATTTGTCGTAAATTTAAGCTTTATGACTTTCGGAAATGTGCCCAAGATGCGTTTAAATGCTCGCACAACATTTAGACTTGGTTGGTTGGCTGGTGCGGGAAACTTTTTTTTACACGGTCTTAAGTAAGTTGGTTTGCTTCGTGCGTTCTACACTGCCGAGAGACACACACACACTAGATAGTGCAAACTCCAACAAAAAAAGATCGTTTAGTATGAGTTTTACTTCAACTTGTGCTATTTGATCTTTAAATTTATCGCCCGCAGAAGCCTCATTACGTGGATTTATAGGATAGAGTTCATGAAGCTACGCTCTTTACGATCATATTTTTCCCTCCAGCCTTACGTTCAATTACTTCACAAAAAACCCTTATAAATGCACATCAAGTTCGGGTTGATCAATTGACATTAATGCATCAGTGAGGAAAAAAAGATCCAAACTAGATGCGCATTCACACTTCCTTGCAAAAAAAAAACACCCATATTCACCAAATATCGTCCCCAATGTTCCGTGACCGTGTTGGCCGCAAGCCAATTGACCAATCGTGCCGTGAATCACTGCTTTACGATGACACAGACGTAAATTCATATTCGCGAAAACACAAACGTCCGGAATTTATGGTTCAATGCGTGACGCGAGCGCGCGCGCGCGTACACTCTCGTTTACGACCACTAAATGACCTATGAATAGCTTTTATTGCACTGCCAAAGTCACATGCGTTTGATCGTGTGGCATACGAAACACAAAAAAATACAATTGCGCACCGATACGCTAACAGCCGACGCGGTAGAGCTTGAAGCTTTTAAAAGAAGGATGATGCATCCGCACAAGGATGTACGCCGGAATTGTGGTACAGGTGTAAATCACTAAGAGAGCTGGCTACTCCTTCCAAGGTCTCATCACACAGCTACAGCAAATTGCATCGGAATCCGAAACGCGACAGATTTTAGCGAGATTCTACCTCACGCCTGAAGTCATCCTGTGGAGGATATAAATCTTTTCCTGGTGTTTTTGTTTGCTTGCTCGAGAAAACAAAAAAATACAGCCTGACCTCATAAAAATGATGTTCTCATGCGTGTGAATGCTCCAACGATGTAACAAAATCCCACTCGAGCGTGTGTTACAAGATCATATGTTGTTGGATCGTCTTGACATCTCCCACAGCTCGGCGATACGAACACAATTCCCGGAACGAAAGTCTAAACCCAAACGCCTAAACGGGCCTAAAGGGCTCTGGAAGAAAGGGCCTCAGTTTCGCTGGGTGCGAGAATTCTCAAGGGCACTTTATCACTGGACGCTGCTTTCGCTATCGTTACCCAATCTACAAAACAATCTAACACCAAGTGGAGTGTCCCCTCCCGGAACAAAACGAAAAACGCACTATTTGTGTATCTGTTCCCCAAAACGGAGCCAGAAATGCTCTGTCTCTATGTGGTTGATTTCCGAGGTTGCTGTAGAGATCACTCACGCGCAATAATAACCGTAAATTATTTCCCTAAACGATTCCTCGGCCCACCGGACCGAGCAGGTATTATACACCGGGCGTACGCTATGGACCACATCGATCTTGGCAGAGAGAAGAAGTGGCAGACCGAGGCCTCGCCAGGCCTCTAGACACGCGCGTCCGAACACAAATCACCATTAGCAGCGTTGTATGCGGTCCACCAAACCTGCCAGAAGGAAGGAACAAGCTTCCAGCCGAAGTTGAACGCACGGGCAAGGGAGAGCGCGCGCCGGAGAGAGAGAGAGAACGCGCACACGAGAGAAAGATCTAAAATTAAGATATTTTTTATTGATTTTCTTATAAAACGATAATAAAAAAAGCTACAGAATCTCTTCCCGCAGGGGCACAGGTTTTCACCAACCACGATGGCTGTAAGAGTGGCTTGGGCCAGGGGAGCAAGAAACACCAGAGAATGGAAAGCGCCCGCGATGGTGTAGACCGATAGCGATGATATCTGTCGCACCGGCCAACAAGCCGGGGCCGAGGTACCCAGGGAGGAAGGTTGCTGTTTCTTGAGCTGCTGTTACTGCTGCTGCTTCTGATGGGAAACTGATAAACGCTAAACAACTCACTAAAACGACACAAACCCCGCACACAAGGCAAGGTATGATCGGCCCCGATGTTTGGGAGCTCCGGGTGTGACACAGCGAAGATGGGTCGAACACGACAGAAACGAGGCCCATGTTGCTGTCGTCCCCGTCGGGTCCCCGTGGAACAAGCATTTCGTGGTGAACCTGCCACAGGCCGAGGTTTGCTGCTCCTTCCCCGAATGGCGATTTAAACGGAGAGCAAGCAAGGCCCCCAAATGTCACACGCCGCACCACTGGCGTCGATATAAAAATGAACGCTATATTGAATTATAAATTAGCTTTATTGAATCATTCCGTTCTAATGCAGATGGCGCATATTTGGTGGCCGGTTGGAAATCGGAGAAGATACTCAATCGATTTGATAGTCTGTTTGGTAACGGATACCCGATTCGCGCCCGCATTTACACCAGGAGTCACATCCAGCTGAACCATAATGTCGTCACGTAATAGTAGCGTTTACAATTCCCATAGGTGAACACGAATTTCCAAATGTGTCTCGGTCTCGGGACTTCTCTCCCCCGGCAGTTTACCCCCCCCCCCTGTTTGTATCAATTCAGCAACTTGGACGGTAAAATGTCTGATTTACGATCCAAAACCCCGCACCACGAGATAGGTACGAGAACCTGCATCACCGATGGCCGCACGATGTCGTAGAGACGTAGACGGACTCGTTTTCTTTCGCTCCTGTCAGCCTGTCGACGAGCCGCTTTAATTTATTGGGTGATTCTCTTGGTTCACTGCCACCTTTCTTCTCCCGGTGGCCGGTACCGTACCAGGCCCCCGGGTCTCGTTTCCAGATCGTTGCTCCACGATTGCCCGTGCGCAAAGGAGGTGGAAATGCGATACGATTTGATAAAGGGTTTTGTGGACCCGCTCTTATACCCCTTACCCCGCCACAGCGAAAACGGCAAGGTCGTTGTCAACTTAACACATCCCGGAGGAGGCTATGGAAGAAAATTCCAATCGTGACTCAAAAAACGGAACCACCGATCTCCACCAACACATCACACCGACATCAAAACCGCAGCACTGGGGACGCGAACGTCCATAGGATGAGAGTTTTATGCGTCACCAAAGCTGCGCGTGATACGGTTTGCCTGTATCGCGCGCGAAGATCTGCCCGATCCTGGTGCCCGAAGCGCGTAATAAAAAACACCGCCGCTGCACCGCAGCAAGGATAACCGACTCGGATCTCGCGGAGCAATAATCAGCCCAACGGATGCGAATGCCCGAAAACCCGGCAGCAGCATAAATCATACTTTTTAGATCCTCGTAATCTCGAACGAGCTGCAGCGCGATATGCTTGTAAAATCTGCATCTCACAACGCGCACATCGCTGACAGTGGCAGCCATGGAGAAGGTCTCCTTTTTCCTCTCGCTGGAGACATCACCGGCCGCCGCAAACGGATCGTAACGGATGATATATATTTACACGTGTTTGTATTACTTTTTGCGTACTTGTACAACGGTTTTAAAAACAAGATGATCTGGCCCCGGGTACCTGTACTGCTGCTATCCGACACAGGCACACCGGGGAACCTACCGGGGTAGTAGCGATAAGGATCTAACCCGCGGCCGCAAGATATCCGATTACGATTTCACAAAACTATCGTTCGCAGCGGCGCCGTTACTACGCGTATCGCGGCACAGTTGCACCACAGGGTAGAAAGGACACTGACACAAAGCCTATATGTGGTACGCCCACTGGGTATCCCCAGCGGGCCTCCTCCTTCGTTCACCGGCAGGTATGCACCATCGTCCGCATTTATGGAGTGCAGTTTATGGTCTCTGCGGGCGAAACGTGCTGATTATGCAAATGCAAACCAAGCCGCGCGCATCCTCGGGAGTGAAATGGTGCGTCAGCCCGGTCGCGAACAAAACCCACTGCGCCGAGATGGGCATTATGAATGATGGTCCAAATACGTCCGGCAGTCGTAAAACTTCTACCGGCTATAAAATTGTGGTCGTTACAGCGGCCCGGGAGACAGTTCTTGCCTGTCCGGTTTTGTAAAGCGGGAGGGAAAAACAAACAATCTCCTTTCAGTTTCGAACGGCGCACAAGGTTATGAAGGGGCACCAAAACGCACAAATACGATACATATTGAACAAATCTATTGAGCGTTCCGAAATAACGTTCCCCTTGGTGGCGAGGAATAGCCTGCGGCTGTTTCAAACATCAACCGAACATTGTCGTTATCGAAACCACACTCGGTAACACTTTCCCGCTCCCCAAACTCATCCTTTTCATACCATTCCCATACGATATCGATGAGTCCTTTCCGCAGTCAAGCTGGTCGGAAGTACCGTGCACCAATAGCAAAAAAAAACCTTTTCCACGCCAAGCCATGCGTGACAGTGTTTATCCTTAAACAAATACCGTAATTATCGAATTTATTCAATCGACCCCTTGAGATCGACGGCCGAACGGTTCGTCGCTTGGCGTATTTTAAGCGTACACCGGAGCTGTTGGGCAATGGTCGTATGCACACCCGTTGCAGCATATTCACAAGGCAGCGACCCCCCAGCGAGCGGGCTCAACGCTGGACGGAAGTGGGAACCGGAACCAAACCCCTAAACGCTTGCAGCAGGCTGACTCAGGTCTTCCCTCGCGGACAAACCCACAAACAATGGATTACAATAACAGGAAAATATGTTTTGCTTTCCAACAGGCTTCCAAACTCATCGAATCGGGTTGTTTGCAACCGTGTTCGTGTTTGTGCCATCCCCTCTGGAAGTAATTGAGATATAGCATAAACAAGCGACGCTCCGGCGATACCGGCGCATTATCTCAGCGGGGGCTCCCGAAAGCACCGGGCCTTAACCCTCCAGGTCACGGGGCCAAACCTTTTTTTCGGACCGGGATCTGAGAAGGAGCCGGGTGAATCCTACCGAGCAAAACTGGGCGGGAAACGCGTCTCGGTGTGCGGTGCCATGCGACAAACACCCTGCAATGCTGCTGCAAAGCATTGCAGGGACCGCCAAGGGCTGGGAAATCTCTCCGTGGTCATGTGGTCTGCCATAGGTAGTCTATTGCCTGAGGCGTTCGGTTTTGAAGCACCGGAAAACAGGCCTGCCTGCGAAACACTGAGCTCCGCCCGAATTCGAAACGCGCCCAGCACTTCCCAGGGTTACCCAATCGTAGTCTTCGTTCTTTCGTTTGCTGGAAGGTTGGTAGAGTTGAAGCACAAAAGGTTGACAAACAGCTTTTTTGGGAATTGAAACGT
Organism: Anopheles merus; assembly: GCF_017562075.2. Lineage (NCBI taxonomy): Eukaryota > Metazoa > Arthropoda > Insecta > Diptera > Culicidae > Anopheles > Anopheles merus. Next base: position 21,996,458 of record NC_054084.1, read on the forward strand.
ACACACAAGGGTCAACAAGCGACCTATTTTCCCATTCCCATTCAAGCGAGTGCAACATCGTTCGTATGCTGTGCTGCTTTAAAAATGGCCAAAAGGGTTTAACCTCATCTTCGGTCCGAAACATCGCCGCTGTGTGCGAAAAAAGGCCTAAAGAAGTGATAACTCTTAGTCACCATTAATGACTGGTAATGAGATTCACGTCAATAATTCTCCCGCTCGCGGTCCAAAATGGACATTTTTACCCCGAAAGATTTCGCTACCAAGATAAGGCCGGATTGGCGAGATTCGGAACATATCGCCTCACATTCCCAGCTATGGTAGTAATCCTATAAATTCTAATACACATCAGAGGCTGGCATATTTTTCAACCCCCGGGATCGTCCTGGGCTCCCGAGGCAACGGCATACACGCAGAACATACCGATCCCGTACGATCATTTGAATAAATTTCCGATTTATCCAAAGCCCACCTGCCTGACACTGCGGTGGTTTTCTGTGCGGTGGTAGACCGTCGCATCTCAAACGGCAGCAGCAGGAGCAGCAGCAGCGCCGAACAAACAGCGACAGCAACCGAAAGGAGTGAAGCCATTTCCTGTCAACGCCTAATCTTCGAACACTAATCTCTACTTTGCGCGCGCTGTTGAACGATGTCCGCTAAACTTCCTTCTTTTTTTTTGGGAAGAGAGCAAGCAATCCAGCGACCAGTATGGACCTTATCGGACCACCGGATCATTCGGATTCGGTGCGTTTGGAATGTGTTTGATGGGTTTTTTTTAAATAAAGTCACTCGGGCCACTCGGGCTGCGGCAGGAGTGATCCGTGCACGGTGCGGCAAGGTTATAGAATTGAATCATCAATTAATGACACGCTGATGTACGATGCGACGATTCCTGCCGGCCTTATCCTGCATGCCGATCGTCGATACTTATGGCAGATTCGGTCGTACATTTATCACGAGCTATGATGCCTCTCTTCCGTATCTTAATGTAGCATGAATATCGTGTGAAAATTTATAAGATTGGATTTGTTTTCGGGAGGGATTATGAGGACACACTGTCAGGTTCTGAAATGGGTTAGATGTGAAACTGCTAATGGAGCACACAGCTCTTCTAGATGATGGTTTTATCAGATTCGTTTAACATTATTTAGTTTTAATACACGAGATTTAAAATAATAGCCACGCCGATATATTTTGACGATCAAGATACGACGACCTTATTATGAGTTTTTTTCACAAATCTTCTCGTGTTGAAGTCTTCAAACATTCTCACCACTAAACGCAGCCCAGCGAGCAAGCATCCAACTGCTACAAATCGTACAGTTTGTCGCGCATAATCGTAACTGTCATTAAATTAGCACAATATTCTTCAAACACACATATACATGGACCCAACACTCCAAAAGACACCGCTACCCGGGGCCGGTTTTGTAACGGCCGTGGCTTAGGCCTCCACCGGAGCCGACTAATCTCACTCGCGGGCGGTGATTTGATCCAATCTTTATGGGTCTAATAAAACTTAACCAGCCCATTTACCGACGCCGATGATCTTCAGCGAACATCTTGTACTCGGCCCTCCACAAAAAAAATAATACAGCAACCTCCCGTCACGAACCTTAACCACCCGACGTGCCCGACGTGTGGGACGTTGGGAAGGCGCCAGCTTGAAAGGGGGCATACATATTGTTGAAGCTCCCCAACAAAAAGTCTCACCGGGTCGGGGATCACTCCAGCAACCTGGATGAATGGGTGGAACAGACGCTGTATATAGCATACCACAAGTTGGATGGTATTCTAAGGCGGCCAGATGCAATACATCCTCGCATCATAAAGCGCTGGGAGATGGGTCTCATAAAATGTGGTCCCCGACAGAATTGAGGCATGCCGATAGCGCGACAATGACCCGCCGATCGATTGGATCCCGAAGAGGTCCCAGATCTTTGCATAATTTACAACACACAAACTGCTTTCCGTTGCTACGATCGATGGGGATTGCTTCGTGAGTCGGTCTCCCATCGCTAGTAGCTAACCATGGCAGTTGGGCTGATTCTTGTAAAACTCTTGTCACCACGAGGTACACAGCCCATGGTCTTCGGTTGCTTCGTTTACCTCTCCCGTGCCCTTTAATTAAGTTGTCAACTCTCGACGTTGCTGAAGTTAAGTTCTCCTTCTCGTGTTTCTTGCATCGATACGTTCAGGTGATGCCTTGCCAACAGATCGTTTGGATAGGCTTGTACGTGGAGCCTTGCAAAAAAAAGCGATCGGAACAACAGCACAAAACACCTGACGGAGTGTTTCAATTAATTATGGAGCCGGTGTACCGTGAAATGTGATGATGAAGCAAAAGTGGATCTATTTTAGGACTAAACTGTCACCGGTGAGAATTCTAACACAGCCCCAATATCCTGTCCAGTATTTTTTTGTTGTTGTGCAATGGCAATGTATCATGCAGGAAGTTTTCGATCTAATGATGATTTATTTATTGATACAAGGAAATGTTTCATGCCTACAAACACAAGCGCACAAACAATCCTAAAGCAAACATCGTGGTATAATATACCTGAGAATGTTTACACCTTTTCCAAGATATGTTTCCTCCAGCGACCTGCTTTTATTGTACCTTTGGATCACTTCCCTTCAAAGATGACAACGACGAGTGTGCGCGGATTGAAGTTGACATCGTTTTTTTGATTGCACCGGCAACAATCCCTATGTGGTGGTTGCGATGACATGCAAAACAACGACGACTTGTGTCTTTCATAGCCAGCTGCTCGGCTTCACACAGAAACCCACACTTCGGAGTGTACTTCCCTGCACACCACCCCTTCACTCGTAACATCAAGATACCTTCTTATCAACCTGTCATCGTCGTCAGAGTAATAGCCCCGTGGAGCATCCAGTAACGGTCAGCCGGTTGGCGCGGTCGTACTCGTGTCGCGGGCTTCGTCGGTTCACATTTTGACAGAAAAATCAATCATATCGAAAAATGTCGCCCAACTCATTTATCATCCGTACACCCGGTCGTTTTCCGAGGACCGAGGAGACGCCACCGAGACGGAAGAGAGTTGGTACAAAAAGGGGAAATTGAATCAATGCTTGTATGGATAAATCTGCACCGTCGATTTCAGGCGTCATGAGATGGTTTCGAATCTTGAAGGTGTTTTTTTTCACGGCAAGTCTTCTCTTTACCATTATTATGACATCAATCGCATTGGAAGTGAGGTACGCAGACAACCGACAGCCGAGTACATCATAAAGCTGTTAAAAGGCCATGAATCACACAGATGATATGGTCGGAGTGCGTGCACAGAAGTATTCATCATCACCCTCTGGCACCAATCTGAAGCGGGACGATCGCGCTTCGTTCTTTCACTGGCACGATCTTGTTTCCCATTAACTTGGCGAACATCTTCATTTTACGTATTGGAACCGAACGAACGGGCGAAGATCGACTCCGTTTTGCTGCGCAAAATAAAAGCAAGATGTCATTTCCTCTTAGAAGTTATGACGTTAGGGCTTTTAATGGTGCAAGATGGTTTAAGTTTTACGAGCAAAGTGCTTCAATCTCAAGAAGTGCTTAAAACCGTCGACATTAAGATACTTTGCTCGAAGATTAACTAGCAGGAAGCGTTGAGATGAATTGATTTGTTAAAACGCAACGCCAGAAGACGGAATTTCTGCTAGTTGCTCGTCGCTGGAAATAGCACTGCCTAGAACGTTTGAAGCCCCATCATCACACCGCATGCGTGAGCCAACTCCGCTACCGCGCACCTGGAAAGCAATCACCCATGGGCGCTCAAGGCGCTCGGGCACGCATAAAGTACTTCTCTCCCCAAGCCTTTTTTTATAAATGCTTGCATGTTTTACGCAAGATTAACATCTAAGCGGATAGCAACCGCCGCGGGACAGACTACCAGGAACTCCCCTTCACGTCACTCACGCAGGCCTCCTGTTATGCTTCACGGCGGAGCTGACAAGTTCGGGCGCGCGCTTCCAAAAAGTGTATAAAATTTACTGCCACACTCAAATGACTAGGTTTGTGGGCAGTCCATCATGTGTGCGTCCTCTGATCCGCAAGGGTGCATCGCATCGAAGGACGTCCTCCAGCGGGCTGCGTGTGCTGTGGTATCCTCTCGAGCGGCTCGAAAGACACCAAGCGTCCACCTGCGACGAAATGGATCGGTTTTGTGTTTCAGGTCTTACAGGTTCTTGAGCTCACTGTTGACAAGTCACGAGAACGTTTTGGGCAAACATACACACACATAGGGCGCCGTTTGTTGCCAATGAAGCATTGTCTTAAACGTCTGGATGAAAGGTACTTTCAAGTACTAAAGTTATCTGCTGGAGTTTTTGAGTTTCTGACTTACTTTTAAAATTTTAATGAAGACAGCCTACAGCTCCAAGGAACCTTAAACATCCCCTCTCTCGATTATATGACTGCTGCACCACACCACTGACCACAAGACGCAACATTTATTGATACGGCCACAATGGACAGACCGCGGAATAACAAATATCATAAATGGGAAACCCAAAAACGGAAAAAAGCCCATCCAGCCCGCTTTGCAGCCCTTCGGGGCATATCCGTCCGGTGCGTCCGGGCGCCACGTGCAGTTTGTGGCCGTGTCTGTTGTCTCTCCATTCAGTGTTATTCGAAACCTCTTTACTGCAACGGCACTGCATCCTGAGTGCAGCAACATACACACAAACACACAGTCGCCTCGAAGCTTATTACACCCGCTGCCGGCGATGCTGCGTTTTATGGCGACTTTCGAAAGACGTCTGCCAACGTCCGAGGAAACAGTGTGCGCGCGCGACCATAAAATAGGACTTCAAAATGAAGAACTCCCCAAAAACAAAAAAAAAACGCATTCGTATACCTCTGTACAACAGAATTAACGGTTGACTTTATGGCATGGGGTCCGGCCCTTTTGCGAGCGTGCAGATGAACGCAGCCCTTCTAATAAACCTCCCAAAACTGGGTGTTTTTTGTGCGCAGTTTTCTCTACGAACAAGCGCTACGCAAAGCCTCACGACTCACGACTTTATATTTGTTTTTTTTTTTTTTTTTTTTTGATGTGGTAAACCTTGCAACGCAGCCTGCATTTCGTAACCATCCATCGTGCTCGACCTCTTTTTTGTCGACTGTGTCTCTCCCTGCGTGTCGTAGAAGCGAACGCTACCGCCCGGTGAGTGAGTGAGCGAGGGCCGCAGGGAAACCGGCGAGAGCTCGCACGGAAAGGCTACCGGCGGGCGCGTTCGTTCTTTATCGCACGCACAAAATCAATCGCACAAGTCAAATTATCATTTCAACGTTCAATTATATCGCTCCGGCTTCATCCTTCTGCCAGAGGTAACCGTTATGGAACTGTGCCACAGTCCGGGACGGACACTCCTGAACATCCTGCAAGCAGTCGGACTGCCGAAGAACCGACTTGCCGACTGGACGTTGATGACGGTTGATTACGATTATTACGATTATTTGTTATGTGGATGACGACAGGGCTTCGCGATCGGTCGAGACGATCTTCGGAGTGGCAGTTTCTTTACAGTGAGTTATGTTATTCCCCACCCCCCCCCCCCTCACACGGACTGTCGCTGCAGAAGATGATCTTTGTGGCGAGTTGCGAATGCAGGAGGATGCGTTCCAAGAATGCAAACGCAAACCGGAATTCGAAATGCAAGACGATCAATAGCATTGGCATCTAATAGGTGTGTTTTATTAAAATTAAAACCCCAATGACAGGAAGCAACAATCATCGTATTTTCCCTTCCCCAGCTCCATTCGATAATCTTACTTATCGAGTGTGATTAACTCTTATCTTGGCGCTCACTGATAGCTTCCAACCGTTTTCTTTTTTTCTTCGTTTCCTCCTTTTCAAGCATCTTCCTTTATCATGCGCAGTACACCATAACGATTTTGGGTAATAAATGTCGTGACCCACTCACAGGAGAAGAAAAACGCACCCCTGATTATACATAGAAACCGTAAAAAAAAGCCCTCCTTCCCAGTCCCAGGCTAAACAGCACGCCGGAATCTCAAGAAGAGCCCAATATCTGGACAGTGTGAGGCTCAAAGAGAAGAGGAAGCAAAAAAAACGGACTGGTAAACCTTTTAGGCTCATTTCACGCACGGTGACTTATCTGACTTTCTGATGAGCTTCAGACCCAGAGCACCACGGGCACCGGGCGTACCAATCCATCAATTGGCGCCGTTTCACGTGAGGTCGCGCCCACGCCTAAAATTACTAAACGACTTATTAAGTCAAAACGTGCGGGTGCGCGTTAATTCATTGTGATCTGGTTGCTGCTGGCTCGTTGTGGCTGCTGCTGCTGCTGCTGCTGCCTGCTCGGCGTATTATTCATCCACCGCACGCATTATCTTGAGCGAGCGCGGAAGTTTAACGCTGGTGGGTCGGCGCTGGGAGCCAGTGGGTCGGCACGTCATTTGCGGGTGACGATTTCACCACCGGAATCGCGGACAGCGCTAATGTGCCGCTAATGCAACATTAGCAAATCACCCCATTCGTAAGCACCGAGGCGTCATTGCTCGTCTCGGGGATGGGGAGGTGTGCGTTATTTATTTGAAAGCAAAACAACGATTTTTTTTTGAAGCGCTACTTGTCACAGTTTGGTAGAAAAAAAAACAAAACCGTCCGCCCGGTATTACGCACTCGAAAGACCGGGCGAAAGTCCAGCCGGCTTATCGGTCCCGGGTCAATGCTGAGGTGAGATCGGAGGTCAGCTTAATGAAGACATTTTCCTCTCCAACCATCGCTGCTTCGGTGGCCGGGTGACGGTAATTTGGTTATCAACTTCAAACGGAGTATGATTGAAGATCGTAATTAATTAAAAGCCGGTAACGGCTGAAGAAGCATCTGCCTATGGGTGGCATTTTTCCAAGCAAACAAGACATTAAAAATTAGAAAATTTATTACCCAAAAAAAGGCGCTTTTACAGCCGCATGCGATAAGACTGGCGGGTTCAATCGAATCGATTTCACCTTCCCGCCGGCCGTAACCCACGTTGAATCGGACCACAGAGCGAGTGTATGTGACTGAAAATGAACATGTTAGAAACTTGTACACCCATCGAAAATGTCAGAAAACAGCTTGTTCTTTTTAATAACGATGTAATTTTGATGTACCAACCCAAACCAACGCAAACTATCAACTACAACCAAAACGTGCTCTCCAAATCACATCCTACGGTGTGCTTGCGAAATGATTGCTATCCTCGCGCTGCATTTTATGTTGGGTGTACCGAAAAAACGAACCTCTCCCTTTCCACTGCAGGGTGCGCAGATGAATCACATAAATTTTGCGCAAACCATTTTGTCGCCAAAAGGAAACGTGTAAAATATCCACTTTCATTCCACTTTGGCCGTGCCATTCTTAACTCGGACCTCGGTCAGCTCCGAACGGTCAGCACGTTCGCGGGGCCCTGTGATGGTTTGGAATATTATTTATTAATATTTTCCGTAATTTATGGTGATGGAAAAATAACCCACCCCACACCCTACAACCGACCCGCGAGGTGCGCTCGCTCTACAACGCATTCGCAATACAAGCTGGACCGAACAGAACCAAGAAAAATGCACAACCAAACAAGACGCAGGGTAGAATAACATGGTACTGGGGACAATCGTAAAAAAAATGTCTGTACACCACTCCAACATAATCCATAGGCATCCTCGCGGCACCATGCACGGATCGTCGCTTTCCTTGCATCGCGTTGATTAGTTCCTGCTACGTTCCTGCTCCGCTAAAAGATACATTCAACGTGCGTCAAATGCTTGTACTGCAGCGCCGAGAACACTGCGAACAGCAAGTGCGACACATACGTGCTGCGAGAGTCATTTGAAAGATTTTAACCCGCCCATTGGGCCTCGTAAGACCTTTGGGCACCTGTGCACCGTATGCCGCGATCGCTAATCTCGATCCCCGGCGACGGGGGCGCCGAACCCGCGAACGAGACCCACGACGGGGAAAATGATATTTAAATCAAGATAAATTAAATTTATCTAACTCTTTTATTTATATCCCATGTAGCTACACATGTCCACGGGCCGATTGTGCCTGCCAGAAGGGGGCCAGAGAGAACGGAACCGTCTCTGGAGTTAGCGCGGAGGACAATTGGGTGAAACAGAGCATGTTGGACATGTCGCGATGCATGCTGCGGTGATTCGCGATGCTTTTTGGAAGATAAAATATGAACACCACAAACAGAGCCGGGCACAGGGGACGAGACACAAGTTCTCTCGGCAGCTCTTGAGCGGCTAGGGCAACTTTGCGTTTACCTGTGCCTTTAAGACCACGTTTCACTCTCGACTTCTCGGCCGGTCACAGCAGATCACTTGCCGGTGCTCGTGAACCGTTACACCCATTCGGTTGAGCGCCCATTGTCTGCCCTGCTCCTGTGACCTGTGACAGGGGCCGGGAATGACAGGGCGCTCTGTTACTCGAGGCCACCCGGTAAAACGTTTAGCATAAACAGCAAGGTGTAGCGTCCCGCGACCTAGAAGCCAGCGCCGCAAGCAGTCAACCGGTGCAGACACAGTGCGCACGACACGAACCTTGCGTACATCTTCATTGCAGGCGCGCGCTTGCTCACACACAAGGTACTAACACCACGGCCACAGGCGCCATCATTTGGCGCGGGCACGTTGTTTTAAAATCAATAATAAAATACGCGAAACACTCGTAAAACTGTTCGCCGCGGCTGCTTACAAACCGTCTCCGGGAGCGGTGGCGGAATGGGTCTTCTATGGAAGAGAATGAAACGGGAAGCAACCCCCTTTTGCTGCGTTAGATCCCCCGGTGAAGAGGTTGCGTTTATGATAATTTGCTTTGAGCGTTTGAATTTCAAAGCAGAAAAGCCTATTAAAGCATGCCGGGTAGACAGTGAGAAAACCGTCCGAAGAAAGAACTGACGCTCGAGAGTCTCTGGAACTCCAGAAACCCCTGACATACGGCCCAATACAAGAGCGGGAACGCGCGCGCCCATCGGATCGTCAGCTCAGACACGTGCACGCAAGCGCCGGTGAAACAAACCTTGAATGAACTTGTTTCGAACGAAGCTAACACGAAAGACACGCATCTTCAGCCTGCCGAGCATTGAAGTGAAAAGAATTCAGAGAAAAAAAGGCGTAGTAGCAATATTTCACCAACTCATTGACGACCTCGATCGGGGTGCGGGTACCTGTGCCTGAAGTTTGGCTAGAGTCATCGGCACAGCGATGCAAAAATTGGAAGCATTTCTGCTGGGAAACCACGGCCCTAAACGCTCCGGAAGAAGTTCATGCATACGAGAGAAGACAGCTGTATTGTGTTTCGGCGTTGGAACGAGGTTTATCGTCGATAGTTTGTTTTTCGTTGGGAGCGTTTTAGTGACTCGTTGAGGTCGTTCTGTACGCACGGCTTTGACTTTGGGTTAATTAATAGTGTGCATGCAAGAAGAAGCGCAACCTTAACGAAGCACTGCATGTACCAGTGAACTACTTCCCGGGTTATGAGGAATTGTTTGAATTACTTTTAGCTTTTTTAAACATCAATGTACCACAGCCCTAGAAACATTGCAAGGCATGTTTATGAAGGCATAACCTTATAATTAAACTTATATTCCTTTAATTAAAAAAGTGTAGAATCAAGTGCCTTGCTGACATGAATACCTACTTTCCGTAGCGTCCCGGGCGCTCAACAAAAATATCCTAAGCATGTGTTAAACACTCTTCCCTTGTGTCGCTTTCAACGCCGTTAATGCTGTGGCATTACGTGCATTCCAAATTTTGCCTCCAGCTAACGGTTTTGTCCTGCCCCCGGCCGATGACGTTTCACTTGGCACTTCACACACTGATCCTGATCGTCTAGAAACGTATGCTGGGTCTTCGCTCGATCGAATCTCCCCCCCCCCCTCACAGTGGTTGCCAGTGCGGCAGGAACTGACCAGCGACACCATTTGTGACGGTATCAACAACCTCGGGAATGTCAGTTAGTAATTGAACAATTACCTGGCGCAAATAAATGGTGCCTAATGAAATAATTGCCCGCTACAGCAGCCAAGCCCGGTCCAAAGGTAATTACGGTGCGGCGGATAGTGTCAAAGGCCCTTCACCCTTGATCGCTGACCACATCTGGAGCAAACTGGCCAAGCAAAACTGGTGCAAAACACTGTGGCCAAGCCATTTCGGGGCCTGGCACGAAATGTCAAGGTCAAGGGAGAGTGAACGTCAGTCATATGGAGATAGATATGGAGCGGCTTAACCGTTGAGATGGCTTAAAATGATCCACTTAAGTGAGCTTCTGGATGGATGAGTTAACCTTTTTTTTGTTGCCGATCTTTCCGATGAACGTGTATGAGGGGTCTCTAGGCTCATTGGAGCAAGAAAATTGGGGTAGAATAGAGCACAAGAAGCGCTTTATGTGCTAATTTAAGCACAAACGTAGGCCCTACTTAATTCCCCTTGAGTGAAGAGGTGATCTTGTCGAGTTTCCTTTCAAAATTTCCACAAAACTTCGTTCGCTATCTAGCAAACATTTGAAAACCTGTGAAAAACATCCGTTACGATGCATAATCACTTCAGCAAACTATTTATTGCACACCTCGACCACAAAGCGAAAGGCTAATCCAATTCGCAATCGCGTCTAATTGGAATTTGTATCACACCGTCGCTTAGCCTAATTCATGCAGCTCCAAACAATACTTTGCAATTCTAGCTATCTATTAATCACCTTGCCTCCATTAAGGAGTGTAATGATTATCGTCCCAACGCGGGCATTATGGAAGCGCATCGACAGTTTTACGGTAGCGTCTTCATTTTCCCAACGTTCTTCCGGCGCTAGCCGCTCAAATCTTAATTGGTCTCGAAATTAGCAAATCGACACCATACCCCTGCCAAAATAGAAAAATAAACCTGCCACCCAACGGTACCGTGGGTAACGAAATTCTTCGAAACACCGCCATCGACCGCCAAACATCCCCATGAATAGGTAATCGTCTTGCGCATGCGGAGTCATGAATACTTATCAGCGGGCAAGCCGTTGGCGGAGAGCAGAGAATCGACGCAGCAGCGCCGGACGATCGAAAATCGGAACCGATTTGACAACTTGAAGAAGCCAGCACGGCAGCGCGAGGGGCTTCCGTTCAAGGCGCCTGTCAACTGTTATCATTTTGGCAGTCAACCGTAGCGCAGCGTGGACGACGGCGGATGGCTCCACACATTTTCTGTGCCAGCCCCGGTGAGGCGTGAAAGTCACGCGCCTAAGCGTTGATTTGATGTCATCTGGGCGGGTAATTAGTGCGGTAAATTATGAGATCTCGGACCGGAGAGTTATATTGAGCCAGGCTGTCGGAGAACGACGCTTCAAGATAGCCTCTGTCCAGCGGCAAAACTATTTTAAACCTATCGCTTGTGCCGCTTGCAATGTTTGCCTTTTGCGTTCTGCTTCACCGTGGGTGCGGACAACGGGAAGCTTTCCTAGTTTAGATCTGATTCCTACTAGCGCCGTCCACAGCCCGGTACACTCTAATCTCGCAACGGGAAGGGGCAGAAATCAGAAAATAACAAATATTAATAACAAACAAACTCAGTCCCCTTCGCCCCATTTCGCTGCCGCTGCCTTAATTACCTTCAGATCGGGCGGGACACGCGAACGGGTGGCCGCGAACAAATAATAACACGGCTAATGCTTTAATGACAACAAACAACAATCTGTCGCACCCGTCGCACGTCGGTGTGGTCTCCGCATGGACCGGAACGTGGAACCTCATCCCCCATCCCCATTCCAGGTGGTGCCGGTCGGTACGTATAATCAAATTTGTCACCCTAATTATCACATCGTAGCACGCGCGTGTACTATCCTCCAGCATAGTCCACCTGCCCAGGAAACTGTTGAGAGGGGCAAAAATCTCGGGTGAAAATTATGTGTCAATTGGCTGGTTGGACTGTCGGCGTTCCAGCATTTCTTTCGCCCGCCACGAAGAAGTACAATGATTATCGCGATGATGATGATGATGATAGTTATGGGATCGCTGTGGAGTTGTGTGTATAATGATCGCGGGCGCGCGGTCGAATTGCCAGTGTGTCCAGCCGCGGGTCTGATGCTGATTAAGTGCAACCACACGCTACGGCAATAAGGGTGATCGCATTCGTGGCATTGGGAGAAATTACGCATTCCTGGAGGTGGTTTTTATCTTCTGTTTCTTCGTTTGCTCAGCCGCGCTCGTTATGATGTTTGATAAGTAAAGCTTGATTGGAGGGCTTGATAAAACAAAATAAACTACCCCGGTTTGTGTTGTACCTTCAAGGACCAACGCAGGCAGCTTGTTTTCTTCTTTGAACACAGGGTAAGAGAAGGTAAAAGGTTGAACCATAAAAGAAAAACAGATCATAAGGTGACTAATACCTGGAAACAGCGGTAAAGATTGATCGACAAAATTGGCCGTACGACTTACTCAGTTCCTCAGTGGAAAGCTTAACTAATTCGAAATATTCAAACAGCTCACTTACTTCCTGTCTGTTGCTTCGGATAAAAAGCACAAGATAAGCGTGAAATAATATACTTTAAAGCCATCTTTCAAATAAACCCATCATTTCACCTCTAACGAGCACACGTGGTTCTCGGAGATCTCGCGCCATCCGGTAGCCTAATGCTGTGAGAAAGTGACCATATCCAGCAGGTTGCTTGCGCCCGCTAACAGCAGTCCTAAGCGAGCTTTCCTCACATCATTATTAGCTCATAATCATAAACAAATCATAAAGCATAATTTCCTCAAAAATATTATACTTTCACGGCCTAGCCGCAAACGACTTGAAAGCCTCGTCATATGAATTGCTAAAAATGCAATTGCCGCTTTTATTCTTAGCTGTCGTTACATTAAGAATGGTTTTAGAACCGGTGGCTCCTTTCTCGGTCGGATCTTCCCAGATCTTCCCGACGCGATACAGAGCGCATGGTTTAATTATTTTAATAACCGAACCCATTTTTTTCGTTTTTACCTTTCCACTTCCGACAGCCGGGCTTTGCACTTGAGCACTTGGCTTTGCTTCCCCTCGCTTGCGCCAGGCAAGTGCAACGAACCGCAGGTGTAATTAATTTTCGAACAATTCTCGCCGAACAAATGAAGCGCTTGCGGGCCAGTTTGTGGGAGTAAGGGTCCCTTTTGCCGCAGGGGGGGGGGGGGGGGGGGGGGAAAAAGCCACGCAGGGCGACCGAAAACCGATACCGAACGCCAGGGCACGAGATGGTCCCGATAACGGATTGTCGACGGAGGCCCGCATGTTTTTTGCTTTCCATTCCCAACTTTGGAATGTATCTTGAGCTGTCTGTTCGCCTGCAAGCAGTGCAGCCAGAAGTGTTCTGCGTTGCACACCTACAGGGGACTGCATTGATATGGCGCCCACCCATTCGAACGGTTGTTCGTTGCTGCATGCTTTCCGGTGCAGTTGTAGGGTTTTCTTTTTTTTTTTTTACAACATCGCTTCCCTGCCCGCGGGCAGGAAAATTTCCCAACGCCACGGCAAGTGCCCATGAATTATGGAACACAGTTTGGAACGGGGCCCGACCCAATCGATCCAGTGTTCGAAGATGATCCTGCCCTGTCGGAAGCAAACCATATCTCCTCCCATAGGGCTGGACGAGCCACTGCTTTCTTTCCGCTTCCATCCCGAAGAGTGTAAGTGGTAGCCGAAGAATGTCTAATTGCTCGGGCATTAAAATGCAATCGCTCCCGGGGAACCCGGTGGAGACATCGGCTGGACGCCCGGGCTTAGCCACTTGCTGAATTATGTATTTATTGCTTGTTAGACCACGATCTTAACGACTCGTTTTACTCCCTATTAATGGTCACCATCCCACGTGCGTTTGTGCGTAACATGTGTGTGTGTATGTCCACGGCAACGAGGCAACTATGTTGATTGGTGGCGCGTTCCCGGCCGGCCCATGCCGCTTAATGAGCATTCGATCGAACCCCGTACGCTCCGTCACCGTGACCTAATCTCAATTAAATGCACTTTGCCACCGATATGCTGAGCTGGGAATTGAATTTTTAGTTTTCGGTAACACACACACACACACACACACTTGCGAGAAATTAAATGCACCCTCCAGCACTGGTGGGCCAACTGCTAGCCGAACTGGGTGGAATCTAAACCATCGTTTCCCGCCCCCAAAAATTCGGTTCACTCTAATCATTCTGTGTGCAGCGCGAGAACGCGATATCAATTTTAATAGCTATTTTATTGTTGTTTTTCTCGAGCGGTGCGATTTGAAATTGTAATTTCTACATCACCGAGCAGTGGCTTCCGTTGCTCGCTTATCTAGTGTTGCCGCTAGTTTCCGTCGGTAGAAAGGAAAAAACATGCACTAAATGGTTCCACTATTCGTTAAACATTGTTCCCATAGCTTCCAGTGTTGATTGTTGTTGATGTGTAACCGCTTTTCTTTTTATTCCAGCTAAAGAACAACTGGTAATGGGGCTTTGAAGCTGTCCGGTACAAATGAAGAACCGAATTCGTAATGAAAATCCATTAGAAGTGCATCGAGAAATGTTAATACCCTAGTAACTAATGAGACTGGGACGAGCATCTCGCACACGAGTGAGTAGATAAATAATAATGATGCATAGGTTGATGCATATTTCAAATTAAAATGTTAAATAGATCACAGAATAGTTTGGGAAGAAATGTAATTAAATTCAATCACAAGCGCTTCTGGACAAACTATTTTAATACCTATTTTGGGCAAGACATGGCTTATTCAATCTCCTCCCTGTTTGTTGCTACGAAACTGCTCCAGTAACCGAGATTTGTTTGCCGGTTCGTTAATATTCCGACAACAGCCTTTAGCAGAACATAATGCTACCGTAGACTGACTTTCAAACAGAAGGAAACCTTACATTTTCACCCATTTCGCAACACCTCCTAGGATCACAGATCGTTGTCTTGGTCGCAGCACTGCCCGCAAAAGGTTTGTAACAGATTTTGTTTTATTTATGAGACCAGGGGATGCGAAACACAAAAAAACACATAACTTGAATTTTTAAATAACCTTTGTCTATGTCCCGCGACTTCCAACTGCACAGCAACAAACAGCCAAACACGAACGAAGAATGGGAAGTCATGTCAATATCAATTTAGCTCCGACTAGCCAGACGTAATGTCTTGTACCGTAAAAATTGGAATTTTCATTCGGTAGCTACAGACGTTTGTCTGCATTTATTATTTTATCTATTCCGTGTGTTTAAGCTCATCATAATCAGCACATCAAATCCAAGACCACACCTTAGGTCCAGTGAGCTCAAGCAAACGAGCACGCTGGCTCGTGGTCCCCAATGCAATGACAGTGAAATATGTTAACCCTAAGCTAGCGACACATCATTATCATTGTTGGAAAATAAATTATTTGCACACTAATACATATTTTGACACACATTTCCTTACAGTGGTACAGTGTTTCTACAGAATTTGGATGAGAAACATCTCTGAAGATCATCTCTGAAATTAGTGAGACAAGCCACAAGCACACAGTTCACCAGTAGCACAACGGATGGAATGTGACATAATGATCGTGTCCATCGGTGTATCCGCCATGTTTTACCGCTAAATCATTGCTTCCGGTTTTGTTTTGAGCAGAATCCGGCGGAGCGTGGTTTTTGGATTGGTTGTTTGGTTGTTTTTGTGTGTTTTCGCTTTTCTAATGCCATACCTATTCGATCAATGTTTTACAAAAGGTGGGCAAAATAATCACAACGATCGTACGGCGACGGCGTACGACCAGTAGCCTCCACCACGAGCCAGTAGCTTTGTGCTAGTAAATTAATAATCCACCCAAGTGAAGAGAGAGAGAGAGGAAAAAAGCTCAGCTTAGCCGATACGTGGAACAAAAACCCAACAAACCGCCACCAAATACGAAAAAGGGACGCCTAATGGGCGTAAGAAATAGTTTTCTACAGTTCGGTGCACCAGAAAATCACTTAATCGTGCGTTCGTGTCTGACCAAACAAGCCCGAAGGGGAGGAGAGAAGAGCAAGAAAAACGCTTCCCCAAAAGCACAACAATCCGGCCGGCCTCCCCAAAAAAACATAGCAGCCCACAAGCCCACGACGCCTCGAGCGCGGCGGCTACCGTTCGAAAACTATGGCATGATGAATGGCCATATACCGAAGCCATTTGTTTCCAATTTGCACTGGAATTGCGTTAATCGAGTGTTAGGGTGCGTGTGTGTGTGTGTGTTGCCCAAATGTTTCTCCAATGGAAATTGCATGCATTCGTTGAATATGTTTTACCATTCGGTGGAGTGTGGAGAGTTGCTAAGAAAGTTGTTTTTGCATCCACCAGCTTAGAGAATGTATCTTTTTGAAAATTTGAATACCCAAATGAAGCTTACTTCGTTAGCCTACCGTTGGCATAAATGAAGCCATAAATGAATAGTAATATGCCGAATATATCATCACCGAGCGAGAGTGTCGCAACGGTAGCTCTTGGTGATGTAGAAAGCGTTTCGTGCGTAACTGGAATGAAATGATTGGCACATGAGCTCATGAGTCACTTTTCAATGGGAGAAAAACAGCTTTTTTCAATGTGAGACACTTTTCATTTTATTTTTTGGAAGCTGCATCCTTCCTTTTATTAGTACATTTTTTCCTGCTTATCATCAAAACCTCTAATCTGCGCTTACCCGCTTCAAAATAAACATCATTAAAGACACTTTTTTCATCAACCAACCGACACCACATCTACCAACCCGTGGCGGCCAGACGATTTGATAAAGATGGCACCTAAAAATGTGCAACCGTTTTGCTGATGTGTATGGAAGCAAATGTGTACAGCAAACATGTCGATTTCACAGACCCATAACGTGCCTTTGTTTGGTCCTTCCTCTCCCCAAGCAAGCCCAGAACCGAAGAACCCGTATCCCTCCTCCGCTTGCAGTGACCCCCGGCCACCGGCCAGTGATAACGGGCGCAGTTAAGCGACGCAACAGCAGACTAATTACGACTCATTACAAATTAATCTGCCCTTCCCGGGCAGTTTCAGTCCCGACCCCAGCAACTGTCAGTCAAAACATCGCCCCACGGCTGTGTAGCCACAGCGCAAGGCTTACGGAGTTTACTATTTCCACTCGCAAACGGGGGATTGACAGTTCCGGCGTCTACCAACTGTCAAACAACGTCTTCAACCGATCGATGGGAATCTGGGGGGAACACAATCGTTACCATTGAGTAACGGCGAGATGGCTCCCGCTTCGAAGTGTTTCCCTTACCCGGCGACACTTAATCGCCAGTGTTTGGTTGACTGCTTTCGCTTGCCACTTGCTCGCCGATAGCGATACGACCGGACACAAAAACGCATTAGAATGCATCCGAATTAATGAGCTGACGTTGGAGCCTCCCTCCCGCGGAGGGTTTTATGGCGTGCTCCAAACGGGTCGCGCACATGTAAATGCCCAATATTCAAATTCGCCATTGAACGATACCGGGCTGCTGACGGAACGGAGTTGATTTGGAACCGATCGTCATAAAACGGCCCACATTTTCAAACACCCGATCCCGATCCCGTCCGAACCGTATAGGCTCGACACTCTCTCCAAACGGTCGCAACGATCACCAATTTAAATACGATCAGCAGAATGTAAGCTTCGAAGCCCGGTTTCGGATGAAAAGTCGTTAAACTTCACCGGCGCCAGCAATTTCAAAGCCACACCGAGAGCAGCAGCTAAATCACCATGCGATTAAATGCTACAGTCGTGTGGGAATGCTCCCTTTAAACCACGTATTTCACGGTCGTTTGCTCGCTGCGAGAACGTTCGTAGCACTGCAAACCAACGAAAGCTAAGGGGAAAAATAACGAGTTTGATTGAGCAACAGAATAAATCATTATCACCAGCCGCGTGCTAAATGGCTATTAAGATTACAATTACACAAAAAGGGACCCGTTTTCGGAGCTTCCGGTAGGAAAGGAACAGTAACAACAACAACAACAACAACGCTTCAAATAAAGTCATATCGTGGGCCTTTTTTTCTTGAGAGCGCTTTCCTAACCATCCCTAACAAACGTGAGACGACAGCTCAGCTGGTCTGAGAACTCAATTGAAAACGTATCCTTCCGTTGGCCGATTAAAATCATGCGCTAGCAGCGTTTGAGGACCTCCTCTAGCTTAACCCAGCAAACGGGGATAGCGCCACAACAATAGAGCGAACATCCTGATGGTCCATTATATTTTCCCCCTGTTGGTTACATCAATGCAACATAAATTATTGACCACGTGAGGCACTGGGTGCGATCCTACGCACGCAGATACTGGAAGGAAGGCGGACAGCACACCACACAACCAGTAGGGAAACACTGGCTAAACGGGAAAACGGTTTGACAAACAACAGCGGGACAGGTGTGTGCTGCTACCTGCCAGGCTCTATCCTTTTTGGAGGACACACACACACAGCACAGCAAACAACTGGAGCGTAACGCAACGACCTAGAAAAAGGAACTGATCTATCTGGGGCACCAGGATCGGGCTAGAAACTCAGTTGCGATTAGGAACGAGATCGGTCAGCGAGATAGTGGCATGCGCATCGAAACGATCTGTTAAGGTAAGGGAGTGAAGTGAATGGGCAGGGCAGCGGTAAACGTGGTGCAAACCCCGTGGTGTCATAAATTATCTCTCAAACTGACAGCACCCGGGTCGGGTGGAATTATAGCGCCATATCAATCGCTACTTCTGTCTCCGGGCGACATTTTACAAGGATGTAGTCTGTCTGTGTTTGTGCCTCTCAAAAGTGGGAGTATTGTTTTATTTTTTTTGCCCTATGTCCTTCGCGTCTTCATTTCATCTTACACATCTTGTACATTCCATGTAGTTTGTAGTTTGGAACAGAATTAAAACAAAAATGTAACTAACCCAACATATCATAGCTCGAACAACAGCAAACCCTTATCAAGGTGCTAATATGTAAAAGCGTGTCACGAATATTAAGTTGTACCGTTTGCATGTACTGCCGAGTAGAGCAGAGCAAAAAATACCCCCACGTTACACGTTAAATGCTGCAAGTTCATTTGCAAACTTCTGCCCGATCGTTCGGCTTCCATCGCACTGCCATGTTCGGTTTAGCATATCTGTGTGTAAATTCATATCGTGCATTTGATGGCTATTACAAAAGCAATTTATCATTCCTGGGGTGTCTCACTGTTTTTCTTCCTGCGCTTGCTCACCAATGTTTAACTCGCGTTGTTTTTTTTTTCTTCTTACATTTACATTTTACATTCCAACGCGTCTTCGTTCGGCTAAAATTATTCCACTGGGAGTAATTTTGCTTACACGCTCGTCTCTCTCCCTCTCTTGTGCTCTTCATTTCCCGAGTGCGCTCATATGCACCTTCTTTAGCAGATCATGGCTTGCCAGTTCCACTGTTTCTGCTCCGTAACAACATTGTTGTGTGCGGGATCCGTGGTATTACACTCTTCTCATCGACAACTACTGCCCCCGGTGTGTTATTTCACGGGGGCAAATATCACTTCGCCAGTGTTGCTCCCGACACGTAAGGCGTTGTTGCGTACGCAACAAACGCATGCAGCTATTGCTGCAGAAATACGCGTCCGAATACATACACGCACAACGCGCAAGAAAAGCTGATCTCCATTCTCCGTTCTCTGCGTGCGTGAGTGTAAGCTTGTAAGAGTGTGTATGTGTTTTTTGCTATTAAAAAACCACCAAGCATTAATAGAAAAAAAATAACTCCCCCCTCAGCTCTATACTCAATCAATTAATATTTATGAAACGTCGATCCACGATCGGTACTATGTAAAACACGTGTTCGACAGCTATTTAAATGCTGATGCAACCCGCTTGGAAGGATCTGCGCACTGGCTCTTTAATGCACACGTGTTGTGTTGGTCCTCTTTTTTTCATATTGCGTGCTTGAGCGCGGCAAGGGAAGCTTTGACGTAGCTTGCGGAAAACGAACGACTACAACGATTCCGCAAGCAAGGAACTTTTTTTCCGTTCGTGGATATTTTTGCACGACTAGTTTCTCAAAAATGTGATACATGTACCTGCTTGTGGGGAGCATTTGCTGTGGCTTTTGATTCACTTGGTGCTAACCGTGACAGCGGATCAGACTAGAGAACGCTCGCACGCTGTAGACATTCTCCGCCGGGCCGGGAGTGTATCATCGTGAGAAGTCGTTACGGTTGTCAGAGCGTACGGCTCACTGTGAGCTACGGTGCTTCATGGCTGGTTTCCCCTGGTGCAGCTTTACAGGCCCAGTGTTTTGCTTCGCGTTATATGTCTCGCGCATTTGTTTCTCTTTTTATTGTATTGCTTTCCATTTGTACCGGTCGATACGGTGTGCACAATCAGGATTAACCAACACGCCAACCGTGCGATCTTCAAAGTGTCTAATTTTTATTTCAAATAAAAATGCGATTAAAACCATTCCCAGCAGTGGACCCATCACTACCAAACCCGTGAAGCAAAATCCACTGACTCCCAGCAGATCGGCGAAAGAGCAGTCGGTATGTGATAAAAAGGTTACAATCGGCCGGCTGTCGGCATTCGCGTATCGAATACATTTTACACCCACTACTAAAAAAAAAAACTACCACCCCACAGATCACCGGGATGGGAACTGCCGTAAAGTGCAATAAAAGTGTAAAGAAATAAATTTCGGCAACAATTTATTGGCCTTTCCATGCGTCGTCCGCCACGGTCCCTCCCCATCGGTACGGAGATTTGTTTGCCCACCCGGGCTGCTTCACCAAACCGCTTGCCTCACAGCGCATTGCTGATTGCTATTATTTATTGCCGCACGGCCTCGGTGATATGAGCGAACGAGCTTCGCCTGGTGGAAACAATATCATCCGGCAAGCGTTTTTTTTTTAGATCGTGCCGGCACAAGGATTGATCTGCAAAACCAGGCCAAAAAAGTCTCACAAACCTTATCGTCTGGTGTGAACAACAGGCAGCCTTTTTACATTCTTGCAACAAAGAACGCGAGGAGAACGAACGCAGCTGTTAGTAAAAGTATTACAAAACCCGCGTATTGACATGGCTCCAAGCGCATCGTCATCGAAACCTAGTGTGCTGAAGTTTATTCGCCTGAATGATAGTTTTTATGGCCTAATAGTCCTGCCCCGGGCGTATTGGGGGCATAGGTTAGTATAAATTTTTATGCAAAAATAGCATAGACGTCTTAGCATTCCGTCTTTCCTACACCGTTTTGCACCTTTGAACAACCGATGCGATCGTCTTATTGGCTCGCACCATCATTCGGCGTTGTATAATTTTATATTCGCAATACATGCTCCAACTAACTGTTGAACTATAGTACTAAGCCGGTAGACTAAAATTCAAACCATCGTTCCCATTCAAAGTTTCTATTTTATTTTATTATTTTACTGGAACGAGTGCTAATAATTTCCGTATAGATAACAAGTTGAAGAAGAACATTCAATTGAATCATGCTCAAATATTTCAATCCCTATTAAATTATTCTTAAAGTATTTTGTGGAATAATTATAATAAAATTGACTAGCAAACCCCTTCTAACTGTGCACTTGTTTATTCCAGAACCGTGCTCTTTCCCACGGTGACCCGCGGACGCATGCAAGCCATCGTCTGACCTTAGCGTACAGTGTGAAAACAACACACACCCGTACACAAAAAATCAATTCGTCTATCAGCTTTTGTCGCGCAGGAAATTGATAGTGCATCGTAAATTCATTCTCCCACCGCCTGACGCAAAATGTTTGTAAACTTGCTAATTATTTTGCAAATACTTAGCGACATCCGTCCAGCCCGACTGCTTTGATGTTGCGACAATTTACCGTCGTTTGCGGAGGATCGAGAATCCTCCAGTGCAGTTCTTCATATTATGCAAACAACAAACAAACAAAATGAACAAAACCCTTTTGCTAGCCGACAGAATATAGCGCACGAGTAACAGCGCTGGCCGTTACAACGGCAAATCCGTCTAGCCCAGATAAGATGCCTACGTGTTCTTATTTCCCTGGGCCGTATGGGCTAGAGACCCGGTCTAGACCGAATCAATTTATTTCACACTTCAATACCTCGGGCCACCGTACAGGAAACGACAAACAATTGGCGAGGGGCACGATAACCCTTCGCCGATTTTGCGCTGAACCGGATCGCGTCCTTATCATGCGGCCGGGTTTCAGGATGATCTGACCGTATTGCGACCAGCAATAGACGGTTTCAAGTCTGCTGCAAAAATGCTGCTGTTTTGTAACCCCTAAAACAGACGCTCTCTCTTATCGCGGTCCACATAAATCATGAAGTGTATTGCAAAATGGTTACGCAAAAAGAAAGTGAAGCAAATTTGGCATTAAAAATTGACGGTTTTTTTAACAATTTGACAAACAAACCGCATTGCCACCCATTAGCTAGAACCAGTTTGTGATGGGTAATCATTTAGCTTGTGTTTTTGGTTCTAATGAAACATTGTTGCAGTGTTATGCAGCATTACTTGCACAAATATTCGCCGGCAACACAAAGAGCTTTTTTGCTCTATTTTCTCGTTTACAGATAAATGTTATCTGTTTCAACCAGTTTCTGTTCTTTTTAAGTAATTATTGTCATCCTGCGGTACATGCAAAACTTCTTATCATTGCTCATAAATCATACATGGTTTGTCAAAATGTTGGTAAAGGTCCAATTAGGCGTTTGTATTCCATTAAAATAATTTAAAATCTTCTCTCACAGCAAGAAGCAAAATCTGGTTTGAGACGTTTAATCATTTAATTATTCTTGATGATTTAAGAGATGGTGGAGGTTTGTTTTGTTTTCGATTATTGTTAATGCCTATTTAATGATCAGTGTGGCTTCCGTTACCTATAAATCATACCTCTTGTGTCATAACATGGGTGGAAGTCACACAAATTAGCATTGGAATTTGCTGTTTGTTTCATTACTCGTTTAGCGTTCTTCTTGGGTGTCGATTTATGTTGTCATTTGCGTAAAATTATAGAATTATTGGCATTTTGTGTGGTTGCAAGTGATAAAAACCAAACTAAACTACAAACGCCACAGGACATCTACGATGTATATGAATTGCTGTATACTTCTTGTGAGGCCTTTCTTGCTTTCAAATTGTGGTTAATCTGTCGGCTCGTGCATGCAACGAATTTCCAGTCCATTTACGCGGAAGCTGTTTTGGCAAATCAAAACAGTGGTTACAAATTCGCCAAGCGTTGGCAAAATCTTGCAAAATGTAAGTAAAAAAAGCTGATAAGATTGAACAGCTGAACTCAAATGAGCGATCACTAATGAACGCCATAAGACGCTCCGTGCATGAAACCAGGCAGCTTTTTGATAATTTTTATTCGTATTCAATCACAAACAATATTTATACAAACAATTGATAACATAACAACTCGTCGTTGCGTTGCGCAAAACCACGAATTTGTTGCAATATTTCATACATTGAAAGATCATCCCAAAAAACCCGAAATTAGTTGTCGTTGGCGAAGGCGCACTCGATCCGTTCCAACGGATCGTGACGCACTGGCTGCATCATGCAACGCACGCACCCTGCAAGCAGCCCCGAGCCAAGCGTGCATGCCAAGCGTTGGTCACCTCCGCATCGTACCAGAGCATCAATGCCAACGGCCTAATCCATTCGGACAATTAGCCCGAACCCTTCAAAGACCGCCCTCCCGCTTGCGTTATCGATGCCTTTGGGACCGGTAATTTATGCTAAATGCCGTCCCAACCTCCCTCAACGCTCCCTTCGTATGGTACCCGAGCATCTTCACTCACCTGTAGTAATCCGTTTTGCAGTAGATATTGCCGTCGCGTGAAAAGCAGGAATTGGCACCTTCGAGGGTTTGCCGGCAGATGCAACATTGTAGACAGCTAGCGTGCCACTTGCGCTCCACAGCTGACAGGTAGAAGCGATCCTGCGAAATGGATGTGAGGAAGGGAAGGAAGGAAAAAAACGTAAGGACAACGTCGAAAGTGAAATCCATACTGCTAGTTTCTGCAACAAACACACACTCTCTCTCTCTCTCTCTTTCAGAAAACTCTTATCACTAATCACTCGCTGGCGGTGTTTGAAATAGGTTTTAGTTTTTTTTAAACACAAGTTTGCACAATTTAGCCAACACTTGGGCAAAGTGCATAATTACCGTACCGGTCAACGGTAGGGTTCGTGCGTGCGCTCGAGTTTGCAAAACCGCTTGAAGGTGAAACCGAGACGAAGAATTATGTACGTTTTTTTTTCTCTCCTTGTTTTGTACAATACGAACTTACAGCCCGCATGAAGAAGTCATTGTTGCCAAAATGCAACTCTTTGTTGCTACCGAAAATTGGAAAGCAAATTTTAGCACGCTGCGCAAGGAAATATAACTACAGCGGAGCAAACAGGGGGAAAACAAAACTAAATTACCGAACAAAATCGTGCACAGGCTTCAATGTGCGGGCTTTTTTATCTGTTTCTTTGAGTGTGATTGTAGGTAAGTGTACATTGAAATTGGTCAATTATCAGTTCGGCCGAGTGGGATTGGGATCGCAGGTTTAAGCTTTCCAAGTTGGCGGTGAAAAAATGTTGAATATATTTCAGTACCTCTTTCAGTAAACTTTATAATTACTCCGAAAGAAAACATTATCTATAAAAAGTCAGGACTAAAACATTCTAAACCACAACCCAAAACCTACTGACAGCTGACTTGCTGTAATTTGCCGAATACGATCCTCCGTCTGATCACAACATTTCAATAACAACGTCTTTCCTCAGGAAGGTGTTATGATTTTCAATGCAGAACAAACGAACGCACAGTAACAACAAAAAGCCAAAACAAATCAATGCAAATTAATAGCAACCACCGATTGCAGATGTGGTTAATTTGGGAAGCAACAGATTGCACTATGGTACGGTAATTTTTGGCACTCAATAAATCTCGCCGGAAAAGGAACACGGCAATTGAAACTCAAACAATGCTGCAATGTATGCTTCCGAAGGGCGCTTGTTCTTCAGCTTCAGCCCTAATTGATGTACCATGTTTGTCGTATTGGTTAGCTTTTAATTTTCATCACTTTTTTGTTCATTGTAACGAGTGTGGTTTCGTTGCGGTTGAGGTGTTGCACGGAAATAAAATGCAGCTTGTACACTGAGGACAAAAAGAAACGATGACCACAACCAATGTAACGAGGTGCCGAGAATGTGGAAAAAGGAAAGATTTTCTTTAATCGATCATGTAGCAGATGTTAGTTGTGTTTGCGGTATTGATTAAATGTTTGTAAGATTTTTTGCTCATTATTTGAAAAAGGGTGAGGTGTAATGTAGAAAGCATCACGCATCTGTGTGGATTTAATATGATTTATTCTACTCAATGATTGTAATTTTTCAAAGCCAATATATAGGCATTCCTCCGTTTTACTCTAGTGTGCCTTATAGTCTTCATATCAGAATCTGGAAATGGTGTTACATCAAATACAACACACTTTCATTGCACTAGTGTCTGAGCTGGTCTAAGTGATATCCTCTTCTAGGACATTGTGATTATAATGTATATTCCTAGTTTTAGTTCTCGCACTCGGAGTAGTCTCGTAGGACAGTCGTCAAATCATACGGCTCAATAACATACCCTTCATTAGATCAATCCTTCAAACTAGTCGATTGCGTGATACAGAATAAGTCTTGAGAGTCTTTAAAGGGTAACATGTCCGCGTAGGACATTACTTTCCAACAGGACAACTTCTTAGTCTCAGATATCTTGTTGTATTCTTCCCTCTGTTGTCTCATTTATAGTCTCGATCTTAATTCTTCTATAAGTTATGGATCCAGTAACACCTATTTCAACTGCTATTATTTAGAACTTAGCTCAGAAAAAAGAATGTTTTGCTCACATTCTTATTAGTAGACCCTTAACCCCTATCCTTTTTCGTATCAATTTGGTTGGTTTCAGTTCCAAAATACTATTTAGATCATCCGCACAATTTTACTCTGTAACTGTTGCAAAAAGCTACAATGGAAATTGCAGAGTTTCGCTGGTTTGCGTAACGTCACTTCCCACCTCGCAAAGGACATACCTGAATCGGCATATCACAGCCCGCACACTCGTCCAGCCCGGTCGACGGTAACTCGTTGGAAGATTCCGGACTGCTCGGACCGCCCGGTGGTTCCGATTTGAGCTGGATGCAGCTATTCAGCACGCTGGAGCTGTCCGAGCAGTCGCTCCGGTTGAGATCGGCATAGTAATTTGGTCTGTCCGCTATCAACCGATCGGGTGACTCGAAGCTGTAACGAGAAGCAAGAACAAAAAATGACCCACCGGAATCGATCGATTAGAATACTGCTTTGAAATGACTCCTGCCAGCCAGAACTTACCTGTGGCAGCTGTCCGCGTAGAGATGATGGTTGACACCCAGCAAACCGTTGCCGCCGGCCACCTTCAGGCTGTGCTCGCACGTGTCCGTGCAGGAGATGCAGGTCCGATGGTTGAGGTTGTTGTTGTTGCTGTTGAGCTGGCAGGCGTTCGACAGGTCCGGGCTGCGCTCTCGCGGCGGCCCCAGAAACCGAGCACTCGGGTGCTGTGGAAGCAAAACCCAAACACACAAAATGCGTTTCGTTACTTTGTATCAAGAACGAATAATCGAATTATATCTCTAAAAACAAATGGTGAAAAATAAATATATGCAAAGAAAGAAACGAGACGACCGTAAAAAGCTAATGCTCAGTTCGGCGTAGCCTTGCCTGTCCACTTTGATCTTTGATTGTGTCAATTAGACGTCATATATGTGAAAACAATAAATGTTGTGCATGCATAATGCGTTCGCAGGCAGGACCACCCTTGGCTTTATTGAACGTGCAATTTGAATTCGAAACAGCGCCCAAAGCACAACGCAATCAAACGGGCGTTCTGTCGTCGGTTCCACCCCTTCGAGAGCACTGTTTGGATGGTTTGTTTTTACAAAGTTTCCCTTTTTTTTTTAATTTCCTTCCAAAAAGAAAAAAAGATTGCATAAAAAGCGTTTTGCCACCTCATGAAGGATTTTTTTTATTTTGAATGTACTTTTATACATTTATGTAAACGAAAGCAAGAGAGGAACAGCAAAACCATCCTTACGTGCATCAAGTCAAACAAGCAGCAGCAGCAGGAGAAGCAAATGGGCACAGGAGAAGGGGTTTAGCTTCAACGCCGCCAGACCGTCAAACGGGAAGGAATTAAAATAATTGTACATTTACAAATCCACACCACAGCCTCGGCACTGTACGTGCGAGTGTACCGAAGCAATACGCACGGAACCGAGAAAATGTTTGCAAAAGCTCCTTGTCTCTTTTCTTATATTTATGCCACTGCAACGCAATGCGCTCCGAAGGTGATTCATTTTTCTCTTTCACACTTCACCCTGCTTTAGCACTTCCCAAACCACTGCTCGCCCCACTATTTGTGCATTGTGCAACAGATGCAACAGAAAAAAAAAATGCAGATGCAACCCGTCGGGCAGGAAAAATCCCCAACCCTCACCCGGACAAACGATTGCAACGGCAAGGGGCATACAAACACACAATTGCAATGCGCCAGAATAAATAAGCGCAGTTGCGGTGCTGCATCCTTTGCTGGCTGCATTTTCATTGCGAGTTGGGTTCGCCTTCTGTGTGTGTGTATTTTCTTCTTCATCGTTATCCTCATCATATGCTTATTGTGGAGGTAGTTGGGCGGTAGGCTTTCATGCCTTTGCACTTGAAAAGCGTCTGGACTTTTTTGGCATTTGTAGATAATATAAAAATTTCACGCTCCAATGAGTGTTGCTGTAAACACACACACACACACACACTAACGCACACAGACACTCGGTGAACATTCTGAACTGCTTGTGCATTCGCATTCATAATTTTCCCGCAGTTCCATCGTTCGGGCTGGTTGGAAAATGTATTCATCGTACGTACAAACGTACAAGATAGAGAGGAAACAGAAATCCTCCGACGGTACGATAGCAAACATACTAACTTTTGAGGTTTTCCTGATAAGATACGCAGGAAGAGAATCGTCCAATAGTAGGATTAAATGCTTCCAAAAAAACACATGCAATGCACCGAACCGTAGCGTCGTGAAAAAGATAGGTCAAAGTCATAACCCGAAGGAAAGTATTAAATCATTTTTATTGTCTTTTTTTGGATGCGCAAGAATTTTTCAACTACCTTTTAGAAGATCTATCTCATGCAACTAGTTCAAATAACACAAATTTTTGAACATATTTTAAAACAGTGGCAAGGGATGTTCTGGTTATTCCTTATTCAAGAAAATATGTTGCCTAGTATTACATATTTATTTAAGGTGAAGTTAGTCATAGTTATTTTATCAATACTTTTACGAATGCTTTGTCTACTGGGTAATGCTTCACAAGACAACGGTTAAAATATTTGTAGACGTTTTTCTAACTATTAAAAACGAATTTAGCCTACATAGACAACGAACATGATTTTGGCATTTGCGTAACTTGTGGCGAACGCAACGTTGTGGCATCACAGTGTGGGATGAAAAGGTTTTTCTTCAATATAACAATTGAAATTGATGAAATAAGTAACTATTTAGGAAATTACTGAAAGTAACAATATGACAGTGAAATATAAGCAGAAAATTGTACAAAAATAAACGACAAGTGTTTGCTAGTTTGAAATCGGCCATTATTTTCCCAGCATAAGAGTCCTACTTCAATTACAAAAATAGTAGCGTAAATATGGAACCGTACACTGGCTTATAAATAGGGCACAACAGTACATACAATCTAAGCTCTACCGCTGAAAAAAAAAAAAAACAAAGTTTGATTAAAGTGTTCTAAATTCAATCGGACAGCACTCGCGACCAGGTCAGAATGACAAGCCGAATTCCTGCTAATCGATTCACTTTGATCAAGTGCTTCAAAAAACATACCGCGACAGTGATAATGGTTGAACAAAAAACTAAAACACATTTACTACACAAACAAAACAACCGCCCAACCGTTGTTTGTGGTCAAAAATAGAACGGAATTCGGTACGGCTCAATCATCATCAATTCAATAAGCGGTCTAATGAAGCCCTTAATCAATTGCTTCGTAATTTGTGTTTTCTCCGTAAAGTTCGGGCCCGAGGAGGCGAAGTGCCGAGTGGTCCTGTACCGTGTGCAACCGTGTGCTGTGGAAGTGCGCACGCACGCCAGTGTGTGAGTGCACGATTGTGAGCCCTTACTCCGGCATGGCATGGAGCAATCGAGACTTGACCTGGGGTACCAACCGTCGGGCACCGCGCTTCCCGTTATCGTTCCGCCGCACGCGGTACAAGAGTACTGACCTATGCTGCGGTTTTACATACGACACAGCCACGCTCACCACAGCACGTAATACGATCCTGGGAGGTAGTGGGACGACACACGCCTCTCGGTGGCTGATAAGAGTGATTTATGCAGGTTCTGTGCGATAGCCGAGCCGATTGCTTTGGCGGCTGATAATATGCGTTGGTTGAAATGTTTATGTGTTTTTTTGTTTTATTCCACTCTACGAGCGCAAGATGCCTGGAACAAGTGTCTTCAAGATTATTACTAACAAAGTGCCTGTGCTATTTTATTGCCACATCTTAAAACTAAGCCAGAGATTAATCGTGTTTTAAAAAAGGATTTCAAAAACTGTCGCTCTCCTAACACTTGTTTTGTCACCCTGTTCTATCATTTGTCCTAACCGATAATCAGCCATTAAAAACTAAGCTAAAATGCCTTCTTTAAACTGTCACAATTGTCGACTTTACGACAGCCCAGTGCCACTGATTACGGAGTACGATACAGCGCCGCCAACAAGCCCCATCGACTGCACGCATTTTTCCTGCATGTCATACAAATTACCACAGGCGTGCACAAAACCAACATGCCACAACTCATCAGCAAATGATATCGTTCGGACAGCATCGATCGTCAATTAATAACCCTCCCCCCCCCCTCTCTCCCCTGACCTGTCATCCATTCAATTTTCCATCCATCTAGCCAGCTCCCTGTGTCCCACTTGCTGTGTGGAAATGATGGTTTACCCACCACCCCGTTTTTGTGACTCGTTTGACAAGCGCAAATTAGTGTCATCGTCGGTACTGTCCTACTGCGTCGCTTTCCCCCGCTCGATTGCATTTCCTTATTTTAACATTCCAAACCTGTGAAATCAAACAGCGAGCGGAAGGAAAAGAGTGACAATTTGCTGGACCACACTGGGGTAGGTTTTGTGGTTTTTGTGATAAGCAAAACGGGGGGGGGAGTTCCCCGGGAAGGAAAATCATTTCATCCGTCTGCTCCACCCACAGTGCGATTGATCGTTTCCAATGTGTTTCGTGTGGAGGTCTCCAATGCCCTTGCTAGAACATTTTCCAAACACCACACACACCACAGCGTAACACGAAACATCTGTTCCGTCGGGGCTCGAAGTCGAGGCTTCCATTTTCTGATTGGAGGAAATGAAAAATTCGTTGTCACCCTACGCTGTCTTTTCCCTTCTCGTTTGCATTACACATCCACATTTGTCTTTCCTCCGATTCGCTCGAGTTTGTAAAATATAAAGAAGACAAACTCTATCCCATCCCTCTCTCTCGCCCATCCACCAGCAAAAAAAAACCGGAAGCGGGACAAGAAAAATCACCTCTTCCATATTTATATAAATAATTAAATGACACTTCACAAATATTTGTCTAACTGTCTGTGGTGTGCGTGGCCGAGCGTGGCCTAATGCCTTCAAAACCGGGAAACCTGGCATATTCTTCTTTGCTTCGTCTTGCTCGTGCCCGGGCATCCGTGTCGCTCGGTGCAGGTTTGTACCCTCTTCATGTCGCGTAAGCGCCAGGGTGGTGTAGGTGGTTCGGAACGGTTGGTGCAACAAATCAAAGTTAAATAAGGGGTGTCCAAATGTGATTATTCACATCCCCCCCTCCCCAGGGTCTGCGGTCAGGAAGCGTCCGCTACTAATGACCCGAACGGCGAACGGTTTCAGATCGCGCTCAATTTATGCAGTGGTGCAACATTGTTAACGGTTTGCCGTTACACCGAAAATTACACGGCGTTATGAATTAGGCGAAACAATGAATACAAATCTTCATCATCATCATCGTGGTTCTACCGGGTTTGGTTTGGAGTGAGGAGACCCGGCCAAAATATGAAAACCACCAAATTTCGCACTGATTTACAGCGTGTTGTATCGTGCGGTGCAGAGCACACGGATCGTAATGCATCGCGGCGCTGTATAATGTGCATTTATTAATTTTAAAACACAAACTCATACTCTCAAACTCAATCATTACTAAGCATTCTAATAAATCCACTAAGCACTCGCTGCGCTCCCCATCTTTATGGACTAGTTTCTTCGCGTCTGTATTTCCCACCCTTGCACTACGCCACTCCACCCCGAACCTATCATCTAGCGGCGGGGCTCGTAAATTCACACAGACAGGAGCGTGAGCGCGAGCGCGCACGTCCCCCGCCCGCTTGCGGCGCGGGAAAAGATTGTAATAAATCTAGCGGTACGATATAAATCACAATTTTATTTCTCGTTACTGTCACGCGTGTTGTATCACATGTGGACGTACCAGTGACAGCTTTGAAATGGCTCTTTATTTCCGCCCGCCGTCGTCGTCGTCGTCGCTGCAGCTTGCCGTTGCATTCCCGCTGCATGTTAGGTGCGCTGGAATCTTGTGTAGGGTAAGCATAATCTTTTTTTTATATTTAATTTAGGAATGAGCACTACTAGTCAAGCGTGTGTCAGTTTGTAATAATTTCTTGATCTGGTTCAGAGCGGGGGAAAACGTGATATTGATGATTATGACGATTATGGTGATGATCATTGCGGCAAGGATGCGATGAAACCACATTTCATATTTTATGTCTTTTTCAAACAGAGGTATTTATTTGAAGAAAAATAAATTATGATATAAAATATGCCTCACATGTTTATGATTGCTCACCATGTCAGTTCAGTTTGTAGCTTTAAAACATAACGATAAGCCTCAAAATGTAGGTTAAAACAACTAATATTTTAAGAGTTTATATACCAGTGGCAGTTTATATAGTCTTTAGGCTTCACATTTTTAACCAAAATGGCTAAAAAACTCTGCCACAAGATTTCACATTTGTTATTAACATAAAATGACTTTGCTTACTTCAATTTTAGCAACATAATTATTCACTACTATATACCGTTTACAGAAAGATCTTGAAATAATTAGATTATATCGTACACAATGTAAATAGCAAAGCCAGCTTCGAACAAAAAAACTGTAATAAAGCAATAGATGTCACCAAATTGCTTTCATTACAAGATTTAACTTTATCCCTACTGTTCAATACATGCGACACAAAGTGGAAGCAAATGAAAACGATGCCTTTTCTTCAGACATTCATACATAACGCTCACAGACGACTTCCCCATGTCCCAGGCGCAGATTACTCAATAAGTCGTTCACTTTCGGTGCATTTGGGGCTCGATGCGCTTCATCTCATCTCCTTTCAGAGCCACAACCGGCCAACGCCGGCAAGAAATTGTTACAAAAGTTTGTGCGTCGCGTAAATTATCATTATTTCTCACTCGGGCGACGCTCGGACGCGTTCCTCCTTGCCTTTAGCACCGCTTTTCGCACTCAATTTGGCTTTCGCGGCTGCAGCGCCCGCAGCGCCCCCTTTATCACCCGACCCGCTGCCCAGTTCCGTAATAATCGAGAGCACCCTTCCCTTTCCCCATCCCTCGCGATTCACCATTGATTCACCATTCGCATCACGACCGCTCACGATTATGGTCCATTCCCAGGGTTTACGAACGCGCGCACTCACTTACGCAACACATCGATCGCTATAAGGATCGGTATCGCAATATTGCACTCAATGTGTGTGTGTGTGTGTGTGTGTGTGTGTGTGTGTGTGTGTGTGTGTGTGTGTGTGTGTGTGTGTGTGTGTGTCTGATACGTTTTTTTGTGTCTAAAACTTTTGCACCTTTGCAGGTTTGGTGCAGCAACAGCAGCAACTCGTCTTAAGGGTTCGTTTCCTTAAAGCTCAGCCTCACGTAGACCGATTCGGCAAACGGGGTTTCGATCGGTGACATGGGCGCTTTTCACACATACACACACACACAGATGTGTGCGCAATTTTCATTATGAAAAAAACTGTCCACGTTTTGCCCTACTTTTCGTGTCGTCCTTCCCCCCGCCCCACAGCGGCTGCACAGAGGGGACGCCCAGATTTGGTCACCAGCGGCGCAAAACCAGCAACGTGTGAGCGACCGCGTACACGTTTTCCGAGCATTTTTTTTGTTGTGTCTTGCCGCGTCCCATCGATCAATCAAACGCCTTGCGGTCGCGTACCACACGATCGTAACCGATTTTTACAGTCACCATCGTCGTCGTCGACCGATTCGATCATCGCCAAAATCGATCCATATCACGCCGGAGCGCGGCCGGCAAAAAGGGGGAAACCGCCCGAAAGGGCCATCGCAGTCAAGGATAAGCATCGCGAGCTGCGCTTATCATCGTTTATGGTCCGACCAAGACCGAGTCCAAGCAAAAACAAAAAAAGACCGCATCAATTGGGCAAGGCTGCGATAAAGCGATTGCATATATGGCAACGAGAGCACACCAACGGACTGAAACATACATAGGGACGCACACGTCCGAACGGTTGATCGCGATTGGACGTTACAAAATATGTTTTAAGAAACGCATGCACACACACAATAATGCACCGCCAAAGGCCACCGGCTGGCACAATCGGGCATGATCGCAACTTTTACGATCCTTTTTTTCCCCATTTTGCAACAACCCTCCGCGACGGGTTGGCCACTATCGCTCCCTGCCCCGCCCGGAGAGGGGGAGGAACAGATTTTCGCCGCCACCGTGGAGCTGCCCACCCTATCTGAGATGCAAAGGAGGACAGGAATGTTCTCACTGCCGCTTCTATCGCTATCGCTCCCGCGGCCCATTACCTCCCGAGCAAATAAACAAACAAATGCGCGTGAACGGTGGCACGCTACACACTAGCACACACGCACACACACACACACTACTGTCGCACGCGGAAACCTTTGCGGCTGAATCGTACGCACGCTTTCCTCTGCGCGCCATTTCTCCAAACGATGCGCGGCGAGCTCATTGCGTAGCAGACGCGCCACGCGCCGTCAACTTTCCATCGACTGTTGACTGTGCGGGAAATTTGCCGTACCACACCCCACGACCCGGGATAAATCTTGTGCAATGAAGTGGCACAGGAAAACGCACAATAAGGGGGTAAAGGAGGAGGAGGAGGAAAAATTACGAAAACCTACACCACACAGCAAAAAAAAAGAAACCAAACAAAAAAACACTACTGCCGCCAGATTTCAATCGTCGAATGTTGCTCCCGAAATTGGGGCCTTTCCATCGGGGCTCGACGAAAATTCTACGCAATTAGATAGGAAGCGTGCGTGGAAAACTTTCCCGCACCCCCCCTCTCTCACTCCCCGGTGAAGCCAGACGAAAGGTGGCGATTTTCCACGATAATTAGCGCTCCGTTCGCTTTGCGCTAGAACTTCGTGCTCGAACCTTCGAGCGCACGGTAGAGACGCTCTGGGCGAGAGGGACGGAGCGTGGAGTGGCTGGAAAATGATCGCTACCGGTGATTTAGTGAGGGATAGGAGCATTTTCCACGTTCGCTGGCAGGCTCAAAAACTATGAAAATGAAGAATGAAGAACAGTTATTGCATGGGGACATGCTGGACGATCGAGACACGATCGAAGGGAAAGGAAAAGTATTGTACTTGTCAAATGGAAAAAAACTCAAGAACCAAACTCAAAGACACTATACAAACCAAGACTAATTGAAACAAATCAGCTACCATTTTTAATCAATTGCCCAAAGCAAACGCTTCTAATCGAGTCCTATTTCTATCACACCGCTCACGCCGCTTGCAATTACGCGGGACGGCGAAAGTACCCCTTTTGCCCGCATATGACAGCTGCTTATCGCAAACACAGATAGCGCTTCCTGGCCTTCCCTGCCCGAAACACGCGTTTGACGTGCGTTTACGCACCGACATCGGCATCTTAAAAGAATCAAAACTTTTTGCGTCCTTTCTCGCGCTGGCAGCTTAAGCGGGCTGCCGAAAAAGCCAGCGCCGATAAGGTCGAGGTGGGAGATAATCTTGCCCCAGTAGAAAGTGTGACATGACAAGCCTTTTTGCCTCGCGATAGAGGATGTTTGTTGTTTTGTTTGGGGGGAAAAAACAAGATGGACAAACGGTTTCGATTATCAATTACCTAATCCGTGAGTTTGAACTGCTTCAAGGACGCTTTATATCAGGTGATCCGGCAGAACATGAAGCTGATAAGGCATGGCCTTAGCAAAAACACGCATGCAAAATTTTTGAAGCTGTCACGCGCTCTAATCGTCCCGCTTAATCTTCCCTGGGTGGATTTGGGATCGGTTGAGCCCCATCAGTTTTTGCGAAATGTTGGTAAGGCCACGCCACACCACATGCCACAACAGCTTGGCATTGCGTATACAGGCCCGACGCGAATCTTTGATCATGATTTAGATTTGAGCTATTTTTGGAAATTCGGAAGCCGGTGCAGCGGTGCGCCGATATCCCCTTTGGGAGTCAAAGGTTGTCCCGCTTCTGCGCCCATGCCGCCAGCTTATCATGCCGATGTCCTTTCGGGGGGGCGCGCGCGCGTGCGCTTTTGGCCTCGGTTTTGCAATGTCGCCGGCATCAACTAGCGCATTGCTGACATTTAATTAGTGCCCGCGGAGTGCCAAAGTGTGGAATGTGAAACATCACACCAGCAAACCTTCGCCGTGCACGCTGCACCGTTGCGTTCACCCAGAACCTTTCGGAATCGGGCTGGGGAATCTGTGACACTCTGTCGGTTGCTCGAGTTTGCATGCTATTTCTTCTTGATATGAAGAGAGAGCAAAAGCCAAACAGCAAATCTGACAGCTGATCGGGCAAACGTTTTCTTTGGCTGATGGCAAACTTTAAGGACAAGCGGGATACATCTGAGCGTATTTCCGGCATGCAGCAATCATGATGTGGAAAGTGAACGAACAACTTAGATGGATATTGGATAACGTAGGTTCCGTTAAGGCTCTATTTCTGAGATTATTTGGTGCTTTTCTTTTACTTCTTTGATAATTCTTAGATCCACAGAAAAAAGCCAATAATTCCTACTTATTTAAGCCAATGTGTCTTCCTTTAAATAAATGAGGTAAATCTGTTGCATTATTGATATGAAATATACCTTACTAGTTGTTTCTAAATGAAGTACTTAACATTTTAGTGCAAAACTTTTTAAACATCCTTTGGAGTATGAATCGGTGTGTCTATAATGTTCGCCTTTAGGTTGCATTTTGTAAGTACAGATTAATATTGTAACGTCATATACTAATTTTGACAAATATTTATTTTTATGATCATTTTTGTTGCTATCCAAAGGTGAAAATTAATTATTGAAGTAATAAGTTATTGTATAGTCTGTTCCCGAGATACGCAATTTATGCCTTCCAGAGACATCCGCGTAACTCGAATATCCGCGTAAGTCGAATACTACGTTTCTTAGCCAAAATACAGTTGATAAATGGGTAGTTTTGGTTGAATTTAGTAGTTTTATTTACTAAACCATTTATTACCATTTGTGTAAAAAAGTAAGAAGTTTCTGGTTTTCAAGAGGTTTGAGAATTTGGGCCAGGTTTTGTGCATTTGACAATTCTAGGAGCAAATAGTACTGAACGCAAGAAATGTGTCAAGAACTGTCAAATTTTGAAAACTGCGTGTCTCCGAATCCACGTATGTCGAGAATCGCGCATCTCGGGAACAGACTGTAATCCTTTGAGGTATATTTTCCAAGTACTCGGCGTCCATGTAGACATCCGATCTTCGACTGGCCTGCGCCCTGTGCCGAACCGGGCACTGGTATTATATTCTTGTCTTTGAGTCATTATTTCAACTCGAAATGAATCAAATATCAAAATAGAATAAACCTCAGTCACAAAAATATAATATTGCGCAATCATTGCACTCTTTAAACGCCTGCTTTCATGTTAGCGAGATAATCTAAATGTCGGCACAAGTAAATACATTTGTTTTTTCTGTCCTTAT
Organism: Anopheles merus; assembly: GCF_017562075.2. Classification (NCBI taxonomy): domain Eukaryota; kingdom Metazoa; phylum Arthropoda; class Insecta; order Diptera; family Culicidae; genus Anopheles; species Anopheles merus. Next base: position 22,033,531 of record NC_054084.1, read on the forward strand.
TATTCATATTTATAACGTTACATTTATTTGCTTTTTCAAACCTTGCACAGAATGATAACAGCATTGCAATCTGTTTAAACTGTTTAAATACGTCCCCTGTTCTCGTGTTCATTTTGTCTAAAAGTAGCTGATTGGCACATGAACCCATCATGACTTTAAAGCACTCTTTCCCCTTTTTGTTGGTAAACCACACATCACGTCGGTTTGTGGGTCTGTGTCGGTTTTTTTTTTTTGCGAACCATGCCATCCATCCGGCTATAAAACATCCACACCCTGCAACAAACCACACCACCCATTGATAGCTGCCGACGGACATGAAACAAACGTTTAAACACTTCAGCCAAACCTGCAGTCCTTTTTGGCGGTGGCCGAACAGCGCGCGGGTCCCCATGCCATACTATGTATTGCACAACCGTCAAATCGGAAAGTTGATAAGCATGCAGAGCGCAGCGATACAACCGACCAACGAGATGGGTTCATCACCCAACGAGCAGCACCATTGCCTAGGTCGGAAACAGCTTTGGGGGAACCGATAAGCGAATTTGATGTACCGTAGGATCAGACATCCGGGCTCGGTTTGACACCATCCTGCTGCCCATTTTGCCATCGGGTTATCAAAATCGAACTTTGATGCTCGAGCAGGCGGTGCGAAATTTGCTCCCACAAATAAAACAAGTCTTTTGCTTGATACGGAAACGGGTCTTGTTCCAGGAATCATTACAGTCCTTCGCAAGTCGTCTGAACTTTGGGATGGGGTATTAGAACTTAATTATTTTTGTAATTAAGAAGTAGAATCTTTTTTGAGCCATGGCCAGATTATGTATACCCGTATTGTGAAGGAACATTCTTAATCCGTTGCAAGTTGTCGTTGGGCCTGGTTCATAAACAACGCCGCCATGCATTGCTGGTTTCGCCGAAAATGGCACAAACCCAAACAACACAGCGAACCCAACAGCATCCGGGCAGGAAATGAGGTCCTGACCTGTCCGATTTTTGCTGTCCCACGTTGTAGGAGTTGATTGCAACGGCTTTATCAACTAAATACAATATTATATATTTATTTGCCATTGCCATTTCCTGGCCAGTGGCGATTAAAAACGAATAAAGTACACTCCGGCACGAGCCGCAGTTGCCTTTACGTTCTTCCGAGGGAAGTGGTTGCTTCGTTTGTTTTTTTTTTTTCTCTCTGTGGTCGAATATTGACCCTTTACACCAATAGGTTATCCGGGCGGACTGCATTAACTGCACGTGGAGTGGGCCTTTTGTTTTGCTTTCGGTTTTTACTATGTTTTAATTATTTTTTAAACCAACGATGTGCGATGTGTCAAAACAATCAGTCAAACTCCGACGGAGTGCAGCTTAAAATTTGTAAAACGAAAAAAAATCCGAAACCGTTAATAGCGGCTTATCAATGAAGGTTGTTCTTTTTTTTTTTTGTTTTCGACGAGCCAGACACGAACCAAAGATGCACCACTCACACTCACCCAATGCATTATGGGGCGCTCCTCCGCGCACACGCCCATGTGAGAGATCGGTGGCTGGTGGATGCTGTTGACCGGTACTACACCGAGCGGGGTCCTCGCACCGGGCACCCCGTGTTCTGCCGTGTGCAGCGTCACCGTAGCCACCGTGTCGCACGTGTTCACGAAACGGTTCCGCACCGGAACGGGCTGCCCACCACCAACACCAACGCCACCGGCAGGTTCCAGCAGGTTCGGTCTGCTGGCAGCGCTACCGTACGGACGGCAAACGGGTGCAAACTGTGTGGTTGACAGTTTCGTGGCAATTTCACGCAGCAGTCCTTGGAGCGGTTGTGCTGGCTACCGAATGCTAGCTTTGCATTGCATTAACAGGGAACGGTTTGAACTGGAGTTGCATCACACTTTACTGGGGCACTTTTTTCGGGAATATTTTTTTTTTTTCTATTTCACTCCATGCACGATTTACACACACATTTTGTTTTGTTCCACAACCTTTCGATTAATTTTCACCAAACATTAATCCCACCGGTTCAGAAAATCCGTCTTCTTTAGGTGGCAATCAAAGCAACCGTTGAAGAAAAGCCACCCTTCAGTGAGCAGTGTACAGTGACTCGGGTTGCCGCTGGAAGGACTTTGTTGCCAATCAATGTCACTCGCAGACGGTGCTGATGAAAAACGTTTGACATTTAAGGTGACTGCCTTTTCTCGAACCACGGCCACAGTTTACCTTGGAGGCGGTCGTGTACTAAGACTCGTCTCCCTGCTTTGCGTTGGAAAAACTCGATCAAATATTCACACACTTACACGCACAGAGGCATGAGCAACAGAACGCACACACATACTCGAAGGACGGGTTGCGTTCGATTGATTTTTCCTTCTTCTTGCGATCCTTGTATCAGCGAAGCCTTTTCCTTCGATCACAATACACACAGAGCGAAGTATGTTGAGCGACACTTGACGCGAAAAGGAGTGGAAAACCCACACACCACTACTCACCCCGCTTGACTGCGGGGTAGCCTTTCATGTAGACAAAAACAAAACCGCACCGAAATCACACGCGTTATCTTTGAACCGATGGACACGAAAAGCAGGGGCGCACACAAAAAAACGTCCTGCACAATCACACTCTTTTCACAATTTGATAGCACACACACACACACACGCACGTGAGAACACACCTACAACCCGGCAGAAGGGTGTGTGCGTGTATGTGGAGGGGGATGAGGAAATTATCACTCAGCACGGAGGGGATAACAACACACACAGAACAAATAACGGCGCGCGGCACCGCCGAAAAATCACGCGAAAGTCACCAACGGTAAAGCCAGCCGGTTTGCTTGCTGGCGAGAGTGACGGCCACCGACAACGATTCCGACGACGACGACGACGACGATGACGGCGACGAGCTTGTGTCTCCACTGGCCGACGGGCGCGGGCGCATGCGTGCTAGCGACGTTCGTTTCCGTTTGACGGGCGCGACGTGAATGCCGGGACTACGCGAAAAAGCCTTTTCGAAAACAGATGGCGAACCGAGCCGACCGACCGCGTTGCGCAAAGTGGGCGTGGCTTCGGCGGGATTGTGCATCGTTTGAAAGAAGGTAGAAGAGGAGAAGAGATGGCAAAGAGGAATAGCACGAAGAGGATGGTAAGGGGAAGATGAGATTGCGTACAGGGTGACTCGTTTAAAAATTGTTTTTTTAGTAATTTTGACAAAGTTAATCTGAGTGAAAATTTGAACTAAGATTAATGTAAAAAGTTTATGGAAAAATAAAAATTATGTTTTTGTATTTAAAAAACATATTACAAAGAATGAATGAAATTGCATGTATTTTATCTCGCCTGTTGCATGCGTAATGCATGGTGCATCTTTTTACCCTTTTCGCCTCTTCCTCTCTCGCCTTCTCTCTCACACTAAACGTTTGTTATATACAACTGCAACACATAACAAGCGCTCGAATAGTTTTATGTGCGTTATCTCCTGTACACGCTCTTCCGTTTTGCTCTCATTCTATCTCTCTTTCGCTCTCTTTCCCCATCTCTCTCTCGCTCTTTAAAGCACCTCGTGAGCATGCACTTCTCTGGTTGCTCCGTTATTGTTGCGACCTTTTGTGCGTAGGATTTTGTGTATGAGTGTTGTTGTTGTTGTTTTTTACACGTTTGTTCATTTTCTTCCTGTCCCTCATCCGGTTGCAGCGCGGCAGCATCCAGCAACGGTGTCTGGGACCCCATCGTTTGACGTTTGCGATCGTCGGGCGCGATCGTCGTCCGTTCGCGCGAGGCGTACACTTGCGTTCCTGCCGGTAGTGGTAGCAGTGTGGCAATTTATAAAATGAGATAAAACGTGTTCTCTGTCGCATCGGTTAAGCGTTTGCCGTCTCGTCGCCGTTTTGCGGAACCGTCATTTGCTCCTGGTAGTTATGTGTTAGTTCTTCGTTTTGTGGAATTTATCGTTTAGTTGAAAATTTATGAGATGATTTGAGTTTTTTTTTGTGTTGGCTTGAGTATGTAAATAATAACATTTGAAAACAAAAAAACACTGTTTTTACACATTTAAATTTATTTATTATTTTATTTAATAGAATTTTTTAGCCTATCGGTAATATTTGCTTTTAAATTATGTACATTTATTTGAATTTGATAAAATTCATTAAAAAATACTACTTGCGCAAAGTTATATGTTTTATATTTAAATGTACTTTTGACCATTTTACTTTGTTATACAATATAGTCTCTTTGATTCTTCTTATGAATATTCTTGTTTTTCTTCTTCTTCCTCTTTTTATTTTAATTTTTTTCTTCTTATTGTTATTATAATTATTATTCTTTTTGTTGTCAATTTTATTTTTTTTCTTAGTTTCTTTAGTTCATATTATGTTGATGTTAATCATATTAATCAAATAAAGCCTTTTTCTAAAAGTTAATATGTTCAATAAAATACCATGTTGCTTGCTGATGAATATAAAATAAATTCATTTCTTCAAGCCATACAATTTTCGTCAATCTTTCGAATTAAATCAAAGCATCAACAAATAATTTGTAACGGTGTAGCCATTTAATGCACTTCATGATATTATGTTTATAAAGAACGTATTATATACTCACGAATGTTGGAGTCCCATAGAATCAGGTATCAAATTTGATTGAAATATTACATCACAAAGAACAGCCTAATCATAATATCAATCTAAACCAAAAAAAACGTTCTTCCAGCTCTACAACACAAAACCAACCGTACCAAGCAAACCTTCCCCTGACGAAGGTCTCCGAAGATGAAAGGTAAATGGTAAACAATATGAATTGCCGCATCCATCTACAGTCTACTGTGTCACACGAAGCGCCAACCCCAAACAACCGATCACCATAACATCCGTGCTAATGATCAACGGTACTGAAGTGGAAGGAACACGAATCGCCAGACCATCCAATCGCAAAGATGCCTTCACTGTTTTTAAGTATTTTTTTTTTGCGTGGAAATCTAACCCCTAATTGAAAAATGGAACCTCCCTAACAACAACAGGGAAGGAAGAACAGAAAACAACAACCGATTCGACTTTGCATTTTCCCGAGCGACAATCATCAAATGACAATAAATATGAAACCGAATGGACATTTCGACGGTAGGAAAGGCTAGACAACGGGTAACAAGCGATATTTTATCCGAAACAAAAAAAATGGTAGGAAACAAACCATACTAATAGTCGTCCAGTTACGTCCATCTCGAACGTGTCACTTTGAAACGTTGAAAAACGGAGGCCCCAAAGTCGAAGAAGCAGCTCCAAAGACTCCGAGTACATAAATATGTTCCGTTTCCACCAGGCCACTTCCTCCCGGAAGGCACCGAAGGTTTTAGTTGGTATAATTTATACTTCTAATTTTCTGTGCCACCGGAGCAGACCCCCGTTGTAGCACACCCCTCACATCTGTACCGAGCTCAATTTGAAGGCGATGGAGGCGCTAATAAGCTGCAGCTAATACGAAATAGGAGGCGAAATATAAATAGCCCCCGCCAGCGGTCTCTCAGTCACTCGGGAAAGCAAGCCGAACACCAACAATCTGCTCCAATCAAACGCGTACAGGAATGTCACACAAAAATGTCGCAAATATTAATGCGCTATCCATTGGAATGGCACATCCAAACGGTGGGAGGGAGAGACAAGGGGGACAACAAATCTCATCTCATCTGTCTGCTGAGGATCACTCCGTCGGCCGGGGGGAGTGTATTGGGACACCAATGGAATGACTTCATTTGGTATCCATCTTTATACTCCAACAAAATGTGTTCCCCCAAAAGTGAGCTCGAGCCCCTTTTTTCTGGCTGTTTTATTTTTCTTCGTTCGAAATACGCATAAATTGACGACGATGGGAACGGCCGACGGCCACTGGATTAGACGAATTTTCTCATCCCAGTTCGCACTCTCCCTCATGAGCCTACACAGCCCGTAGGCTCCAATCATTCAACCGGGGAAGCCAAAACCAGCACCAGCAGCAGCAGCAAGTGTGGGGGAGCATATGCTGCTAATGCTGCGTCCGATCGATCGTGTCCAGATCGGGTGGCAACAGATATCAGTGTCGTTTCTGAAGATGCTTCCGTTCCTAAAACATGCTAGTGGAGGGATGAGGGAGATATAAAGCGATTCACCAGTAATATATGGAAAATCAGTGGCATTCGTTATATCTTAATGACGCATTCGATGCAGGAAGCACGACAGATATCCGAGGCGAACCAATCCCACACTGCTGCTGCTGCTGCTGCTACTGCTGCATTGAAGTGCAGTGCCCGTGGGGAGAGAGTCACCAAGATACTAAAATATGTGGGAAGACTGGAATAGGAGCTGGAAAGACTTTAAAGCGACACAAAAGGGAGCCTTTCATTGGGCCACCGAAAGGCGGGCCTCCTACCATGGAAGCACTTGTTACAGTTGACAGAAATGATTATGAATGCGTTTTCCGATGTGTCGACAGACGAACAAATGTTTTATCCCTTTGTCTTTTTTCTCCGTGGTTTTTTTCTTTTTGTTCGAATTTAGAAAACGACCAATTTTCGATCACCGATGTAAGATTATGCAGGAATGCAATGGTGGCGGCAGGCGGTGGGGCGTTTGGTAGGAACCGAAAGGCCCTACACCACAGCAGCGTGAAAATGAGTGGTGAGCTATGTGATGATGGAAGAGAGAAAAATCAATTATCCTATTGTACGGAGTTGATATTATAATTTAATCTTCATTTCCATAACAAGGCGATTGTTGGTGACAGTTAAATCTACATTTTGTAAAATAAAAGAATCTTGTTTTTGTCTTTTATTTTGACTGCTTAGGAAGCTAGTTCGTTAGTTGCTTTATTAAGCTGGTTTTACTTGCGCTCGTCCGTTCCGTTAGTGTGTTGGTGATTTGAATAAGCTTTCCAATTCTACACATCGTTGCAGCTTGATCTTCTTCAATGACTCAACACCAGTTATCTGTGCTTAGAATTTATATTAAACTTATTTACTTCGCATGCAACATTATTTAGCATGCAGAGGCGATTTTTTTCTCTAGATGGGGGTTCGCCATCAAGGGCTCGATGCCACCACTGATTAGACTACAAAAACGAACGTTACATATAAAGTGGGACACTTCGATCTCAGGCACTTTGTAATTTGCTAGTTTGTATCATTGAAACAGTAAACCTTTTTACTGTAAACCAGGCCACTAAGAGCCTTCTTCTCTTTAAACCCAGAGCCCCATGATTTCATATACATTGAAATGTCTCTAAGAGGAATCTTCAAGGGACCGCCCACTTAGAGAGATATTCATGTTATAAGGAAAACTTATGACAGAGTTGATATGAAGCATCCAAGAAACCTCGGTAAAAACATGGCATCCTTTGACCAATATTTTTGTTAACTTATTTTGACACAAAAAAAAATCATTTTAGAGAATTTTGGCTACCAAATTGCATATACAACTTGAAGAATATTCGCCTTTGGGAGACATTCATCCTGAAGAGACATAAAATGTATGGAATATGACGGGACTGTCAAATGTTAATCTTGGAGGATGCATCTTGAAGAGCCTACATCTTTCGGATATTTTACTGTAAATGATTGGAGTATCCATAGCAACAAAGTCAGCCCTGGGTAGTGTTGTGTAGGGAGCGCAAAAGACACTTGGAGTCTTCTTTTCTTCAAAACCAGAAATCTAGGCTTAATCCGTGAATTTATATGTGTCCTATAAATTTTTTTTTTGTATTGTGCGATCATCAATTTGGAAAAGATATCTGTTTTAAAGGATGTGGAGTGTAAAGAGCAACATAGAGTGGAACATAGAGCCCTCGGGTTTCTCAGGGCATTAAGCAGACGTCGCCTCCTCCTTAAACAAAATCTACATTTCACAACACTAGTCTTGATGTTAAGTTCCACGCTTTAGTTGATCAGTGTTTTCCTTAATATTGTTGTGGTAATGTTTATTTTTTTATATTATTTATATTTATTCATATATATTATATTTTTTATATTTTTTATTTTCGTATCAACATAGTAAAACAATGTTAAAACATTTTCAAATAGTTATTTTTGTTTGTTTGCTGAAATAGGCCTGGTGGAATATGTTCGAGTAGATATCAGTAGTTATCAATTGATGTATCGTGAAAGTGTCTTTATTTTATTTAAACATTCATCCCTTTCATGCAAACATTTAATGAAATCATTTCAATGGAAACATTTCACATTCCAATTACAATTTTCAATCGAAATGTTTATATCTCTTTGATCTCTATTTCAGTGGAAATGTAATCGAATATGGTTGTTGTAAGGCAATGCAACACATTCACACCTGAGGTATTGACTGAACCGCGTTAAACTGTATTGAATTCCATTGAAAATGTTCATCAAACATCAAACGACAGCCATTCAATACAGCCGATAGAAGAACAAAAAAGTGATGTAAATGTGCTGTTCCGCGTGGATCCGGGGTGTTTGTGGTACACGATTGAATAAACTGGAAGCTATTGAAAGCGTCAGCACGATGTTTTCATCGCCGTGGGGAGTTCGAGTAACAGATGAGATTATTAAACAAAACCTCACAAACACATACACACAAAAAAAAAAAACAATTAAACACTGAGTGCAGAAAGATCGTGCAAATTCCTGTGCGAGCATGAAATGAAATGCGCACTCCCGTTTCAACATTTTCAACGCCTTCGCACGCCTTGATCCACTGATGCCGGTAGCGTACCGGCAGTATTTGTAATAAAAAAATAATTATGAAAAAAAACACCCAAACAACAGCATTAACTACCCAACCAATACTAAACCCACTCATGCGTGTACCGGGTCGTATGGGTTTTATTTGCTGCTTTTTAATGGGCGTCGTTTTTTCTCTCTAACAATTTTAAAAGCAAAATACAACCCCCCAACGCTTTTGGGACGGAAAGGGAGATGTTCACAGCAAAGGGGAAGCAGGGCGGTCAGGTCACCACAAACAGCATGTTAGCATTCACACTTTGAAGTGGCGTTTTCTTCCCCCAATGGCATTGGTTTAATGTTATTATTTTTTTTTTAACCGCTCAGTGGCAACAAGAAAGGATTAACCGTGCCACGTGGGAGGAATTCGCGCGAGAGTCGCGCGTTATAAGTGCGGCCGGGGCCGTTTTATTGATTCCGCGTAAACCCGTAAACCATCGACGCTGCAGAACAGAAAACCGGCAATGATTTATAGCACTTCATCAGCACGGATCCGTCCATTCCGTTCCGTTCGATCGGGTTATCTCCCCGTACCGCTGCGTAACGCTCACGCGGTCGGGCCGTTTTGTTTCCCAGCAGCGCAACCCACCATAATCCTTTCCACGGTTGCTGTACGGTGAGGAGAAACGTGGGTTTTCCCTTCTCTCGCGCTCTCTCTCTTTCTCTCTCAGGTGTCATCGAGACGATCCAATCGCTTAGGTGACGATTGATTGCCGATTGATCTTGTACGTTTGGCGTTCCGAGAAGCTGTGCCGCGAGAATATCGCGGGACACGATCTCTTGATGCTACCGAAGGCGGCATGAAAATGAAGTAGTACCTTCATGCCGGAGCGGTATTAGAGATACAAGGGAAAGATTTCAGAAAGAAGCAATTAAATAAGGGTGATGACGGTAAATTTGGGGGGAAGCAAATACAATTTTGTAAGACTGGAAAATGTAAAGCGATAACAAGGATAAATAATCAAGAGTTTTTCAGGTAAATCAATGTTATAATATTCAGTTTTAATATTGTTTATAATATTCTTCATTTTGAATTTAGTGTATTATTTCTAGAAACCGGTAAAATATACATTAAAAAGCGTATTCCATACCTTCAGGCGCTTATCAGGGACATAAAAATTAAATTTTTATTTTGTTTTTACTAGAATACATTAACAGGCCTATTTTATGATTTCGAAAACATTAATACGTCTATTAAAACAGGTAAAAAGTATGCGTTTTTATTTGATTGCTTTTTATTTTTATTTTTTTGATATACTTCTTATCAAAAGAAAATTTTTAAAAATATACAAAAGTTTTGGTTTTGGTTAAGTAGAGTAGAAGAGTTTTGGTTAAGCTTTAAACGTTACTCAAAATCATAGCAAACAACAATACCCTGACGAAAGTGATACAAAACCATCAACCCTCGCTTTATCGCTTCGGTTTTCAAACCTGTTCATGAGATTTCGTTGTAACAAAAAATGACAACAGCAACAAGAACAACAAAAAACGAAACAACACCAAAACACATCATAATGTTCGATGATTGATTGACAGAATTGAAACAAATAATAGGAAAGGAAAACCTTGGCCGCTCCCGATAGGGAATGTTCGCAAACGAGAGAATATGGAAAAGCGGCGAAAGAATCTGCTATCAAAGAAGCAAACCCTCACCAGTAGTGTGGGAGCGTCCAATAGGAAAAAAAAACAACTAACCATCCATGTTCGGTAAGTTTTTCCGCTTGACTGAAGCACACGTTCCTGCTTGTGGGATTTTTTATTATTTCGGTATCGCTGTACTCCACTCTTACCAGGAAAATACCTTTAGAACACACTCCATACTAGAGCACTATGGTGCTGTTTTCACCCCTCCGGCTAACGCAAAAGAACAAGCACGTTGGCATATGCGCAAGCAAGTGGAGTGATTTGTAAACATCATAAAACGGTGAAGGTGAGCACGTGGCGCACAGCATTCGCGCTTTCGTTTATTCGCCGTCCCGTCCTGTAGCGCATTACTTCCGCAAGCGCCTAGGGTGTGTTCCGGTTTAGGGTGAATGAGTCGGGTACGGTTTTTTTTTAGTTTTTTCTTTTCCTATTCGCTCTCGATTGATTAGGAAAAACAACAAAAACTGTAGGGCAGGAGCAAAAACCAATACCTTTTCTGTTTTGCGCCCTCCGGGGGACGCCGGATCCGTTTCCGGTCCGGTGGGAAAATGTGATACGCATGTGTGTTCGCTGCCGATGCGAACGTTTTTCCCACTTTTTCACCTAGAGGATGCCTTTTTTTTCGATTCGAAAACGTATTCCACCTACTTGCCAACAGCCACAGCTTCGCTAAATGGCTTTTGATGATGTTCTTAATTGTTACGTAAACAATGGAAAGCAACGGTACCGCGGTACACTCTGCTGTACGGTGCGTACACACCATTATGACGTGACACGTGTGTCGGTGTTGTTCTATCCAATCTCGCTAGCAACGGTAGCGCGGTGAACGCAGCAAATTTCAAAGCATCCTTTGCTCGCCGCTACCAAAATGAGGCTGGGAACGCTGGGTGTATATGCTAGCACCCCACATTAGTTTATGCTGCAACTGCATTCCATTGGGAGGATATGTTAATTTCGCCTATCAAACGCTTGATCATTTGCAGAAGAAAGGAGTGAGGGTTTTATGATTTCATCCGCTTACGGTTTTGGGCCTGAAAGTATACGAGCGATTACGTGAATTAACACACATATCACGACGCGTGTGCAAAACGTAAATCTGCATAATGCAAACCGAGCTGATTGTGGTCGAGGCAGTGAGAAAAGAGTGAAGGTTCATGCGAAAACAGAGCATCCCTTAATTTATTTAATTTTGTATTTGTTTTTTTTTTAGAATTTTAGGTTATTTGAAGTAACTTGAAATAATTTATTAAGCGTTTATTATGCATTAATTGTGCCAAAAATTATGTATTTTCAAATTGAGGATATATTTCCACAAAGCAAACAATTTTAACTTATTTTATGACTAGGACCTTTGCAGCAACAATTATGTTTTTTGTTTCCCTGCTGAAAACTATGAAAAAGGCACTGACTTTACAAAAATCTCTAATTAGAATAAGATATTTGTAGTTGAAAGACATTAGTGTTCCCTCTTTTTAGTGAATAGTAGGTTTCATAAAAGTAAGAATTTTACGATATTCAAAGCAACTTAGTACCGACGCAATTCATAAAATAGTACACCAAATGGCACACGAAAACTTTTGTTTGTTACGTTGTTGTAGAATATTTAATTATTTTATCAATAGGGTAATTGTACCAGTATTCGGCAGTGTACCAATTTTTGGCAGAATAACTAAACACGTGAAATTATGGAAAAATGCGGTAAAAAAATGTCTCAAAACACAATGTTGAAATTCAAATATGCTCATTTATGGTTCATATACGACTTTTCACATAATTTCCTTGTGTATTTGCCAACATATCAAATAAAATGTGCTCAGTTAAGCAGATTTCGACAGATTTACTGTCAGCCAATAGTTCGGCAGGTCTCGCTATTAAGAGAAACATAACAGTGTACCGATGAATGTTTGAATTTTTTAAAGATTTTTTTATTCAGGCCGTATTGCTATTAAAGATTTTATAGTTGTTGAATTTATTCTAATCTATTTGGAATTTTTAATCACGATGAACAAGTTATTTTGCACTTTAAATGCTGCCTAAAAAATGTGTGATGTAAATTTTGCTTTCTGACAGTTTAATATTGTGGGCTATTGCCGAAACTTGTAACAATAACACACCTAGTATTTGACTGAATTTTCCTTTTCAACTTGAACATAACACTCCAATCCGTATTTCGACATATACTACGACATTTTTTCTATCAAATATCACCAATTACACGATGAATAGTGCAATAACTGAAAAGGAAGATAATAATGCGTGTGCCAGCTACCATATTACAGTAGCCTATCAATGAAAATAACATCACTTTCATGAAAAATATTAAAAACTGTTAGCATATGACCAGTTTTGACGAAACAGCATGCACTAGCCAGTCCAATACTGGTACAGTTACCCTACTTCATATCGTTTGATGTCTCAAAATTATGTGAAAATGCTTTTTAGTTTCTTTCGCTTCTGCGTCTTCTAAAGCAAAGACTAAAATTATCAGAAGCTGTTCCGGCTTCATTTAAGTATGATCAAAAACCCCATTTTTTCCTTGCCTCTTTTTCAACCAAACTCCAACCAAGCATCATATTTCATCCTAAAACTTATCGCCTCACCGACCTTTTCATCGTACACATTAGCACGGATACGTATCTTACCTAATTTCTTCGTCGTAAAGAATTTGCAATAGCCGGTAATAAAAAAAAAACACACACACACAACGTTCTACTCAAACCACACTACCTTCATAAATCATCCCTGCTGATCGACGCTGATCGAAGGCACCGAAAGCAACTACACCGGAGCAGAAGAGGCGAATGAGCTAGACCTCAAAGTCTCTATAAAAATAAGTAAAAGTAAAGTAAAGGAGCAGAAGTCCGCGCACCATTAAATAGAATAAAAATAAAATAAAACGCACCATTAAGCCAACTGGGCAAAGCTAGCAAAGGTGCGGCTTCTAGGTGCCTGCTTTATTATATTTTATCCATGAGCTGATTTCTTTCTTTCATCGCGTGTTTGTACTAGAAAAGGAAAACCAAACAGAAATCCGAACCTAGACACACACACACACACACTACCGGTGCTGTGTGCGTGTATGGATGGGGCTTTTTGTGATTTACGACCCTTTAAATTACCTTAATCGCTTGTTGTACAAGCGGTCGTAATAAAACACTCTTTTGATAACCCATCACCGCGCGACCGCGGTGACCGCAACGATTCGGCAGCAAACGAGGTTAAGGTGGCTCATTTCCATACCAAACCTCCACGACAGTTGGGCTGCTCGTTCTTTGAGGGAGGCGAACCATACATTAAACGAAACCAGCAAGCAAACAAGCAAGCAAGCAAACAAAAAGGAGATCAAGACGTTACCGTAGTACGCTTGGGCACGATTAATTCCCGCGCTGCGCCGGTTACGTTAGGGGCAGCAGCAACTACCGCCAGCAACTTTTCCAACTTTTCTCACGCACTCCCTCTTTCGACCGAGTTGGCAGGTTGCTGTTTAGGTCGCTGTTTAAGAGCTCTTTTTATATGATTTCTTCTCCCTTCTAAGGTAACTTTCCCATCGATCAGTGTTGCTTCTCACAGGACGAGGGGGGAGAGGGGAACTCACCGAACACTCCGATCATACCACAGCCAAAACGATCGCAACCCAAAAACAAATCGTTTGAGAGTTCTGCCAGCTTCGCTAACCAGCAGCAGAGAAATCTCCATCAAACAGTGAGACAGAGGAGCAGAGCAAAAACTGTCCAACCGGTTGACAATCTCAAGGGAAGCGACCCTCCAGTCTCCAGCCTCGTAAACCTCGCCCCCTGCTCGTAAAGCCCCAACTCCGAAAACAGAAACACTCATAAAAGTCGGCAGTTTGAAAAACTATCCACCTGTTTTACGATCGGTAATAAATATTAAAGCCATACTTACCTTGGCAGCCAGCTCTCGTCCAACGGCGAACGGCAAACGCCGGAAAGGGACACAGGCTCGCCCGGCCGACTTTTGAAGAAGCCTTCCCATTTGTCCTGCGAATGCGATTCTTGCCCCCCAAAAAAAACACAGCAGCACAGCAGCAGCAGCCAGAGGGACCGTCAATGGTCATCTCAGAAGCAGAGAAAAAAAAACGGCCCCACCATCCTCCCTTAGTCCCGTCCCGGGAGCCAGGAATTGGAAAAATGAAAAACGATTCTCAATTCCGCGCGTTTCGTTTTGTTTCTGTTTTTTTTTTGCTGCGCAAACAGAACGCAATCCGCAAAAATGCGCGTACGAAGGAATTGACAATCGGCATAAAATATATAATACAATTAAACTCATGTTCGTTCGCAACTTCTGCCGCGAACGTTTGGAAAAACAGGGACACTGAAAAGAGAGGGAGCAAAACAAGCAAAAAACCGTGAGCATCCATCTTGGAGGACATCAACCCGCGGGAGGATTCTGCGTCTTCTTTTCCTCCTGTCACCGATCAACGACGGCAGCTAGCAACGTTCGATTCGCCCTGGTTGCTTCTGGTATTGGCAGCAGTTACTTCGTCGGTCAACCACCACAAACCCAAAATCCGCACAACATATAGGCCAAATGGCCATCCCTGTCCGCTCTCTGCCGGCGGGGGGCGGGGGAGGTAATTCATCTTCATCAGCCGGGCGTGTAGTTGTCAAAATATCCCAGCTAGACACAGCGCACTGCTCATATCACGCTTTGCCACCTCGCTCGATTAACTCAAGCCGGCCCCGAATCGCACCGGATGGATCGACCGACGAAGGGAACCGGCGGGGTGTTTTTAATTGCGAATTAAATATCTTCGCGATGAAATGGTCCCTTTCCTTGGTCCCCCAGCGCTCGGTACACCTTGAAACGTGCAAATGAAGGAAAAAAAACATTAAAATGAAAAATGACCAACCGGTGGCGCAGTGGTACGATGTGCGACGCTTCTGGTCCCCATTCTGCGCCTGTAAGGATCGGCTCGCTTAGGACGATAGAGTGTCCGTTCTTCTTCAAAATTAACGGCGAATAGAAGGGTAGAAGAGTAGGGGAGAGGGAGAACTATTAAAACTTTACACATTGCTACCAACGAATAATAGACTCGTTTGTGCGGCGATCATACGAGCCGGAAGTGATCATCGCTCGCCGTGTTGCGTTAGTTTGTTTCGCCCTGCTGTCTGATTGTCACCGCCTGCTCGGTGAGCGCGCGCGCGCGCGATCGAGATTTATTTTCCGTACAAAATGCGTACGGCAAGCGTCAAGGGTTGTGCGAAGGGAGACCGAAGGGATGAGGATGCTGAGGACGGAGAACTACCGGGCCCCGGGTGGGGTGACGACCGGGCACACTGCCAACTACTCATTAGTGCATTTTCCGAGCCGGTAAATTCCATGGAAATGTCAAATATGCCCTCGTGAACGAGAAGGGGCGCGTGTTTTGACCCTTTTCTTTTTCGGCAAAAGGGGTTAGATGCGGTGGCGCGAACCAAGCGGCTTCCCTGCTTGACGTGTCTGTGCATCACGCCAGTCAGCAGTCTGTCAGTCAGCCAGTCAGACTGGTTAGCCGGACGGACGGACGGTCGGACGGATGGACGGATGGATGGATTGGATGCAGGATTCGGGCACACGCACGTGCTTTTGTGATGATGGGCTCATGCTGGGACACTGTATAGGTGGTGAGAAAGGTACCGTGCTAGGAGCTGATAATGAAGCGTTTGGGAAGGTAGGTGAAAATTGGTTTCGGTTGGCAAAACTGGTCCATTTTGTTGAGCTAAAAGAATTAGACAAGAATTTTCGAATATTTCTCATATATTATTGAATTTATTCTAAAATTTATTTTGCTTCAAAGGCAGTTAGTTGTAAAATTGATTAAAAAATATTTGAATAGGAAAATGTAAAAAGACCTTTGGAAAATTTTCAAAAACATTCAGAAACCCTAAACACAAAAAGTTTGATTTTAATCCTTTTTCTTTAGATGTTTGTAGGTTGGGCGGTTTTTTCATAGGCGCTGCCGTATTTAACCGATTATAATTTATTTCAATTGACATATTGCATACTTTCAGGCGTTCAATAAGCCTGAGAACATTAACGACAAGCCTGCAATCTGAATTTTTTATCAACATGTGCTGGAGTGTTAATAAGATTTTTTTATTGATAACTAGCTGACCCGACAAACTGAGTTATTCCGAAAAAACTAAAATATTCCATTATTGCTTTTTTACTTGGGATATCTGTATCGTGCCCGTATCCCCTCAGGATCCGATCATCGAGTGTAAACCCCCAGCCACCTTACACCAAGTGTCAAAGTGCTGTATACAGCACAACAACAATCCTGCTCTTTGTATGGGAGTTAGAAAATAATTATTAAATTAATTTTAGTGTAATATTTGAAAGATTTTTAAGTCTTAAAACCTATTCTCATACCACCATAAGGTGTGTGCAAAGTTTCGTTGAAAATGATCCAGCCGTTTCGGAGGTTGCTCGCAACAAACACCGTGACACGAGATTTATATATATATAGAAGAAGAAGATTGTTGATAAGTATAGTCCAAGCTATTTCACTGCTAATCATTGAATAATTTAATGTTTATGTCAATAATGAAAAAATCAACAACAATGTACTACTCACCATAACAGGCTATTAAACATAACAATAAAATAACAACATCATACGAATTACCGAAGAAGAACAGCAAAGAACATCGATTCAATTGCTTGTAATAGATTACATAGGTGCCTTCGATATTTCAGATATGCTAATTTTGTTTTCTTTATAAATTATTTTTATTTACATAAATTTAGGCGTATTTCTGTTGTGTCACTCGTTGCACTGTTTTATCCATTTCTGTTATGATTTGCAGTGCCTGTTTGCATAGCTTTAGGCGTAATTTCCTTGTTTAATCGCTTGTTGTGCTGTTTTACCAACTTCAGTAAAGATTTGCATTGTTTTGATATAGTCTTTCCAACAAAAACCCATTTGTAGGTTTTACGGCTTCGATCGTTTTTTCAATTGATGTTTTTTTGTATTTTAAACTGAATGTATCTCTCATCTTAAACTTAATTAAATAACTTAAACATCATGTTAAGCGTTTTTAATTACTAACTTGATTTACTTATTATTCAGATTTATTCAGATATAATGACTGACAAAAAATAATTTTTTCATGTTAAACTATTTATCTGAAAATAAATGGCTTATGTAAAATTAAAGGACCAGTCTATTCACCTCTGCCCCTAAGCCCACAACCGTAATAAAGACAACTTTCCCCACGCTGCGAAAGCACGTTCCCGCAACCTTTCAGCACGTACACGCTTCTAATAATGCGCTGACATCCTTCGTTTGTCGTTTGACCGTCAATTCTCTTTCGACACAAAGCCAACTGACATCTTCATTTTGCCTGCCCCGCCGTGCCCCGCATTCGGGAGCATTGGGCACACAAAACATAAATGCATCGGTGCATCCAAACCCCAGGGGCAGCAATGACGTTCGCTGACGAGGCGCTGCCACTCCGAAGCTCCTGTCCTGCGGCACGTCCTCCTCCACACCAGGCTAGGTGGAGGTTTTGCGTGGCCAATTTAGTGTCTTCGTTTCTAGCACCACCACCTGCGGGCCGTTTGCGTCGCCGTCACCACTAACGCACTGCTTTGGGTCGTCGTCGTCGTCGTCGTCGTCGTCGTCGTCGTGGTCGGCATCGTCGCGGTTCCACCATTTTAATGGTGCTCGTTGCGTATTTTCAATGTGCAATGTTTTGTCTTTAACGGCCGCACATTAAAATCCGCACTGCAGTGGCCGCAAACGGTATGCAGCTAGGTTTGGTACGAGAAGGTTTGCAGGGTGGGTTTGGATTTGTCTTTACGATCCTACCCGATCCCCCCCGACGATGGTTTTGTGTTTACTAGCTTCCGCCAGCCTATCCTACCGTTTCAACACGCGTTGCAGCCGGATGATCGCGTTTTGGTCACGTAAAAGGGAATTGAAATATGAACACGGTGCTACCAGCTCTCAGCCTGCACTTTCCAGGATGGACGACGACCGAAGAAATATTAGCTACCGTGTGGTTCGCTGTTCGCGTAGAGCATGACGGTTGAAACCGGGTCCAGCTATGGGACGCATGTTTCGGACGTTGGCGCACATTAAATGGATGTAAGGTGCACGTTCGGTACTACTCCGCTGGACGATAGGAAGCTGTCAGCTGCTGCTGGTTCACTTGCTTCCCTCGGGCACAATTTGAATGGATTTTTGGCATAAAGCTTTGAAGCCGGTGAAGGCAGCAGATGATCATCAAGTGAAGTTGTTTCAATGCTACTGCTTGTTGCTTGTAAACTGTCTATTTAATGTGAGGTTTCCTCTCGGTGCGACTGTAACAGAAACACAACAATCAAGCAGTTCCGCATTAGTTTCAACTACTGTTTACTTTTTCGGTTGAACAGGTTGTTAGAGAGCGCTACCCCTGATAGCCATTTTACCCCTGATGTCGCATTACTGAATGAATGAGTAACGACTCTTTCTCATCAGTATTAAATATCTCTTCTATAACTCCC
Source organism: Anopheles merus (assembly GCF_017562075.2). Taxonomy (NCBI): domain Eukaryota; kingdom Metazoa; phylum Arthropoda; class Insecta; order Diptera; family Culicidae; genus Anopheles; species Anopheles merus. The sequence goes on from NC_054084.1 coordinate 22,052,365, forward strand.
TCCCATATTCGAATGGCATTAAATAAGCTTCTTTGGATCATGACAGAGGTGTCGAACTATTTATACGATCCTTCAACCAAAGCAGTGAGTCAATCTATCACAGGCTTCGATCATTTTTCTTCAAGCGGTTTCTTTAAATCAACTTCTTTGAATCATGTCAGGAGTGTCAAACTATTTCCAGGATCCTTCAATTAACTTCGTTTGGTTAGTAGATCGAGGCACACGATTTAATTTAATTTATGTATTTCATTTGGTTATTATTGTATTCTTGTCAATGTCTCGCAATGTATTTTTGTCATTTGATGGTCCTTATGGACTCTTTCGTCACTATTGTATTCTTGTATTGTTGGGACCCACCAATTGTACCAATAATTTTATTTTCTTGGAGACAGTAACAAACTCTTGTTAGGATCATGTTCATGTAGCCATTGATCACGATCAGTCATTCAATACGTGCATACGAAATAAAACTTATAAAAGTGTGCGGACGGTGTACTCGCCTCTTCATCGTTTTCCGATTCTTTCGGATTGCTTAAAGGAAAAAAAAACTATGACCAGATCTGTTAAAATAATAATACATCATTATTACATGCTGATTGAGAGCTGTCCTCTAGTTTATCACGCATAACGGGGTGTCATTGTTGGCTCTACATGACATATCCGTGTACTTAATTACCTACTGCTGCACTTGTTTCACAATGCATATCATCGTTTTAAACAAGGGGCTCTTTCCGATATTAATTATCCTTCACGAAAGTTGACAGTGCAACTAGTGTTTACAGTCGACAAGCAGATAAAAGCATCCACAGTGAGTGTGATTACAAGCTACTAAACAGTTCCATTTCAAGGTGATAGGCGAACAAAATATAAACGCTTCGTGTTAGGTCCAACGTTTGAATTGCGTGCAGTGATGTTGATCCATGTTTTGCCTTTCTAAATACATTCCCTTGCATTAGTTTGACCAGGTTTTTTTTTGTGTTCTGCGATGAATCTGCTCTGAGAACGAAGAAAAACGGCAATTATTGAAACAAAAAGGCACCCAAAACCACACTTAAATCCACGATATTTAAAATCATGTTTTATTTTCCTTCAAAACACTCTCACATCCTTCATCCTTTTCCGACAGCGTAATTGTCTTGGTGTGTTGTCTCTCATGCTACATTTAATCAGATTAAATCCAGTTGATTTATGCTGCACGATGGCTTCTCCCCGCCCCCGGCCCACTGTTTCCCGAGGCCCATAATGATCAAGCAATAACCGATTGGCGATGGGCCGTCATTTACGATGTGCCAATTTGCATTGACCACTGGTATTGAGCCTCGCCACGCCCCAGCCCCCGTGATCCCCGTGCGCATCTCTTGTTTGCGCCCTTGCCCCAATTACAGCCCCAGTGCTTCATTAGGATACCAGTACCAGTCGGGTTTCTGTGCTGAGATCGAAAACCGATGTCGATGTAAATTATTAAAGGCTTAGGAGTGGCCTTTAGTTGGATTCATTACGAAAAGGCTTACGGAGATGAGAAGCTCAGAAAATTATTTTCTTCACTTGGGAAACTGGACAATAAAGTGGTCGATTATGTCTCGAAGTATGTCGAAGTGGTTCTTGAATAGTCCGTTGAAATAAGGACACGATTAGGAGCAGAAGTAAATTGTACTATCTTATGGGGTGGCAAGCTCGTGTGTCGATGATCCTACGTACCTTACAATTGTTCCATTTACACCTATTATTATACTTACATTTTTCCTATTTCTTAGTTATTTGTTTACATATAACCTACATTTTATCAGACCAAATGGCAAGGAAATATCCAAATTTGGATGTAATGGAAAACAATAAAACGTTTAATACTTCAATATGTTCCAATACATCATAAAGAAAGAGGGAAAGGAAGAACTGAACAATTAGCATACAAAGCTAGAGCTATAAATCTCACCGCAAAATTCAAATTCAAATTTAAAAAGACTTCAGGAATATTTTATGTTTGAAATGCTTTTCTTTCTCCCTTTTTACGAGCAGAATTTCAATGTAGAATTCAAATTAAAAATGAAATTTAAAAGTTAGAATTAAAAAGGCTTATTATTGCAGTATGCTATAATTATAGCAAACTACTACCGATGTTCGCTATAACATTAAGGTTAACAATTTGTCCAAAGAACGATATCCACGGGTCCACAGTGCACGATCGTGCATGATCGTGTCCGCAAGCAGGAAACCACAGTGAGAATCTCACGCTCTCACGCTCTCACCTATTTTCAAATCAATCGTGGAATTATGTTCATTTGTCAGTTGTCGTTTTGCTGTTGAGATTATTCATTTTTGGTACGAATAAGCAAATATCATAATTAGCTAGCTTAGCAATAAAACTACAGCGTTGTTTTGTTCTGGGCGTGCTTGTCTGGCACAGTGTTTGATGGAATAATTAATGCTTAATTGATTATTACCATGATTTGCATAAAATCGTCAAAAAAAAAAACTACTGCGGCGCTATAAACTAAAATCAATCGAAAAACGATCGCGGAAGATCCCCACTAACCATTGATCGGAAGCGTGCGGCTTGAATACCTTCGAGCGTGAGCTTCAAACTAAGCACCGTTTGCTAAATTCTCTTGAGCGAACGACTTAATTTTCCTGTTTTTTATTTGCCCAATCCTGCATGTCGTCCTGCGAACCTCACTACGTCATCAGTTTACTGAAACGTGAACCACATTCAACGAACGATTCGGTTCGGTTTTCAATACAAGCACAATCACAGACAACCGCCCTAACCGCGTGCTTCAATATTGACCGTAAGCACATTGTTCTAAAAGCGAAAGCCAACAAAGCGTGCAGAACGGGCGTTGTAGTTTGAACTGGACCGTGTTGAAGAAGACAAAACAAAAATCCCGCAATGATCCCGACCGTTTCGAGACGCCACCGAGCGAACGGACCGAGAAGAGATGCGACACCAACGCCACACCACACTAGAGCCCGGATGACCGGGCTGTTGGTACAAACTGTTATCACATTCCGCTTACCAAACCGCTGCTTCACTTCAACCCTCTGATATGCGACCGACCGTCTTTCGGCGGGGCATAAACCACAGGCACGAACCGTCAAATACACACATCGAACTCACGAACCCCCACACGAGCGCACGGTTGTGTGTGGGGAATATAAAAATTATATCAGAACCCAGCGGGACCCGCTATTGTCGTTCCGCCGTCAGCTGAGTGAGGTCGTCGTCGTCGTCGTCTCCGTCGTGGTACCATGGTGAAACAAGTGCTGCTGCCGGAACCGCGCTAGTAGTTGCCACACATCCGCACGAAAACAAAGCAAGTGGTTAGCCTGGGGATCAATTTGGCTGGCGAAGAAATCCACCCTCAAACAGGTGCTGCAGTGTGCAGAATAATAGTGAACACGTGTGTGCTAGATCCCACGCAACAAAAATCACGACAGTGCTCGGGAGATCATGTGCGATCGAAAAGTGTTGAAGGTCGTGTGAGCCTATTTAGAGAGGTGGGCTCCCTTTTTGCTATCAGTGTCCAAATTATCTGCGGTATTTCCCCCAATCCGGACGATTGTTTTAACTCTGCTCGGCGCAGCAAAATGACGAGCTACATCGAAGTGAGCATACACTCGGAACCGGAAGATGACGATCATCACGATCTGTCCGATCTCGAGCTGCAACAGTGTAATAGCAGCGGCAGCCGCCAACACCTGCTACAAAGCATCACAAATGTAAGCAAACCCCAACAATCCAGAGGGGGGCCGGCCAGAGGGAGAGTTTAAGCTTAGCTGAAGAACCACTATCTAATCGAAAGTGGCCTATCGTGATACTTAACCCCCCACCAACCCTCTTCTCGTGATCATAACGTGCCATCAATAAGGCAGGGGGGGTGTATGATAGGGCGACAGCCAATTCATACACAATTGACAAGTGATAAGTGAAACAAAAAAAAATAGATTACAAGAAAGAGAGAAAAAAAACAATCAAGTCTCGCAATCGTGTAAAACCTCGTGTTTGTTTACGTGTGTGTATCTTCCAGGCGTCCCAATTTGTAGTAGCATAGCGTAGCCAAAACACCGAACGAACGATAATGAACCAAAATGTCACTATTATGTACGAACAATTTGGAGCCCACGGCGTTAGAGAGTGGAGTTTATGTGTGTGTGTCTGAATTTACAAACGAAGCACATCGAAGAGTGGGTGGTGGTGTTGTGGGGATGGAATTACCCCCCTCACGTTCAGCTGGGTGCGTGATAAACCTTTGGTTGAGGTTGAAGTGTTACCCTCTTAGGCGTTCCATTGAAATTATTCGCCTTATAATGCATCGGTGGTAACGCGATCATTAGAGGCAGCATGAGGGAATTAGGAATGAGAGCTGCTGTAAACTAACGGTTGGCGTTTTGATTTTGGGATTGTAAGGGCAGTCTTACATATGGGGTCTTATAGCAATTGATGGAAGAACTAAACCACGTCGTGGTTGTTGATGTTCCTCTAACGATAAGAGACGTTTTTAACCACATTTATGAGGTTTTTGGAATGTTTATTTTTCCCATGTAAAGCTTGGTTCATGTAGAAAGAGGGCACTTGGTAACTAATGTAGCTTGTTTATACTGTTATTCCAATTTAAATGCTTTCTAAAAATGATAGAAAAGTACATAAAATGAAAGGAGTTCTTAGACTACCATCAAACCTGCCGTTTTGACCAGTAAATTCCACCAATTCTACATTCGTCCTTGGTTACTGCTTCCCTTTTCCCCTATTTCTGATCCATTATCGCTTAATATCTTTCTCTATTGGGCGGCAGCAATTTGGTGGATTTGAATGTTTTGGGATAAACTTAACTGCATTCTTGATATACTATTGTAGTATCCAGCCAATACAGGACTTAAGCATATCGTGAGAACTTATTATAAACGGTGTTGAGTAAACAAACAGTAAAACTGTTCCTACTATCATTGCAACAAAGTGCTGCAATTGTAAATGAACTTGCTCTAATGAAATTTCAGAATTTCAAAGCAAACCACACGCCGAAGATCACACTCTTCGAGGAGCGTCGATCGCTCAACCCATGCTTCGTTGCCAACGCTCACGCGCGTTTACTCTGTGATGTCCTTGATTGGGAATTGGTAAACAAATGAGCGAATAAAGAAGATAAAACGCGAGCTACTTCAACATCTTTTGCCGGCTCGGCGCAACCTCACACAGAAAGAAGAGTGCCAAAATTATCACCAATTTCCGCCAGCCCCTGCTGCGGGAGTAGGGAATACAACCGATCCTTCCCGCTTACACGGCACGGAGTTGGTAACAGCAGACGATTACACAGACGTTCCTATCTTTCTCCGGCGTCATCAACACCGGCAAGACGTAAAAGAGAGTCCCCCAATCGCTGGTGACGATGCCCCTGGAGATTAATTTACAAGTGGAGCACACTGGCTTGCGTACCTTTCGAAGATCAGGTTACGATCAGGAGCTACGATCAAACTACGTCAAAGCAAGGCGTATCACAACAGTTAGGGACCACCATTGGGACATTGGAAAAAACAAGACCACGGTCAACAATTAGCCCTGACCGTCATCCTGCATATATCTATGGAAGGGCGCATTAACTGCTTTCATCCGGAAATTGGGCAAACCTGCCTTCAGATCACAATTCCATTGTGGAATTGCCAAGTCACGCGTTTTGTCCCAGTGTCACACTGTGTGCTAATTGGAGACCACTCCTCAAGCTCCTGTGTGTGCCAAACGTTTAATGCGTGTACTTACACAATTCATCTCCAATCTGCTATTAGTCGACACGATTAGCACCATATCTCACCGGATGTTGTTCTGGGCTTTTTATAAAACGACCACGCTATGCATGTGTGTCTTCGGAATTTCTAGCCATCATCTCGAGTGCGTCATTGATAATGGTTTTGGAAAACTAATCTAAATTTATTCTGCAGCTTTCCAAACCCGACTGTCTCTTCACATCGGCAGCACAATCGTCCAACGAGTCCTATGGCAAGGCAGAGAAGCGAAAGCTTATGTGGGCCACACTGTTTACGGTAGCGTTTATGGTAAGGAAGAGTGTTACTTACGAATATTTGCACAATATCTATTCCTGTCTCATCAAATCAACTTTCTTTCTCAATGGCAGACAGCAGAATTCGTTGGGGGATACCTGTCCGGCAGCTTAGCGATCATGACGGACGCGGCCCACCTGCTTTCGGATTGCATCAGCTTCGTGATTGCGATCATTTCGATCTGGATCTCGAACCGACCGGCCGACGCCCGGATGTCCTTTGGCTATCGGCGGGTCGAGGTGCTCGGTGCACTGCTGTCCATCTTCGGCATCTGGGCCCTGACCGCCGTGCTGGTGGTCATGTCCGCCAATCGACTGATCGAGGGAGATTACGAGATCGACGCCGATACGATGATCATTGTGGCGATCCTGGGCGTCGTAATGAATATTGCGTAAGTGTTGTGATCCACTGACGGGGTGGCGCTCTTATACTCATTACTACTAATCCCACCGACAGGACGGCATTCATTCTACACGGGTCCTGCAGTGTGGTGCCACACAGCCACAGCCACGGTCACAGCCATGGCGGACATGGTCATCATTCGCACAGCCATTCCCACGGCCACAGTCACATTTCTCGGCCACGGTCGAAAACTCCTCAGCTTATCGCAACACGCCTCTCACTGTCAAGGTCCTGCTCGCCGCTACCACGTCGGATGCTTCGCGCCCAATCGTGCGATGAGAAAAAGTGCGACAAGCTCGAACAGCTCGTCATCCCGAACTATCCACCGAGCCCGCAGACAGGGAGTCCACTATCGTCGCGTCAAAACAGCCGGCACAACTCGTTCGCCCTCACCGATCACAAACAGCGGCCAAGTCTGGACACGATTCTCACCAACGCACGGCTGAAGCTGCACAAGGAAAGCGTTCGACATCGGATGAGCATCGACGCTGGGTTGAACTCGCCCGATCTGATCAGCTCGAGCAAGCTGGCGTACTCGCGGATCAGCACCGATCCGGAATCTTCCACCCGGGGGCACAGTGAGGATGAGGAGCGCGGAGGCGACCGGTTGGATGCATCCTTTCCAGAGCTTCATGCGCATCATCGTCATCATCATCATCAGGAGCAGCATTGTGCGGAGGACGTGGTGCAGGATGACAGCAGTAATCTGAACGTTCGAGCGGCCATCATTCACGTGATCGGCGATTTCATACAAAGCATTGGCGTGCTGGTAGCTGCAATAGTGATCAAATTTGCGGTAAGTGTTGAGCTTTATTCGAATGCCCGGTTCTTCGGAGTGTACTTACGCGTCCCGGTTCTTCGTCGTCCACAGCCTCACTTGAAAGCGTTCGATCCGATCTGTACGTTCGTGTTTTCGCTGATCGTGCTCGTCACGACGGTTCGTATCTTCCGCGATTCGATGCGCATACTGGTGGATGCCGTACCCGTGGACGTGTCGCTTGAGCGGCTCTCCGCCGAGCTGGCCTACATCGAGGGCGTTAAGATGGTGCACGATCTGCGGGTGTGGAGCGTTTCGACCGCGTGGAATGTGATGACGGTGCATCTGATGATCGGTACGTATTTGGGAGGGCGTTTTTCGCTTCATTCCATGAGCAAGCAATTTAGCATGTCTTTTTTCTCCCATCTTTCCACCAGATCCGTTAGCGAACGCTTCGGAAATTCTTGCCACGGCGGATCACATCGCGCGGCACGATTTCCGCATCAAGCACAGCACGGTGCAGATCGAGAAGATGCACTTTTAGAAAAGGTGATCACCATCTTCGCCTGCCAACACATCAACACACACACACACACAATTGTGATTTCACAGCCCTGCCGCCGTCCGTGCAAGAAGCGATCCTCAATACTTTCTGGTCACTGCACAAATGCGCTGTGTTAATAGGTTTTAAAAAAGGTCGCAGTCACTTCCAGTCTATAAGAACAAGTCATCGTTAGGGATTTAAGCAAAAAAGGCTAAATAAAAGTTAGTTTTAAACATTGAGTGAACAAATAAACGACGTAATGTTTGAACGATTTATTTAAATCAATTCGATTTTGACGCATTTATAGTTTTGCTGACATCTACACATAAGCCAAACAGAAAAGGAACCGATTTATATACTTTAAATATGTGTTACACGTTTCCCTCGAGACTCTGTTGTGTGTGTGTGTGTGTTTGTGTGTCTAGAGCACCATAACCGGCTTCATCATATCAAGCGCGCAGCTAGAAAGCTGCAGCATATACTAATCCTAAATACGTGTTTTGACCTTGCCCCACTCCCAAGCGGGAGTGCTCTTCAAATGTGTTTCTGGTGTGTGAGGAGGGTTTTTTTTTTATTACATTAAAATAGGTAATTTTTGCTTCAAAAGTTCAAAGACTTCTTCCGCTGAACGCTTTCATGTGTACGTGGGTTGTGTAGTTATCGCAAATTACAATTCGTGTTAATATATTGGTGGTTTTGTTTGCATGCTTTGCCTTTGTTTCAATTTCAAATTTCTATTATAATTCTCGATAATAAGTTCGTTTACTTCGTGCTTGTGTTTATATGTAATTCAATTTATCCTACCGCTTTTTTTTAAATGTTTTTTATCGCTCCTTACTTGTTTTTGCTGTTGCTTTACTATTATAATAGTGTTCTCTTTTTGTTGGACATTTCTATATATTTGACCTACGACCGTCGTTTTGCAGCTGCAGCGCTACGTTTTTGAGTTCAGTAAAATGTGCAAAAAAATTGCGCAAATCGAAAAATAAACGCACCGAAGCGTCACTACGTATCGTCCAGGGAGAGCGCTCCCTGAGTTCGCCCCCATCCACCTTAGTTCAAGCTTAATTGGGTCCTCGTTGTTTACTAACTTCACAACGCACTTCCTCTACTGCTTGTAGGTGTTGGATTAACACCGATCTTTTTTTTTAACACACACACATCATACATACTTTGCTGGGACGCGACAGGGATACATATAGCGTGTGTGTCTGTGTGCACGGTTACAACACTCCATATACTGTTGTTTAAGGTGTAATGACTTTTGTATGCTTTCTTCATCTAGATCGCTTAAATAATCGTTTCTTGAGCCACTGCATCACAAAGCATATAGTTTCGTTTTTATGATCCGCTTTGTATGATGCATTTTACTATCAACGTGTCACGTTGGAGAGTGACTGGAGGCGTAGAAAATGAAACAAAACGCAAAAAGAGAGAGTCTTAGTTTCTCAACATAAATAACAGCTGTTCCCGCAAAACGGTAAAAATGGATAGCAAACGTTTTACAAGAATGAATTCACACTATTTCATGCAAAGAAAACAAAAACTATAAAAACCAAAAATAGTATGTTTTTTTAAGGAAAAAGAGGGGAACCGCAAAAAAATGCTTTATTTTTTGTTTTGTACTCATAATGCGCGCATCAAAAGTTTGCTTTCTTTTGGTCAAAGAACGATTTCAATAAGGCACTCTTGCTCAGTGGATAAATTTTCGCTAACGCAATATGTTTGTGTGTTTATCTCGATTTTGTTTCATTCTTTCGTTTGCTGCTGCTTCTCCACGTCTCTAAACGTCAAAAAATACAAATGCTTCAAAAATGTGTCCATCTAATTCGCTCTCATTCGAATTTCACCTGCTATCACACCTATTTTGCATATCATAAATGTGTAATTAAGGCTTTATGCAAAGGAAAGGTATCTACGGAAGAAGCTAAAAAAGCTAACGAAACTGTTAAGCAGTAGTAGAATAAGACTGTTTATGTTAAGCAACGTGTAGCAAAATACAAATGTGCTATATCATGAACCGATCGGGCGGCTACTAGCCAGCCGCAGCAGTAATAGTGTAGTAGTAACGGTAATAGGCAATTCGCAAACGGAAGGCAATTTAAGCTCGCGTGAAAGTAATCGGCCTGCGCTCACAAGTGGAAAATAATCGCAGAATCTATTATCTACAAAGATTTGTCCATTCCACGGCCGGCAGGCGTTCTTCGAATTGGAAGAAAAACTGTTGTAAAACTCTTGTACATATCTCGCCATATCATCACCACCACTACCGCCAGTGCCACAAAATGCAAAAGCAACTCATGTCTGTTGGAGGGGGATGAAGTTGGATTTCTTTCGCCACTAGTTTCAACAAGAGAGGAGAGCGTGTAAAAGCAACAGCTATGCACGCGCGCTGCAATAATAATAATAGTAGTAGTGGATGCTAATAATAGAGTAATATAAGCAGCGATAATAGAACTAGATAAATGATGTTCGATTGTTTGCTTCTTTTTTTTGTTTGTTAATAAATAGAGATTCTTTCTCATCTTACATTTCGATTTGCTGGTTTCGCAGTTTTGTGTTTGTGTAGCTCCACTGCATGTACATTTTAGTAGTAGTATAGTATAGTATGGTTGTGTCGGTTTCATATTCAACGTGTGAGTCGTGGCTTTTAAAAAACTAATAGTTAACACGCGTGCGTAGTACGACCGAGATGCGATAGGGCAAAGCAAAGAGAACGTACACCTAAACTCTGCTACTAAAACCTCTTCTGCTCGAGGGGGCTCTTCTACTTGAGCTTGTCTTTAAGAGTGTTTGTTTGTTTGCTTGTTTCCTTGGTTAAACCTATCTTGCCGTCTTTCCTTTGTATCTTGAGCTCACAAAACCTAACCAAGTCCCTTCTTTTACATCCCTCTTTCAAGGTTTGATTACACTGAGCACATACACATCATTTTGTCGATTGCATTTTGCACGCGGGTCATGGAAAGTGGGACTTGCGGTGCCCAAAGTGCAGCAGCAGCACGCGGAAACGGAAGGTACGTTTTTGTCCAGGAGAAAATGGGGTTGTGAATTGGTTTTAATGATTTAAAAAAAAAGTCCTTTCGTGTCATTTTACATGTAAAAACTAGTACTTACAATAACAGGCATAATAATAATTTTATAATATTCGACCGTAAAAATGTATAAAACAATCACATTGTTGTGTACGTGCTTTCCAACAGTTCATATTTCTTGCTTCACGCGCTTCCTTCTGGTCTCCAGTTCACGGTTGTTACGGTTTTTTTTAATGATCGTTAGAATTTTCTGCAATCTTAGTGCAAAAATGGGATAAATGAAAATGCTCAAAACTTGATTCCACCTTGTGGTAGAGAACATACATCTCATCGCGGGTACAGTGGAAGGGATGGAATTTTTATACTAAAAAAAAATCCGAGCGATACCAACCGGTGATGTGCTCGGACAAATTATTGAACGGGGGTTTTTTATGATGATCATGGTATTTACGTAGTCTTGCATTCACATGAACGGGTGTTTCGATTTATTTTCGCCGTGACGATCGGTGCTGCGGGTTTCACTGTTCCGGATAGCTTAACGAAAACTGTCAAAAATAAGGTTCAGTCCAGTGTGTGTGTGTAGTAATTTACAAAACATTACTTGTCTCTCCACCAAGTGGTCAATTTTCCTCACACCGCCTAGCTTTCGCTCGATTCCGTTTGCGTTTCATCTTAACTAGAGACAGCATCTACAGTTTGTATTGGTGTGTTTTGTTGTCGCTTTCGATAAAATTTTCGCTCGACTTTAGCTTGAACTCCGAAATGAGCCTATCTCAGGTATGGGGGGCGCGAGTGATGGAAAAAAAGCTTAAAGCAATCGTACTGTTGCTGCTGCCGTCTCACGAGATCAACTCGTATCGACCAGCGTCGTCGTCGCGGCTGCTGCGGCGGTCCCTACCGGAGGGACGACGGCCGTACTACAGTTGTTGTCATCACCACCACCGACGCCGTTTTGCTGCGCTGCTGGCTCGTCGCTTGCCGGGGCAAATATTTCCACCGCCGTCTGCTGCTGGCTGTTGGCCAGCTTCTGCTTGCGCTTCATTTCCATCAGCTGCTTCCGCTGGGCCTCCCGCTTGGCTGCCGCCAGCGCGGCGGACGCCTTTTTCGCCTCGACACCGTTGCTGCCGTCCGTCACGGTGGAACCGTTCGCTGTGCCGCCGGTTTTGTACGGACGCTTTACCAGCTTGGTGCGCGTCGCTCCTGCCGTCCCATTGCGAGCTGGTGGCGGTGGACTCTTTGGCGCTGGTTTCTACAATGACAAACACAGCAAGAAGGAGATCAAAAAATGAGCGGAAATGAAACGAAACTGTGCTTTGCTTGACGCAAATTACGCGCGATTCTCCCCTTTCCGTACAGCAAAAGTTTAGTACAAAAAGGAGAACCGGTACTCTTCGTGCTAGAAAACTTACCCGCCAACCATTTTTCCGGAACGAATCAATTTCGGCAAAGCTAGCGTCGACGTTGTTTACCTGCAGCATCACCATGTCCCAGAAGCCTCGCAAATCTTCGCCGGTCGTTTGGAACTTTTCGTCCGGCGATTGGTTGAGGTTCGTGTAGCACAAATCTTGAAAAGCAATTAAATTCACAAAAAAGGAAATTAGTTTCGAGTTTATGTCTGTTTCCTAGATATGAATGCCTTATTTTCCATTGCTGTATTTCGCTTGTTTACGATCGTTTCCTATCAATTTTTCTACTAAAACGGTACGAGTGTGAGGGTGCTAAATGAAACAAACACTCCGTCGTGTCACCTTCGGCTGTATTAATTAATGCGAAAAATCAAAGCGTAACTCAAAAAAATCGTTACGGGCCGGCCCAACAAGAAACACACAAAAACAAGGATAGGAGGAAATAATTGTATGGCCTACACGCGGCAGCGAATAATCAACGCACGAAAGCGTTTGTTTTGATGGTGGCGGCCGGCCATCACCGCCTTTCGCGCGACCATCTATTTATGGATCGATGGAATGTTTTGTTTTGCCTTTCCCTTCCCTTCGTGCTATTCGTTGACAACATTTCGAGCGAATTATGCGTGAGTGAAATGTGTAATATGTAAACATTCCATCTTTAAAGCACAAATTGTTTCAAAATTAAAAAGCGATGATTAAGCCCCTGAACAAAAGAATAAAGATAGTTTTCATGTATCAAAATTAAAATTCTTATCAACGTGATCGATTTATCTCTTCAAAGGCAACGACACCATGCGCGTCATTCGACTTCCAACGAATCTACACTATCTGGGCATTAATACTACTACACCGTGCAGCTTTTCTTATCTGTGGATAATCTTTTCCACGGTAGAAACAAAAACATTTAGCGCCACGTGACGCTGCGAAAACAGATCTACAAACAAACATCGCCACGCAATACTAACCTTCAAATTGTTTCATTTTTTGCGAACACAGCAGGCGGGCCTTGCCCACAGCAACCAGGATGTATCCGTTAATGTCCTCGCCGAACTCGACGCCATCGGCCTAAAATTTACATCAGAAAAGAACTATCATCAGCTGCCAATTCATACACTTTAAGGGCGGACAAGACGAGCGGCGGAACGTGCAAGTGGATTGGGAGAGGAACCGGCATACATATGTCTGTCAGATGAAAATGAAAATAGACAAACATCGTCCGTCTGTGTTTGGTGCTCGGAAAAAGGGGGAAAATGGAAAGTAGAAGTAAAGAACACCTTACGAAGAGATGAGGTGTAACAACGTTATCACTACCGGGCGCATCTCAATACACTCACATCCTCCCTCTCTTGATCACTCAAACACCTTTCTTGCCCCCGCAATGCGTACCTTCAACAGATTGATTTCTTGCTCCACTTCGTCAGCCATTGCTTTGAGCCGATTCTGTTCAGTTTTTAGGATCCGCAGGAAATGGTTACCGTCCAGCACGATGTTGTTGTTGCTGCTACTAAAGCTACTGTCGTTGCTCCCCTGGCCATTTGTGGTTACCTCGATTGGTTTACCATTTGATTGGATGCCTCCCTCCGCCACAGGATGGACAAAATCGGCCATCGTCGCGACCGCGGGCAACGTGATGCTGCTGGCGGCCACCGGTTCCATTACCACCGTGCTTCCGCCGTTCGCTGTGCGCATATTGTCCGCGACGAACTGACTGCTATTATCACAATTCACAATTTCACCACCGCCAACAACAAGCACTTCCTCCTTCTTCACGCTCACTGCAGGTACAACACTTTCAAGCCCGTTGGTGATGGTGTCACTGCTCTGTCGAACACCGTTCTGTACGCCGTTTTCGATCACACTCGCGGCGACGACTGTCGTCGGCTTTGGCTCGTCAGGTACGACAGTGGCGGCGGCCGTGGCAATGGCGTTACCACCATCGGCAGTCGACATTCGACCAACACCGTTATCGGCCGCGGTTGCCGACGACGGCGACACCACTACCAGCGAGCGCATCTTTTCCTCCACTATCACCGTCTTCGATGACGTTACCGCCGCCATCGATGTCTTGGTGGTGGTGGTGGTCGTCGACATGTCGGTAGAACTCGAGCGGCTCTGTGACGCGGTTTCGTGATGATGCTGCTCCGTTACGACGCCGGTGGTATGCTGCTGCTGCTGCTTTGCCTCGGTGATGGTACTGCTGCGTGCACTAGTAGCGTTACTATGGTGATGGTTGCTTGTTAGCAGAGCATTCTCCTCCTCCTCCTCCTCCTCAACAGCAGTCCGTCCATTAGTGCTGCTGCTTGTTGTGGTTGTGTGCGAAGAAATTCGAGCATTTTTCACCACCATGGTGGATCGATTCGTAACCGTCGTGCGATGATCCTGCTCTTCCCGCACCAGGGAATGCTGCTGCTGCTCGAGGTGATCGGTGTTGCTGCTGTTGCCGTTCGCTTGCGTGTACCGTTTCGGGCCGGTGGTAAGTGTGACATTCTCTTCCGCAGTGTTGCCATTCGCATGCGTCGCCGCACTGCCGTTGACGGCCGTGGTACGATTCGCCGGCGGTGCTGCCGGTTTCGGCATCTTTTTCGGTGAAAATATTTGCAACTGGGCGCGGAATTCGGGCCGCAAATGTCGCAGCACGGGCAGCGATTCAACGTCCGCCTCGTCGCTGCCGTTGCTCACTTCCGCCGCCCCGTTTAGCTGCTTGCCGTTTTCATCGTGCACCGAGCCGCCGTTGGTTCCGCCGTTCGTCACGTGCAGACCGCCGGCCGCCCCATTCGCTACCCCATTCCGGGCCGTTCCATTTCCCATCGAGTGATGGTGGTGCTGCTGCTGCTGTCCAGCCTGTGCCGTACTGCTGTGATGGATCAGCTTGACCGACGCACCGCCACTGGTGTTGTCGTTGGCAATGTTGTTGAGGTACTTGCGCTCGCTGCTGCTGTAGTTCTGCTTGTTCAGCACCACCACCTCGCTCGCTCCGTACAGCTTCTCGACGCGCTGCTGGATGAAGCTCTTCTTCGGCGTCATCAGCAGCTGGGCCGTCGCTTCGTCCCGCGCGTGACTGCTGATCTGCGACTGGGAGGAAATTACCTTCGTACGCATGCTGCCGGCAAAACTTCCATTTCCATTGAACATCCCCACGTTGTCGGTCATATCGGCACCACCACCCGAGGGCGGTGACAGGATTGAGCCATTCATGCCACGCATCCTTCCAGCAGCACCACCGTTCACTACACCGGCACCGTTCATCTTGAGCATTCGGTTGCCGCCTGTACTTGCGCTGTAGTTGTTGTTGTTGTTATTGTTGTTATTGTTGATGGTGTTGTTCATGCTCACGTAGCTGAGCGTTGGCGCGGCCAGCAGATGCCCACCGGCACCGGTCTCGGTACGGTTGTAGTGGAGCGTCGCGATGATCGGACGGCTGGGTGAAACTTCGCGCGACTTGTTAATGTCCTGGCGGAGCTTCGAATCGTACGTCGTCAGGTTCGAGTACCCATTGACGCAGCACGCCAGGTTCAGATAGCTCGGCTTCTTGTTCGTGGCTGCGGTTGGTGAGCTGTCACCGGTGCCGCTTAGCAGGGGTTGCAGTGCTTGCTGTTGCTGCTGCTGCTGGCCGTTGGGTGCTGTGGTCGTCGTTAGCACCGTGCTGATGTGTCCTGTCACCGGGTCCAGTACGCTCGTGACTGCTTGGCAGTTAATGACCGGTAGCATACAACGCTCCTTGATGCCGGCGGTGAATTCGCGCGTAATGTCTTTGCCCGAAATCGGTGTTAGAAAGTTCAGCTCTCCGGAGGTGTCTGTGGGGATGAGGGAAGAATAATAAGGAAATGTTAAAACTCAGAAACAATCACTTTGATGGTAAGAGAAATAAGCAAATTATTTTAATTTCAACAGATCGATTAAAAACGCATTTATTTCTATTTCTTGTAGATTCTCATCGAATGGAATACGTCCTACAAACCCCTAACCTACCGCAAAAAAACGTGGCATAACTCATCGACTTTCAAGTTCAAGAGGCAAGAGGCCAAGAAAATCGATCCTCCCACATCCCCAGCGACGGCCTCGAGGCGTAAATCGCGTCAATTGCTGGCACACGACGGCACAGTCATCTCGCTGTACGGCTACTGGCTGTAGGGTAGTTAAGCGACCACATTAAAATCATTCCCCTGAAGGACAGTAGCTTGAACACACGCACAGCACAAACAGGGGTGTCGTAAATTTCGCTCTCCACAGCCGGAACCTCCTGTTGCACACACGCGCGTGGGTAAGCGCTCTTTCTTCCTTTCCAGCTGGAAAGGGCTTTCTCAGGACTCCACCTTCTGGATGGACGGCACACGAGTAAGCGTTGTTCTCCTCCAACACACAAGGTCGCTGCTGTTAGTGGTCGGTCATGGGAACGATAAATTTATATACAATATGCACGCATTCCTTTGGTGCTATAGGACACGTTCAAGGATCTTCTCAGGGTGCCGGCGCGCCACTCTAACGCCAATTCGAATTGCTACGACCATTACAGAAAGGGGTTTATCGCCAGCTACAAACAAACACAGAGAGACAAACGTCCTTCAAAATTACCAATCAACCACAGTTCATCATGCACCCCCATATACTTCGCTTCGCACAATCAGTCTTTGTGGTGTTGCAGAGCGTGATAAAGCATTCGGGAGGAGGGGTATGTGTAGAAAGTAACTTTGATAAATGAGCCTGACGATGGATCGTATTTTCTCGTGTTTCTCTCTTTTTTAGCACTTTTGTTCATGACCGATAAACTTGAAGTGTGTGAAGTGTGTGAGTGTGTCTGTTAAATTGCACCTCCGACAGCAAGCAACACACATATTGACACTTTCAATTGATCGTTTTCAACCTTCGGTACGTTAATGTGCTGCTGCACCCCGTTGTAATTGCGCGAACAGTACTTGAAAGGGTACAACAGCACCTTAATGTTTTGGATAAATATGGTTGAAACCTTCTTATCAGTGTAAATTTGTAACAAAAAAAAAACTTAAGTACATTCTTCCTTCCCTAAACCACATTCTTATCAATGAAATTTCCTTTTTGCCCTTTTTCCGACGATTCGCAGAGAAAACCACGACTAATTCAATTCGACGTAATAGTACCAGCAACATACTCTCCCGTGGTTTCACTACTCAGACTGCAAGGAACCATCAGCTTGGAGAGAGGGGAGAGCGGGGGGGGGGGGGGTTTATGAGCACACAGAGCATTTGGAAGCAGGCCAATGGTGCTGATACAGGTACCATAACAACACACCATGCGGAGAGATAGCGCGTACGGAAAACATCGATGCAGTTGTGTTATGTTTACTCTCTTCTACTTCTTCTTCTTCTTCGCAATCCGCTCGAACGAAATCAGACGCACTGGGGGGAGAATGTAAGCCAATATGTTTACACAAGCGGGAGGCATAACCTTCATCGCTCGTCGGGCTGTTTCGGTTGGCTGGAGTAACATGATAACAGCGACTTCTCCCGCCGACAAACCCAGTGGTAGTAACACTTCGTCACACAGACCTCCTCTTTATCTCGCTTAATCGTATCGTAGTACACAGCACCATCCCAAAATTGATCGAGCACGCAGTACCTTTTTTTTAAAAAAAGGGGACAATATTATTGCTTCCTTTGGCAAATACCCGCTGAGTCACATTGCATTAGTCACAAGCGCGGAAAGGTAAAAGCCCCCCCTCCGGAGTTTAATACAGCTTTTCTAATACATTATCCGCACACAACAACAGCACTGCAATCACGTATTGAGGTGGTTCTCGCAACAATTGGGCTTAAATTATAATCATTCTGTAAATCTGCAAGCCATAGCCCCCCCTCAGGGGAGTGCGATCCATATCTGCCCACGTGTTTTTTGTCGGAGCGATTCGCAATGCAGTCGTCGTAATGAGTGGGTGTTCGAGTGGTGGCCGCTGCACCAGAATAAAGCACGTACGTAGGAAGACTCATGCTAATGTCACCACCTCCCCTTTCGGAGAATTGCATCCTGTGTGTCACCAATTTTGAATGTAAGCGGATGAGCCATAGCGAACTCTTGTTTATGCTCTACTTACAAATGCACTGTTGGAAACACTTCAAACTAAAACCTTGAATGACATATAACTTTTTAGTAACCTTTTTAGCCTTAGCTGTATTGTAAGCATTGCATTTCACAATAATAATCCACTTGAACACCTTATTACGGTACAGTTGCTCTCAATTTCGTGTTGTATTATCAAAAGATGGATGATCAATTTGCCACTTGATAAAAGCGGCCTTTGCGCGACAGTTTGTGGAGTCCACTCTAACACCCTTTTTTTGCGCGAAACACCAAGTAACGCGAACACACTTGCGACACGTTGCGTCAGCGGACAGCTATGCGTGATGCGTTGTTCTCCTTGTCGCGCATATGCGAACTGGTTTGCTGGCGGACAACCATACAACACAACACAGAAAAAACACACACAATTCGCAGCCCTGGACCTAGAGAGTGCCTGGAAGGAGCCGCCGCCGCCGACGGATGACGCCGCGTTCGCATCAGCACCACTTATTACTAAACGATTTGCGTCGCATTCCATGTATCAACCGTCTGCCTGTACGTGTGTGTGTATCTCGAACGATTTGCATGCACTTTTGCAATTTATTTATCATTCGACAGAGATGATCAACCATATTTACATACACATTCTTCCAACCTACTTTTCTTTGGTAAAACCTCGAACTGTCGATCACCCCGATCACTGGGCTTGAGGCTGAAGGAACACGCTGCGCTGCACACGGTGGGTAATATCACGCTTACAAGACCGAACCACTCTCACTCACTTTCAGTTTCAGGCACCGACTCTTATCAACCAACAACAGGCAGCAGGCATGTACTGTATAATGCTGTCTGCTTTCGGTGTGGCTTCGATCGTTCGCCGCCAGAATTACACGACCGCTCGGACCGACTGCCGAACGCACATTGGAGCAACACGGCGGACGGCGCACGCGGGACCTTAGAGGAAGCCTTCTCTCTCCCTCTCGTCGTTCGCGGTTCTCTCGTGACACGCGCGATCATTTGGAGTAGTGGTGGTGGTTGTTGTTATTGCCTTATAGCCATTGCCACTGCAAGACCGAAGTTCCGAACGCTTCCCTCCACTTCTTTCTCCGGTTGTTTTGGAGCAAACACCAAATAGCGCCCTCCACCCAACAGAAAACTCCCTTTTTTGACTTCTCTTCTATGACGCAATGGTTCCCCTCCTTGACTGGCATGGAGGCGCCCTCTTACATGGGTCCACGCCACTCCAAAATGCGTTCAAACTTTACCTTGAGTGAGTGCATTACCTACCCACCCACCAGAACCTCTCTCTGTTAGTCGTTGAAGTCTCTTTTGCTCTCTTCTGTACTGCAGTTCCAACCTTGCCATCCCTTCCTCACGCTAACAACAGCATCAGAAGGCGTCGGCGGACATTTGTATACACCAACGCACCCCCAATGCACGCGTCTAGTTTTTGCCGGCGTACGCCCAAGCAGTGCGCGCAAACGGCAGACGGCGACTACACTCACGCACTCATGCGGTGTGTCGCCGACCATTGGGACCAGGTCTCCCCCCAGAAGAGGAGCGGAGGGTCGATATAGCTTTAGGGCTTCTCACTCCTCCGAACCGAACCGGGTGGGTGATACACTGGATTAAAGGCGATTCCGTCCGTTCGCCTTCGATCGATGACAGCGAGCACGACTGCTTCGGATTCCCATGCACTAAACACTTGGTGCAGAGCTTGTAAATACAAAATGCAATGCTCCTCTTGCGTCAGGCGAGGCGGCTCTCTAAGCGCAACCGGACACCGCTAGAGAGGCTTTAATTACGGACTGGATTACAGTCAGTCGATGACTCGCGATGCGCTGGAGTTATTGGATTTTCTAGTTCCTCTCGTAAAACTCAATAATCCTCTTCATTTACAGTCGTGTATATTTGTTGGACAATTTTTCCCACAAACTTCATGGAACTTCCTTTTAAAAGGTACACATTTAATTCATCATCTTCATGAATTGATTCATGTGGTTTTGTTTTCCCATCTACTTAAGAGAGTATGCCATGTGAAGCAAACGAATTAAGAACTTCTGGATGAGCTGCTAATGACAACATCTGCCCATCCAAAACCTGGACGATCATTAAAAATGCATTAAGCACTAGCGAGCTAGCTGGTGTAAAAATAACGGATTACAACGGAAAAAAACAAACAAACGCCCGGTGAAGGTGCTAATTACTCCGGATCATTTAATACAACAGTCTATAAATAAGCGTGTAATGCTTAAAGCTTTGCAGCATTTAGAACATACAAAATAGATCGCCTTTGAGACGAAGAAGAAGCCAAATTATAACGAAAGTGACTAAGTAAATGCAGCCTTAAAATGTTCTGAGGATTTTTTTCAGTCTCGTTTGTCCAAAACATCCGCCAGAGCGTTCCATTCCCTCCAATTAGCATAACACGAGCTTAAGCATGCTACTCATCTTTCCGGT
The DNA here is from genome assembly GCF_017562075.2 of Anopheles merus. Classification (NCBI taxonomy): domain Eukaryota; kingdom Metazoa; phylum Arthropoda; class Insecta; order Diptera; family Culicidae; genus Anopheles; species Anopheles merus. Next base: position 22,073,044 of record NC_054084.1, read on the forward strand.
ACAACAAAAACACCTTAAACCCTAACCCAAAAACCCAAAGCCCAATCGTTTGGCCCTGAAATTCAAGGGTAAAATATTCAAGATGCGTGCATAATTAAATTCACACAAACAATCGAATCGGGGTAGAAAAGCAAAACCAAACGGCATCACCACACACCGATAGGAAACAGCATTTCAATAAGAAAAAAAGAACACAAACTTCCGTGTCCTTGACGGTGCTTTGTTTCGTAGAATACCGCCAAAACGCCCACCACCAAAATTCGTTCCCCGCATCCAGAATGAGCACCGATTCGGCATGCTATAAAGCAATCATTCAACGTCAGATGTTGTGTGTTAGAGGCAACAAGTCTGGGAAGGTCCGGAACTCAATTTCACACATTTGCATATGCGAAGTGAACAAAACAAAAGCCAAGAAAGATTCCCTATGGTTTTTAGGAGGCAAAAAGTCGAAACCTACGAGGTTGCTCGTAAAGCTAAACGGGAATGTGAACTATAGTCGACAATATGCAATAAGAACGGTTTTTATACAGCTTGTGCCAATCTAATAGTAACCACAGAGTACAAAGGTGACAATGTTGAATGTAACACAGAAAAAAAGACAATTGGAAGGAAAAGGTATCGTTCAACCCACGTGAAGCGGGACAAAAAACTGAAAGCATTTAAATTTCCGTTTGACATTGACCTTCGCCTACCGGAGCATTGAGAGAAGCACGGTTTTACGGGGGGATATGTTGTCCCCAATATGAGGGTTTTTCTTCTTCTGGGGTCTCACTCACCTTGTAACTACAAAGTAAGAGTATAGATAAATGGAACAATAACAATGCCCACCGCTATACCATACACCCAATTGCGCTGCCTTCGCGCCTATGTAGAGGTGGCCTCTGCTTAGCCGAAACGTGAGACACAGGAGAAGATAACAAGAAAACAAGAAAATTAAATGGATTAAACCCACGTTTTTCATCATAAATCGTGTATGATCACGCGTACTTTTACCCAAGAGCGTTTAACATCCCGTGTTTCCTGGCCGGATGACGTAAAGCCATACAAAAAAGAAACAAAGAGATTGATAGACGTTTGGTCTACGTCGGAGAGTGTTACCCAAATCTAGCCTACCCCGTATGCACGACACACACACACACACACACGTGCAAAATGCGTGGGATTGCACCACACGTTCACTTCCCCATTTCTCTAATGGCAAGTGGTTGGTATACCAGTTTCCTTCCACAGACCGCCTAATGGGTCTCAAATCCAATTCAAGAGCAGCGACAAACGATCGGAATCGGGTGTGTTGGGATCCAATTTTTTGGCAATCGCCACATCATTCCGGGGACACTTTTATAAGGTGCTTTTGTTTGTTTGTTTGCTCCGTTTTGGGACCGCAGAGAGCAATCGCACCTCGGTTTGATTTATCGTCACACATCCCGCGTACACCCGCGCGCATCTTGGTTGGTGTAGTTACCACGGGACCGGTTTCAATCGGGACAACACATTCAATGCCACGGTGTCCGTTGATAGAAGACGGAGGGAGTAGTGCACAATTGTCTGTCAATAACAAGGTGGTTGCCAAGCGAGTTTGATTGCCCGGTTTCATCCTTATCCGGGGGGACCGACGTCGTTCGACCACCAACAAACTGAGCTGAGCAATTCCGGGCCCGAAGTTGGTCCGAAACCTGCTCCGCGCCACATTTGGGACAACGGATGGCCGTGAAAGAAATGACTTCCTGCTTACACTCCCCGGAATCGTAATGGCTCATCCGCCCACGGGACGAGAGAGGGAAACAGATTAGTGCGTCGTCTTTGTGAGCAGTGATGGTTTTAATTAAGTAAGTAGAAATTTCATCATACAGAGCAGTAAGCTTGATGTGATGCAGAGAGAAAAAACGAGACTAGAAAATGACCTAAAAAGGGTATGTATTAGAACGATATCGTTAGGTGGTAGAAACAAAGACAACAGTACCCAATGACATAATGATATCGTCATAAACATAAGGAATAAATTTCATAAGTAAATTATAGCAGAATTTGCAAGTTGCTACTGAGCTTATTTCTGCCAATAGTACTATTAAGCATGAAGATATAATTGGTAAATTTACAACAGTTAGTCCACGATTTAGATGGATATCATGAAACTAAACAGCCAATTTTAGTACATGATATTATAGTTTTGCCACATTAAATCACAAAATTTGAATCGAAAGCAAGAATGCAATAGACATCAGGTAAGGCCCAAGTGACATTTGCTCGAAATTGTTTTACCATATCTGCTCGATTAGTACTCGATACGCCTGAAATTGTGGATTTGTGTGTGATCAAGTGTGTTGAAAGCGCCAAGATTTGGTGTGATCGTAAATTAGACGTTGCTCTATCGATGGACGACGACGTCAAGCTCATTTTTCATTCATAGCTATGGTTTTTTTTATGAAAAACAAAAGCTACATTTTTGTGACGTTATTCTATAAAAATGGGTATTATTTAAGTATAAAATTGATACATGACCAACTATAACGATAGGAAACATAATTTCCGAGCGAATCTAGAAGAAAGTAACGAAAAAGCCGCCTCGCATTTGATTTTAAAGGACTTTTTCTAAATTCCCTTAAACTGGTGCAGTTTAAGGGAAATTAAAGGTTCCAGTTTAAGGGAATTTGCTCGAATTCCCGATTATTCGTGCTATAAAATGTCAGTTGGGGAATTAAGAGCACTATTAATTTATAGCAAACTTTATAGCAAAAATTTTAATCTGCTTTGAATACTATGATATTGTAGTAACTAATACCATTGGAATAGTAGGTTTGAGCAAGTAGTTTACATATGATAAATATCTACTTATAACCAAATAATTGCATTTGTTATTTCATTTGCCATAATTTATTTATTTTTAACCACTCTAATTGGTGCTCTTAATGGAGTAAATTATTTGAGTTGTCTCACTCTACTACATTCAGAGTACAATTTACTTTATTCAGATAATTTAGTAAGAAACCTTTATTGCCCGATTTAATAAGTATTCAAGAATGTCAAGAGAGTCAACAGCCCATTCAAGAGTGTTGACCTAGCTAACTAATGCCTTTGAAATTTCATCCAAAGCAATTATAATGCAAACTTAATTTGTTGTAATTGTGTTTAAATATCATCAAATATTTCAAAAAAGTTGTCACAAAAATGAATACAAATACAAACCAAGTAATCAACAAAAAAAAAAGTATTTTGTAACGGCTTTCCGTGGGGTAGTTCTCGCTCCTAATCCATTTTAAAAATATCTTCCTCCCCATCAAATCGTTTATCGTTCGCTCTCTCTCACCTGAGAAGTCGGTCGAATCGGCATCTACATCAAGCGAGCAACTACCGATGGAATCTACACTTCTATCCATATTCCAACCGCGGGGACAGAAGGGTAGATCGCCACGCTGTCTCACTTGCTCGCGGTACTGGCCGCCGCTCACGTTCTGGCCCGTGCTGCTGCTGCTGCTGCTGCTGCTGCCGGGTGTGCTACTGCCGCGATCTTAATCGAGTGCCTGGGACGAAACACTGGTAGCGATGGTGCGCGGAGGAATGGGAAGACTTTATAACACCACACCACTACAGCACCCAGTGCTGCCCGCGGTGTACTTCTGCCCACCGACGACACCGAAAGACCGAAGCTGTTGCTGCACACGGTCTGGCCAAATTAGGATGCATATAGAGAAGGATGATACAGTCTCTCTCTCCCCTGCACTCTCGCTGCTACTTGTGTTGTGTTGTCTCGCCAATTTTACCTCACCATTTATTATTCACACATAACACAGCACATTGAACACACATAGTGGCACTGCACTGCTGCACCACGCTCCTTCTTTTTGGCACTTTCGTGACCCCAGGGGGATGCACTAATCGCTGCCAGCAGATTATGCAGCAAGCTACTTTTTTTTCTTCTTTTTTTCACTTCCACACACACACACAAAACACACCGTTTAGCCCAATTTATTCAACGAGACACCAAGTCACACCATACACACTAAATTTCTAGAAGAGTGGAACGAGCAAATTAGTATTAAAAATGCATTCACATAGAAAAGTCGGAAGTCAAATACTGATTTCAAAGCAGCACAGACACTGAGAAAGAAACATAAGGCACAGGAGTATAGGAAAGTAGGGACACACAGCTGAAATATTAAAATCCACTTCACTTGTGACAGTCTGCAGCTGTTGCAGAGGAAAACCTGAACACGCAATCCCCGCGCGGTCGCCCATAGCCCCCTAAGGGCTATTCCCAATTTCCTCCCAAATGTCACTCTCCACTTGTGGGGGGCCTTTCGCTCTATGCACAGTGTTGCAATGGGGGCCCCGCTGCATTTATAAGCTAAAATAGGAAAATGTTGGATTGGTGGAGAGCCGGAATAAGCATACGTCACGAGGGAACGCAAACCATAAAACACGACCGGATGTAGCATTTAGTAGAAGCGATAGCGGCTCCACCTCTAAAGAACTATTCCTAATAATAATCTCCGCAGTGCAGATTTGGGAGTCGTTCTGGAGAATTCATAGAAGCAGAGCACGAACGAACTCTGCCTGCTTGCCTGTATGCCCTCCGGGAGCCAATTCCTGAGACCGAGGGAGTGAGGGACTGCAATTTCCGTACCAAAAATGTCTATTGCCGGTGCAGGTTTTACGGCTAAAAAACGGGGAAGAGGGTCGTCGCTTTTTAGAGGCAAAATCGTGGCAACACTGCGCTCAGTTTGTCTCTGCTTCAGATAATACTACGGCAGAACCGCACCGCCGTGTCGCGCGTGAATTAAACCGTTCGCAGTTCGTTAATTTAACGGAACATTTTCTTTCGCCGGAGTGTTCCCGCTCGTACTTTGGGGGAGGGGACGTTGTGCCGTGAATGTCTCTGGGGCCGGGAGAGTGTCTTCTAAATCTGGAAATAAAAGAAAACAGAGCACACGGTTAGTGATGCCGTTTGAGGTCGTCCCCGGTTGTTGTGCGGCTAATGGAAGTGGTGCACACCGGTGTGGGAAAGTCATTATAATTTAAATCCCGAAGGGCGGGGTGGGATGTTGTGTAAAGGTGTGAGTGGAAAACTGTCACGACAAAACCAAACCAACGTTAGACGACGACTCGCTTTGGGGTGCGCGAGTAAAAGTTGATCTAATGATAGAGCGTTTCTTTACAGCGGTACACACAAGCGGTGGTGGTCGGGTGACATCCCGACGAGAGATGGAAAGACATGCACACAGCAGATACAGGCGAACGCGACAAGAGATGCACGTGCATGCTCGCTTGGTTTGTGCCGGGAAATTCTTACAATTTTAGAATTCACTCCGCACAACGTGTTTCTGCCTAGTACCCCCGGGCGGGGCGGACTACAAACTACCAAACTCCATCGTAGCGGTACCAAATCGCATAGGGGGGCTCTAACGACAAGACAGCACCAACATACACTCTTCACTAAAACCATTCGTGAGGGGAAGTATAAAAAAGATGCACATCCTTCCCTTCAACCGATGCAAAAGAAGGGCCACGTTGCAGCATTTCGAATGACAAAAAGCCACCCATTATGGCACATCGGAGTCGGAATTTCGTAGCAACAAAACCAACAACCTTTGAAATTGGATACTCCGGATGAAGGGTGGCTGGCTGCAGCATACAGTACACACTGGTAGGGCCATGTTTTTCGTTTTACCATCAGAATGTCATCTTTTATTCTCGCTTGGTCCCCCCACCCGCACCGGGGGCGAAAGGTCATTTGTTGCCTTTCCCAGCAGAGTTCGCTCGGAGGTCTGAGTTAAAAGGTCAGCTAAATCTGGTACGCAAATGGTAACCGCTTTTGACCAACTGAGGAGAAGAACAACAAATCCCACTATTCTTCTCCTCAGAACACGCATTGAAAATGGTTCTTGTTAGCTTCTTCTGCTCCCGAAAACACGCTTCCCGAACGCATCTTCTCTACAAGTACATCATGCAGCACACTATAAGCGCACCTCTCCCCACTACTAGCAAAACGTGCACCAGGTACTTAAAAATAGATCATTCTATTTTAGGCGCCTTCTTAATGCAAGTTCTCTCTTCTACACTTCTAGTAGAGGATGCACTGCAGCGCGCGCGCTGGGGACTCTTATCCGAAATAGAGGAAGCAAAAGCAGCATTGCACCTAATACGTTGAAAAATGCACTCAACGGAACGGTAACATGCCCCTGCTGTTCTTGTTGGGACACGCTCAATACGCCAATCAAGCTTCCACCGAATTGTCAAATGCAGTTGCAGATGCAGTCTACTGCCGAAAAAGTGGTGTTAGTATTGATGATCATGTTAAAGCGATACCAACGCTCCAAACGCAAGATGCAACTGAACTTAGACACAAGGTGTGATTCTAAAAATACGTGTAGACACACGCGTCACGCGATATTTATAACACGCCGGGCAAGAATCTTTGCCGTAATTTTGCACCTAAAACATCGTTAAACTACGGAAGAATGTTGGGGACGCTTAAATTTAGTTAAACAAATAAATCAACCTCAAAAGATGCTCTTAAGATCACTCAGCTCATTACTGAGTGCTCCATTAGGTGTGCGTTTATTACCCAAGAGAGTGGTGGTGACAATCGAACCTCGCAACACTAATTTGTCAATCTGTGTGTGTGTGTGTTTGTCTTTGACCACTGAACGTGACGTCATTGTCATCAAGTGTCCGAAAGCCACAAGTATCCCACCCAACCCGTCTCCCAGGTGGGGTGGCAATCAGACACAGAAGATGGTGATGATCTCATAAAGACCTTCGCCAGGAGGCATTGCATCATTTGGGGAAGAGAATTTTGGCAAATTAGTCATACATATTTCAAATGACAACTAAAGCCCGTTTTTAGTGTCTTCAATTTGTATGTCACCATGGCGACAATTGCGTTCCGTTTTGTACGCAACAGTGCTGCCATGGTTTGTAATTAGAGTGTCATTAGGACAAAAACGAAATTTAATCATACAAAACCTATAAACCTATTTGGGACACCCCGCAGGGTCAAAGTTCTTGCACCGTGGAGGTTGTAGGATTGAGATTTCACTTTCAATCGTCAAACAAATCGCCCCCAACAGATATTCAAACCCCCTCACATTCCTTTTACGCTGGACACAGCGCGGTCATTCACTTTTTTCTTTCACTCTCCCCACAGCCACTCCTCCGTTCCTGCTGTATTCCACCACTTTTCTACAGCATGATTCACCCACGGAGAAGATCAAACAATTTGATGTCCAAAAACAACATGTGCGCTTTCATCACATCAAAAAGAGAGAGAAAGATAGAGAGAGAGGTGGCGCATCGCACATACGCACGCACGCACGCACACAGCCACAGAAAATCCAATCAACACACGAGGGCGCGTCATTCTTCGTCACCCACGGACAAAATGCATCGCCGCATCACCAACATCTTGGACGGCGGCGCCCACAAATTTTCGAAATAATCCCCACAAAAACTGCCTCACGTGGTGGTGTAGGCCTTTCCTCGAGGAATCTGTTTGGCGATGATCCAAAAAAAAAAGAAGGAAAGAGAAGAAAAATAAACACAAAACATGGAATTTACCCTATGAGGCGCTGGGGCTCGGTATTTTTTGAAGCAACCCATTTTTTCGCAACCGATCCCCCAATTTTGGCCCTCATTTTATTTATATGTGGACTTAATACAATAACTTATAAACGTCGTAGATCGACACCTACACGCTGCTAAGCTTGATTTCGTGCCTTTTTGCCCCAATAGGGCCCACAATAAACCGTTCCCTTTTTTTCGATCCTTTTACGGGATTCGGAGCAACAACTTTCACGATGTCCATATTGGTTGTAGTGCATAAGAAAGAAACAATACATTCAAAAGGATGTTCAAATATGGCACACACGGATACGATTTTTATGCAAAAAGGCAACAGGAGAAAGTGTTTTATTATGTACGTTTAATGTAATAATTATGAAATGTTTATGCATCGCCCTAAAATATTAAGAAAATACTTGAAATCGTGGCATTTCTAATTCCTTCCAGCTCTACTCTAATCTTCAACAGTTGTTAAGGCCCAAACAAGCTTTTGTGTGCGTAATTGTCATATCAAACAACGATCATGCAACGATCACGCTCTCGCCTAATTGTGAATCTGATAATACATTATCTCTAACCCTAACAAGCTCGGGGGTTTACACTCTTCCAGCTTCTCATTGGTAATTGACTACAACGAGCACCTTTGAAAGAGATTGTTTTCCTTTCTATTGACTGATCGGTTTCACTGATACATCATCCAAGCCGGTGGTGACAATGTCCAGCCCTCGTTTGCTTTCCGTTCGCTTGCATAGCAATTAGTAGTAGCAGAGCACCGCGTGAAAAGTGACATCGATTATAACCATCCAATTATGCTAGTGATGCCGCGGTTTATGTAAAGCGAAAGAGGAAAACCCTAAGCCATCACGTTTCTGGACAGCGTTTTATCTATGGTCCACGTTTAAGCGCCATTTTAAAAACAATTCAATTTGCGTTACATTTCAAATTCACCGGAATTCACTGTACCGTAGCCCCACTTCCGAAATGTAATAAATAATTCATCTCTTCTACAGAGAGCCGTTTTTTTTAGTGCGCATCAAACCCTTCTCCTCCTCATTCGCAAGAAAACGTGCGTTTTTTGTAGCTCTTTTTTTCGAGTCCCAATCTTTCACTCCAGAAATAAAACAGACAAAACAAACAAAAAAAAAGCAATCAAATGCATATTTTTAACGCTACACCAACACCGCACACCTTTGGGCGAAAAAGCAATTACAGGTGAATGGATACAAAAAGGAAGGAACAAAAAAAGAATTTGCGCATATACAAAAAAAAAACATACAATCATTGACCACCACAGGGTGTGTGTGTGTGTGTTGCATGAGTGAAAGTTTGATGAAAATATGTTAATTAAAGATCATTAAAGTAAGTGAAAAAACGAGAGCAAAGGTAAACACACGCAGAAACGCACTACAGACAGTTTGGGGGGAATTGAGGTGTGCGTGTGGTATGCCGTTTTCTCACTTTTTGGTCAACATCATGGGGAGCTGTTGGGAGTGCCCTCACTCCCCATTCGCTCGAGGGTGGCCAATTTCACACCAAACAAGCTGTTCACTCTACTTTGTAATTACAAAGTGCTCCCTGATGGCGCCCAATAGGAAACACGAAGGGAGTGGAATTTGATCGTAAATTAATGCAACATGCAAATTGCTTAACTAAAGGCAATGGTAGAAAATTCACTCACACCGACCAAATCGGAAGCGTATGATTAGTATTTAACACCTTGCAAAGTGGATAATTTGGGTGAAAAAGGAATTAATATGGAGTGTTTTTCATTTACATTTGGAATGCATTGCGAATTCCTCCCACGAGCAACATTCTTTATGAAGCTAAAGTCGACATAGTCGACATAGAATATTCAGTGGGCTGTGATGCACCCAAAAGTGCAGCGAGTGAAACAAACACGTTTGTAAACAATTGATGCTATTGCTGCCAATCATCATAAACTTTAAAATTCATGCTGACACACATGCTACACACACAGACTTCCAGCGACAGATGATTCATTTTTCCCGAGCAGCCATTCAACCGGAGCGCGGCTTGTTGACACATATTTCATCAGCTTGCCATAATTGCTTCTGCATGGGGGGGGGGGCACACTTTGTCCACACTCATTCCCATACACATCATCTCTCTAATCGATTTCCGTTCGAAGAACGAGTCATCGATGAAGCGGATCAACGACGTCAGCGTCAGCACTTGACTGCTGAAAAGAACTGTTGTTCTATCATGCTTGACATTCCCTTAATGCCTATTTCTCATTCCCCCTTGACAAAACCCCCAAAATATGGTCGAAAGAGCCACTTTCAAACCATTAATGCCCATCGTTATTCCTATTTTTAATGCTCTCTCGTCAGAAGTGGCAGCCTTTACGCTGAATGTCATCGGAGAACTGTAAGCGTGACGTTTCCAGACTAATTTAAGCATCTCATTTTCCAGCCCCTCTTATGCTCCATAGGTCCTTACACTTGTGGTCCCGCTACGATCGAGTCTAATGATAGAGGCTCAAATGGATTTATGCCTAACGTTGGTTCCAGGCCAGCCAAACACGTGTTCCATGTCACGGAGCGAATATAATCTCGCTCCGGGGGTAACCCAAGAGGGTCATAACTTTCCCGCCAGGAATGAAGTAAGTCATCTTCCTCATCACGCCTCTTGGGAAGCAAAACTAGGAAAGTGTGTGGCAGCAGTTTGTGCAGACACGTCTAGACTAGTGGTGTATCCTCTGGAGCAGTGGTCCCCAACCTGTGGTCCGTAGCGTTAACAGAAGTGATCCGCGAAAAAGAAATGATTTTTTTAAAGGAAAGCTTATTGCAATAGATATTTTCAGGGCACGTCTTTAACAAGATTTAAACATATTCTTGATTTAAAACTTGTAATTAAGTCTATAAAATGCATGCCATAAATAGATGTGGGCCGTGGCAAATGTATTTTCAAAAACTCAAGTCTACGATGGTCTACGGTCTACGATCCTATAAAGGTTGGAGAATACTGCTCTAGAGCACACCCATGACTATCATCTGACTACGGCTATCGTTACCTCGTGAAAATCGGAACCCTAGTTCTGCCCAGAGTCGGAGTTACCAGGACTCGTCAGGAGTGGTCAGAAGTAGGAATAACCAGGGGTCAGAATCGCCAAGAGTCGGGGATATCTGGAGTTAGAGTCGCCAAGAGTTTGAGTCGTCTAAAGTCGTCTGGAGCCGTCTGAAGTCCTACTCGACTCCAGACGAATCCAGACGACTCCAGACGACTTCAGACGACTCCAGACAACTCCAGACGAATCCAGACGAATCCAGGTGACTCCAGACGACTCCAGACGACTCCGGAATTTTGTCCAGCTTCACCCATCACTAGTCTAGACACAGTCTCGTTTTCCGTTGCTTTACCATCACTCGATGGATGCTGGTTGTTTGCCGGAGCATCATATATGAGCCAATATCCAGATTTGTGTTGTCTAGAAAAATGCTTTTTGGCCACATCCCACTCATTTCTGTAGCTCAGGAAGAAAAAAATCAAACGAGCAATATACAAGCATACATGTTATACTTTTTCCTCTTCTCGGATTCTCGAGGAAGCGAAAGCATAAAAAGAGCGAAAATTTTGTGCTGCGTTTTCACTATACATTTCACTTTTTCACACGTCACTAGGCCATGTTACCTAAAACGCAACCAACCGACGTTCCCGGAAAAAAGAAGATTGCAACGAACGATTTAAAAAAAAACGTATGCACGCATGAACAACACAACCGTATTATCGATCGATTTGATAAGCTCGAAAGCTCAACGTCTTGTTTTTTTATTTGCAAGAAGACGGAACAGACCGAATCGTTCCACTTTCCTTTCGTACCCTAATCGAGCCGACGATACACCTGTGCCGGCCATATAACACACGCACACTGGTCTGCAACAACAATACACAATATGCTTTTCACCACCCCTCCCAATCACAACCATTGGGGATTCGAATGCGTGCGTAAGTCGAACTGCTACTACTGTTTGGTACTCAGCACGGTATACCTCTAATCACCGTAGTACACACGATATAACTATGCACACAAACACACACACACAGAGAAGGCAATAGTGTTCACCAACAAACTGGTGAAGAAAGACAAAACAGAAAATCGCTGTAAGGAATGTAAAACTTCCGGCGAAAGTTGACACTGACTGGCGGCGGTGACGAAGACGACGATCAGTGCCAAAGTTCAACGACATGCAATATACACGGCGGCGGTTCACGCTTGTATGCAGTGTGAAATGTACATGCCGCCAATCACTAGCAAACGGCACAAGAACGCATACTGGGAAGCATTGCCGAAAACCTACGCAAATGTAAATTACATTAAAAAAGCTATTAAGTAGACGACATGTCATGCAAAGAAAAATAACATCAGTGGCAGCAGAGAGGCTTAAATTACACCGTTCGGCGATACCCGATAGTTGACATGCCCACCCGCAGGAGTATAATCGTTCACAAAATTGGATTTCAATTCAAGCGTTTCTAAACACAAGTCGCCGAGCTGCTACACAGTTTAGCTCAGCTGCGGTCATTTGCTTTGTCAAGAACAAGAACAACTTAATCGAATTAGTCCGGTCGGTATGGTAAGTATGTGCGGGAGTGTATGTCGTTTTGCCACACGTAATTTGAAGGGAAGCCATGATGTTACCACACGGAATGTCTTTTTACAATGTTATGGGTGTACAAACAATTCATAAAAAATGACGGCGGCCCACAGTGTCATCGGGCGGCCATACCGAGCGAAATCAGATGATGATCGTGAAGCGGTACCAATCAACTATTTCAACTGTCAAAAAACTCATTCCGCTGTGTATTTCGCTTGGTGTGGCCGTACGGTCAAAACTAAGATGTACACAAAACATATTTACCCAGTTTTACGTATGAAATCTTAGCGATAAGGGTATGATTATGGGGACTCAAACTAAAGTTTGAACTAACATAGGAGGAAACCTCCTTTCTCATAACATAGAAAGAAGAAAACCCTTTTCGATTGAACGATAACTTCGAGTCACAATGATCTTTAAACGTTTCTAATCGTACATTAAAGCATTTAAACTTCTACTTCACAGTAGTTCTAATGTCGTCCTCATATATAGTTTTATGGCTCCTCTTGGTGATCGATTGGACCATTTCCCAATTATAAATAGCATCTTAATTAAGTGCTTGACAAATTACATATATGTGTTAGCTTAATTTTTGACGCCAAATGTCAAACTACACATTTAAAAATAGCTTAAATCGTGTAACATTTCAAAGATCGATTTTGATTTCTTGGTTGTATCGTTTATGATAAATATTTCTTTACCACTTAAAATAACGAAGCACAAAAACATTATCTATTCTTCCGTGGATCACATGGCAATGTAATGTTTCGTTGTCATTTGAGTCTTTATGGTCCCCTGCACTCATAAACTATCCACGAAACGTTAGGTCAAACAAAAACTGGCCCACTTCTTGTTTACAATCTTATCCCAAGAGTATAAACGGCAAAATAAACGTACAGCTCTCGTCCAACGGAGTACGAGTAGTACACTCTGACCGCACCTGAAAATGTGAAAAGCAAACGTTCTCCCGTCTACCACCCTTACGTCACACACGTGTGCACGAGAAGTCTAATTTCCTGTCCTTTCACCGGCACTTGTGTGTGGGACAGAAAGTGACCTCACTCTTCACAACACAACTGTGCTCACATACAACAGCTAGCTACTGATGGAACTGTACTCGCCCCGCAGGCTAGATTCGCTTTTTGGATTAAATTTTCATTCAACTCCCGCCGGCTTTCCCAACTGACCTTTGGGACGGGTGGGGGGGGGAGTAGTTCGCGATAGAACGGGGCTAGGCTAGCCCCGTTTTTCCTGCCCAATATCTGCTCTAGATCTAGACTGTTGCAACACCATGCACATGGTAGAGTAGTAGCAAACTGTGGGAAAACCGCGTTGACAAAATAGCACGGCATGACGCGTTGCGGTTTAAACGGCAACCAACGGCGACGACCGGTACGAGTGTGTGTGTGTCGTTGCTGCAGCAGCACCGGTTGTGTGTCGCCATAATTCCTTCGACACCACAATTTAGGAGATCGACGGCGATAGGTTTGCCACCCAGCGCTGTCTGGAGCATGTCTACCTACCCAGGCACACACATACAAATACTGGCCGGCCATCAGGCCAAAGCAACCAGAGAGAACGAGCAGACGAAGGAAGGATTTATGTCATTTTGCGACTTTTTGGAATGGTGTGTTAGAGCATTGGATCATTGGTGGTTTGGGGTGCTAGACGACCGTGTGTAACACACAACAGCAGCATCAACAACCTACATCACCCACCACCGTGAACCGGAAATGACAAATCGTTGGAATTGGAAGAAAATTGGCAAACATCCACGATGCACGTTGGACGAGAGAGAAATTCAGGTTGAATGCAGGTTTATTTTATTCTATGGAGAAAAATGATGCGTACAAATTTGACAAATGCAAATTATATGACATTATTTAACAAATATTTGTCCATGTGCTCTAACCTCCTTCGGTTCGGAGTGATAATGGCGCTTACAAAAGCACCCTTGATTTCCCTGCAAACAACCGAACCTTTGCTTGAACAAACATTGTTCAGCTTGAAGTAGTTTGCATTAACGTTCGCGTTGGAAGACGTTCACGCTTTCGAAAGCAAAAGTAAAGTCCCTCCACTAACACTCAAGATGCATTCCACAACGATCGCCCGGTGACACCACACGACCAATCAATGAAGAAGGCAGAGCGCGCACGCGACAATTTATGCAATCACACATGCATCTTCTTATTGCACGCGATCAGTGTTCGTACAGTGAAGGAGAGAAAAAAAAAGCTGAAGGCAATAAAGATGCCCATTTGGGGAGTTTAAGGAGGATCGCGAATCGCGCAGCGTTGCATCACGACATCACACCACCACCACCACCACACCATGATGATGCTAAGTTATCATCATCACACTGGGTTGTACTAACATATGCCCCTCGTGTACCATCGAGAAGCTCGCTAGAGGATTGGCAGCAGACGAAAAGCACTACTTGATGGAACTGCTGATCGTGAGGGAGAAAATGGAGCCGCTGATCGCACACCCTCGTGACACTAATTGTACAATTTGTTCGCAACTAATTGATGGACTATCTGCAGCGATCAATCTGTGCCGCCTGTAGCCGTTGCAGTACAGTTTGCAAATCATGCCTGCGCTGTTGATTTACGATCTTAAAGCATTAGCATCGAGGAAGATGTTGTAAATTTGGAGTACTCGCGTCAATTCAATGTTTTCAACATCTGAAGAAACACACTAGATAATGTAGTACAAAATGATCCTTTTAAGCAGTGTTACAAAGAGGCAAAGCAAATTAAAAAAAAAAACACACATTACACTACAGCCTGAACACAGTCAATAATCAAATGCGCTTAACATAAAAAACCATTGCCATATTCCGAGCCGGATGAGGCACACATCACGGACGCGCGGTGATATTCCAATAAAGTGCCGTGCAGAAGTAGTGAACGCCACTGGAGCATAACATCAACCATATGCTATGCTGCGCGACCTAACCAATTTCGCGAGTCAACCGACACTAATCGAGCGGAACCCGACCTCTGGACTCCGTGATTAGCGTAATTAGTGAACCGGCACAAAGGCCCCCCTGAGCTTTTTTAACCCTACTAACAGCAGGGCAGTGAGTGTACGATTAAATTCACTCAAGTCCCGGTATCCACACACACTCTTACCGGACGGTGTTGTTGCGCGCTGGTACGATTCATTTCCTTCTTTCCTTCACCCGAGCAACACACGCACACTCTCGGGGGTGGTGGTTTTGTGCTTCCTTCGCATTTTGCGCCGCTGCTGTTATCTAATTTGAACAGTTAGACGGGGTTGATTTGGGGGGTGGAACCCGAGTATTACCGCACATGGCGGCAGCAATGGTTCATGTTAAAAGGAATATACACCGCCACCGCCACCGGTGTTTGTTGTTATGGTGATCGCACCACCGATACTGATCGCAGCACGGAAAAGGCCGATCTTCTTCGAACCGATCATGCGACGCACTTGGGAGGAAGTCGTCCACCATGGTAAAAACGCCCACACGATACCGGCTTCATTTTTTTTTTTTTTTGCGGATCGCGTTACATTCGTTCTACACGCGAAATGACGATCGCGTGTGCAATTTGGTTGTTTCCTACTACTACGACAAAAACAAAGTATTGCGTGACTTCTTACTTACTTGTAGGCTTTGAATGCTTCATGCTACAGGTGCCGAAGAAAGCAAAATTAGATAATTCCTTGCTGTTATCCATTACTGTCAGTAGATCAGCAATACTCTGTATTTCGTACAAATGATGCACCTTTAGGAACTGGTTTATAATAATTTAAAAAAGCCTTGTGTCTCCAGAGAACCCAATCCTTCAAGAGATCTTGATGGCTGGATAGATACAGACTTCCTTCACTTGGAGAAATGTGGAAGAAAATATCCATTTGAACAGATGGTGGAGCATCGATCGAAATTTCGACATTTCAAGATACAAATTTCAAACCAGTAGTCAGGCACAAACATACTCGAACATACATACTACGGATTTCGTACTCCAAAATTTGTTGTGTTCACTTGAGGTACATTTCATACCATTGATTTGATTCCTGAGGAATCGAATCACTTTAAACAACCTGTCGCAACCGTCGATCCTGGTATAGAGCCGTATCTTTATAAATTAAGTGCCCATATATGCCTGCGTGGATGTGGATTTTATACAAATCACAAAGAACCTACTTAGTTGCTCGACGTATCTGAACCGGAACGATCCAGAGCTGGATATGTCAAACTTATAGTCTCGGACGATTCACTCCTTAGCGTTCCAAATATCATATTTATGCTTTTTGTACGTCTTACTTGATTATCCGGTGCTCTACAACCACTTTGCGTTCTTGGCCTGTCTCCGAAGTGTCCGAAACCGCTCTCGAAAACGCGAAGGCTTCTGCTACATAGGAGAGCCGCAGACCAATGATGTCTATATCATCAGCGTATGTCAGGATCTGGGTTGACTTATAGAAGATGGTTACCGAAATCTCCACCTTCGAGTCCCGGATTGCTCTCTCTAGCGCCAAGCTGAATAGGAGACAGGCAAGCCCGTCCCCCTGTACGTCAGCAGTGGATGTTATTAAGGAACTCCCACATCAAAGAGCTATGATTCCATGTGATTCGTAACCAAATTAGTATAGTGAGAGTAACAATGGTCTAATTAAAACCAAAAGTCATATAAAGATATTGCAGTATGCCTTTAAGATCAACGTTACATGACCATAGGCTTTGGTGCATTATGAGAGGGCGTTCAAGAGAATCAAGATAAAAAATATCTTTTTTATTTCAGGATCTATTAATTTAACGACCCATCTATCTCAACAAATCAACGTGCTTGCGCTTACGCCAACTTCTTCCAGTAGCTTCATAACCGAACAATGCTCCAAGAAGTCTCCAACTTTACTTCCGTGGCTTTCAACATCGTAAAAGCAGCATTAGAAAAGCATACCCACAACCACACACAGCCACATTAGCAACCTTGTTACGCGGATAGCCTAATCAAGCGTGCACGCGGCACTCTGTGAGTTTTTGGGGCCATTAATCCGTTACAACCAGGCGCAGACCTCTTCTCTAGCAAACAATTCACAATGATTTCAAGCCCGCTCTTAATCGGGCATTCGATGACGCAGATGACTCATTAACTCGCCGCCGTGACTGCATTTTCCGGGCGACGTCAATGGTTTCCACCAACCACTAGGAGATAAATACGTTTCCTCTTATTTCTTCATTTCATCTTGGCTACGACATGCCGCTGTGATCTCTCTCTTTTTTGTGGGGTGAGAATCCAGTATAATCAGCAAAAACTCATTTCCCGCCGACTTTGCCACGTGCGCACGCGCGCTCGATCGTCATAGGAAAATGGGCATCAATCTCACGCAAGATGATATGATGATGATCACCATCATCAACTCACCATCAAATAGGAGAAAAAAGTCATAATAATCAACTGTTTTCTCAAAGCAGCCTGTTTAAATGCAATATGAACCTTTATCCCGTATCGCAGGCCAGTTAAAATTAGCTGTTACCAACTGGATAAGATATATTTCCTTCGCCTTTTCGGAAAATTAAACCAGGGAAATTAATTGACGAACAGTGAGAATTGGGTGTGGGAGCAAACAATCGAATTAGGTTTTTTTTAGTTCAATTTAAATCATTCTTAGCAAACAATCTGTTGTAAGAGAAGCTTATTAATAACACGATTGGGGCCTGTAGCTAGTCGCTTGACTACCACCACTGCTCCACCAATTAATTAAGCTCCACGCACAAATTAGTGAATGCACGGAAATGATCACCAGTTGGTGCATCGTGCAGGAGTATTGGCTTCAGCAACCAAACCGAGAGATGCAAAATTTGGACGTCTTGCATCATCGTCATCATTTCCTCGTACAAATTGTGAGAAAGTGAAAGGCGACTAAGTGTGAGTACTGGAGCAACTGAGACAAAGCTTGCCGTATAACAATTAAGCACTCTCAGTACAATGTACATGCAGTGAAGTAAAGGGTTGTAAGTGTTCTATATCTTCCTGGTGTTACCGATGGAAATGCAGTGTCAATCGAATCGAACTTCAACAACATGGAATTTTCTCTTAGGGCAGCTGGGCCTGCTCCCATTATACAATCTAAGCTTAATTTGAATCAATAAATCCTGTCTTTCTCTGAATGGCCAGCGACGGGGAGAAGAAATTGTTTCACCAGATTCCGAATGTGCGCTGGTTCCCACCATCAGAGAGATGGTTGTTTTTCATCTTCACAACACCTCCTCAGGACATCTCGATCTAACACAAACAGCGCGCACAAAAGAGAGCAGTTTATAGAGTTAACCATTGCAGCAATAATTAACACAACAGAAATATGCAACACTTCACACATAGCCAACACCACCATCACTACCGACTAAATCTGGCCACAGCTGCAGCTTGTGCATTAGAAAGTAACTCCATACTCCCCGCCATACATAAACAAACAGCGATCTTGCTGAGTCCAATTTCTTCGATCGGCGCAAAAACAAAGCATTAGGCCTTCAGGCATCTCGGATGAAAGCTCGGCGGAAGCTGTGCATTTATTCGAAGACAAAAGAAATGAAGGTGAATGAATTTTCACATGATCAACATTAACGACGAACGTGGGCTTCACCGCTCCCAGTGCCACCAGCTGCACATCGACAGCCATTCTTCGGATCAATTTCACCTTATTTAAATGAGTGACGAGGAAAAGTGGAAATCCAATTCCAACAGCAACAATTTCTCGCGTCATACTATGACGCACGCATGGAAAAACAATAGCTGAGGAAACGACATTTTGATGGAAAGAAATGGGACGCTGATTGAAAGGGAAATCCTAAAATAAGATCCAGAGAACACGAAACTTCAAAGCGCCATCGATCATCATTCGATTGACGCGAAGTTACATATGTATAAACAATGAGGGATATATTGATTGGAGCTAAATTTGATAAAGCAAAAACTAACTTTTGTTCTACAATCCCTTTGTATTCGTTTCTCAAAGTCTCTCTAACTCATCTCAGATTCAATTTGAAGTGATTGAATTAGGTTCAATTTAAGAACAACATAATGTATTATTCATTACAATCCAATTTAAGCCTTAAATATTACTTTGCGCCTGAAGGTATGCATTTATGTACATTAACACATTTCCTTTGCGCCTAAAGTTATGCAAAGCGTGTTCAATAAATCAATTATTGGCAAAATATGCATTAAAAAATGTACCGTTTCTACTTCCCAGGCGCTCAGTAGTGCGAAGATAAATACGAGGATTGTTTAAATCGTTAATGATATCTTGTGATTGGCAAGTACCTTCAGTTTGCGCTACGTTTCCGTCAGGTTTCCGTGCCTTGGGACGACTTGAAGTACGTGATGATATTTTTTGTTTGTGTAACCCATTTAAGGGTGCTTGCGATACGCTAGGGAGGCCCAACCAAAAACGTGTCCCACTAACGCAATTCCACTTGTGTCTGGGTACGTTCATACAAACACTGCAAGCAAGCTCGCGACGAGAACTACGACACTGGGTGGCATTAATCACCACCTGTAATCACCTACAAAGCGTACTTGTGCCGATTTACATCGTTTCCTCATTGCTTGTAAATGCAGCTGGTGCTGCCGGTTTGCAACAGCCACAGCACCCAAGCAAAACTGCATCTGATTGTAGCCCCGTCCGTAAATGGTCTGGCGGGCGGCAGCGACAAAATTCCTTCTTCTTTTTCTTCTTTTACAAAAACAGCTGCTGACCGTCGGTGTTTTGACATGCAGTGGGCATTGTTTTAATTTAATGGCTGCCTTCTTTTCGAGATTTATGTGCCAACACTGCATGATTGACAACAAATGAGGAGAGAGAAGTTCAAAATGAGGTCTTTTGGAGCCGCTTTAGGCAACCGAAGAATTAATTCAATCACGACCTAAAACACTCATAGTAAATAAAATCATTTTAAATACAGCGTTTTGTACACACACTTTTAACTGTATAACAGTATTTCTAAAGGCCATTTTTTGAATGAAAACAACAAAAAATCAACTGTACCACGAACAAAACCAAAGATAGACCATGTCAAGGAGAAATTAGCATGCACGCACGCTCTCTTCGCCATCGACCCATTTCGATGGTTTTTTTACTATTTTGTGCAATTTAAACCCATACGGGCGCAAACAGTACCGTACCGCTGTCACATGTAAATAACGTTTACCGACGATGCATGCGGTCATCAATAGTGCACCTTAGGCGTAGCCTCAAAACTGGGTCGTGACCTTTTCCAAATGGATTTTTTTATATTCTCTTTTCTATTGAATTTGCCTGTTTCGCGCTTTTGATGCAATGCTTCAACTAAACATACAACGGAGGGGAAGCGTTAATTGACTGGTGACACTTCTTGCGGTGACCTTGGTCTATGTAAATATGACATTAAAATTATTGAAACTAAATGGAGTCGGATTGAAGGGGTGTAAAATACCTGTAGAAGAGAAATACTTCACTGGCATTAAATGCATAGCTTTATAGATGTATGAAATCATACGGTTGTAGCTTTTGCAGCAAAGCTTTATTGTAATTACACTATTATTTTGGTTAATAAACCAAAATTAACTCATTATGCTTGTTCACTTTCTTCGATTCACAGTCCAAGGTAACCATAACCGTATTTCATTGAGCAACTACCGTTAATCGACCCAACCGTTGCAAGAATGCAATTAAACGTCCCCCGGTGACCATCACACTGTCCCGATTTAAACTCCCCTTTTGCCTAGCTCGCCAGCGCTAAAAACAATTCATTGAATAAAATGTTTTGCTCCAACGAATGAAACTGACCATATATGAAACGAAGTACGCGCTTAATCCACACTCTCGCATACATTGCCGGATAAATGCTCGCAGCTTGGTTAGCATATGTGCGCGGAGACAAGCGGGCAATTTAAATCGCCTCCCGAGGCACACGCACACACCGCACAGAAACAGCGGAATGTACCGATGAATGTTTAATGAAGTAATTGAGCGGTGATGGTGGACCTTCGTGAGTGATGGTTGTCTCCGGTGCTCTCGCCGATAGGGCGGCGATGAAGGAAACAGTGCGCAAAATGAATGCCACCCCCGGGGAAAAATGGTTTTTGTTTTGCACATGCTTATTTGCTTTTGGAAATTGAACATGTCCATTCCATTCTACCTCAAGGCGGTTATCATTAAGTGTATCGTAGCAAAACATGATCTCTAAGCAATGCAAACCAGAAGTATTAGCAGAACTTTTAGATAGCTTGATCAGGCTTAAATTTAATATAATATTCTATAAAAAAATCTTTCATAAGGCTTCATTTCGATGATCGTATTGTCCATACTTTTTTTTGTAGAATAAAGAAAATTTGCTTCTATAAGTTGGATTAAAAAGTTTGTTATTATTCACCTATTTATAAGACTTTTGATAATTACACAATTTTAACAAACAACCCACAATGGTTCTAGGCTGATTTGAACTCAGTCCTTCCTTGTGTTGATTCCAGAGCATACTGATGACACTATTCCACTGCCGCAACATACGCACACTAATAGATTGTTTGTTGCGTCCAAAAGCAAGGCAACACGCAATCAAGTTAGCCAAAACTTTCGAATATATTGCACCGCGTTGTATTTCGATCGGGCATAATGCTTTGTTTAAAAGATAGCGGCAGTTTTTTTTGTATCTCATCATTGTCTTCTCACCTAAATCGTCACCGAAGAAAGTGTCATTAAAAAATCACAATCCACACATAACTGCACATTTTTTAACGTCGACTGTTTCATAATCTGCCGAAGCCGAAACTGTATTAATGAATGGTAAACTTTACGATCGTTTAAACGCTTGTAAAAGAAGAGGGCGATGTAGAAACTGTAATTCATCGATTAACTTTCATTAAAATGCGAGCAGCCACAGTTTGTCATCCAGTTTCAACGGCGGCACGGGTACAAACAGGCTGATAAAAATAAACATTAAAAAAAGGCACACACAAAAAAACGAACAGAAAAATCCTAACCACACGAAAACATGTCGCTATGATTCATCCATTTTTTATTTTTGTAATTTTCCCAAGAAAAATAAAAGACAGTAACGGTGTCTGGACGGACGGTACGAATAGGCTGCAGTGAGATAGATCATCACGTGGGTCTTTCTTCACGCCATAACGCACAGTACATACGAGCAGTGGGCAAAACACGAGCGACACGTCCGCGAAATATTGGCGAAAGAATTCGCGCAAAAGAAAACCAAAGCGTGTGTTGTATCGTGTATCGTCTCTGGGGCTGGGTGTTAAACGTTCCGAGACGAATATTGCAATCAAGGAAATGTCAATAAACTCGCCATGGCGTTTGGAAGGGGTGTTGCGTACGAAAATACGATACAAAATCTTAACCAAAACAAACAAATGTGAACCCATTGATACAGTGGCGGTTACGTACGCCGCAACCATGTTGAGAACAAAAAAATAATTAATCAACGTGCAATTGTTCCAAGTTAGTCATGCTGACGACTGCCAAATTGGCTGATACTCTTTCCAATTTTTTAGCTGTTTCAAATGAATAAATAAGTTACATTTATTACCAATTATAATGTAATTTAAAACAAGCAAGCTAATATTTTTTATGACAAATTTAACTCCCCGCTTGTAATCAAAAAGCCATAATCAATTTCTACCGCTCGTCTTAAAACTCATTACAACGATTGTGTTCTCCTCTCCCTTTGCGACCTGATCCAACCTCAAACACGCACACTCACAGACAGCAGCACCAGAGAGAAGAAATCAGTGGTGCGGAATCCTGAACCAGTGTTGTGTTTCCGCCTAGCTGAGCACCACACCACCGCCGGGCAAGCTAACCGGGCAGGGCAGGGCAGACAGGCAAGCAAAATAATAACAAGCCGCAAAATCTCAACCGATTGGTGGTAGAGGAAAGCAAAACATTAATACCAAAGAGCTAACGGAACGAGCCGGTCTCGGATCCACGATCCGGTAAGTTAGGCAGGTCTGGGTCGGGAAGCAGGTTGCCCCTACGAATGGTAGATATGATCATAAATTTATTACAAAAGAATCAACCCTCCTGGCGTGGTTCTTCTTTGGTTTGATCTCGGGCCCTGATGTGCTCTAGACACGGATGACGTCGCTGTAATGCCTCTGCAGAAGCTCTGCCAATTGCAAGATACGCCGCAAGCATCGATGACTTCTAGTCTGTACTCTGAACGCTCCAGTAACTTTTGCAACGCGTCAGACTCCGACGACTTTTATACATCACCCTAGGCACACCAGCACTTTATGTGCTACATCAGCAGCATAGTTCTACGAATTAAAAAATCACATTTAATCGATTGCAATACAGGCAAAAATCGGCTCTACATCTCATGATGGTGGTGGTGGTGCTGAGTGTGCAAGTATTAAATACTTCAACATCTTCAACTATCGATGTACACACGCAACAGAACCGCGAAGAGAAGGTGGTTGCGCGAAACAGCAGAAGCAGATTGTTCCACCTGGTGAAGATCGTTCCGGGCGACTGATCAGGCCGGCCGAATCGATATGTAGAGCAGCAGCAGTTGATTTGCGTCAGAGCAGCAACAAGATCGCAATTGAAGGGGGGGAGACAAACGACGACGAGATGGTGCCAAGCTGCTTCTCTGCCTATTTCTTATAGGAGAGCAAACATATTGGAAAATCTAATTAAATAATTTCATTGTACAACAATTTTCAAACCTAACGATCGGAAACACCCAGCAGCTGGACGATACTTTTGACCGTGAATTTATCACGTGACTTGCATCTTGGCTACCCACAGTTGAGGAGTTGCGCTCTCTGTTCACTGAACAAGCGTATTTAGATTGTTATGGGTGGTGGTGGCGGTGGGGTGCTGGTCTCACCCAAATTATGGTCTATTTAAAACAAAGGTATTCCAACTAAGTCTATTGTTCTTTATGGTCGTTACGGTTCCGCGAGCAAGAGGCCTGGGAGGAGGGGGTGGTTCTGGACCTACGGTAAGTAACGATAGAAGACGACGGATTTCGTATGGTTGTGGTGCACAGTTTGTTTATCCGTCACTCGCAAAAAATAAGCTTCCAGCAGTAAGAAAAATGCCATTTTTTAAGAAGGATCCCTGCTTCTTCCAGGTGGCCGATGTCATGTGGTTTGTTTAACTTGCTTTTGAGCACAGCCACGTTTCTTCAGGGGTTTGCCTCTTTTTATCAATTGTATAGATTTTGGTGGCTTGTTGGATAAAATTCACACCACACTTTCGAAGTCTCAGATGTTTTCGTTTGTACTAAAATATGAAAAAATATAAATTAAGGTGCAAAATAAAAAAAAAAAAAAAAAAAAAAAAACAGAAATAACCTAACCGATTTTCACTTCGTTTGGACCTTTTCAACCAATCTCTCATCCACTGGTGGTGGTCTCCAGCCATCACTGGTACGTCACAAATCATCTTTTCCTTTCATCAATGGTCACACACATACACAGCCCCGCAGAGTTTCAGTCGCTTTTGCTCTCGTCCAAGATCAAGGGAAAGAAACCGACAAATCTTCTCGCTACTACACACACACACACATAGAAAAAACCCCGAACCAAACGTATGATCACCAGCAGCAAAGCGGTACGAATGAACGGGAACCATCACCAGGCCGGGAAAGCAAACCGGCAAATCGAGAAAATCGGTACACACGGCGGAATTCCGTGTGCCCCGGCCGCTAACGGGATATTTCTAATGTAATGTTAGTCTTCCACCCCCATCAGAGCTCCCGCTCTTAGTGCGGGTAGGTATTGGAGTAGGGGGATTTTTTCCACACTGCTCTCCAATGGAACGGAGAAGCAGCAATGGAAAAAGCACAAACCCGCCGGTGGCTTCATTTCGGCTCTGGAGAGAAATATTTCTGCTTCCCTTCCGATCCCGATTACGTTACGTTCGTTTTAGCTATGCACTACTCGTCCATGTTGTGTGTGTGTTTGTGTGCATTTGCTTGCCTCTCACTTCGCTTTTCCCAGACCATTTGAAGAGCTTTCCTGTAGGGATGGGGTGAAGGGGGATCGATTTGATTGGAAGTGCAATTTCGCACATTGCGTTTTGCAAAAAACCACAGCCCCACACTCACTACACTACTATCAGAGGTTTGCAGGTTGCGTTTGTAGCACAAATTCGCACACCAACGGCACAAATTACTCCAACACATCGCCACTGCAACGCAAACGGGTCTGCAATAAATGCGACCTCGTACTGGGCAAATGCGCCCGGTTCGTCTTGCCACGGAAAACACCTATCGGGACGGAGCGCTTGTGCCGGGCTAATCGAGTAGCTAATGTAGAACGTGCCAATGAAGCGATTCGTGTGTTTGCTCCGTAACTACACGCTATACGGGCCCCTTGCTTCCATTCAAATAATCGTGCGCATAGCTAAAAAATAAAAAAATAACAGTTTTAGAAGCATCAAGCAAAAGACACGAACTTTAAACCAATCATATGGAGCTTGGGGCCCAGATTGGGGCTGCCTACTCCTACGAACACCCAACTCCGATACGCAGGTGCAGAAAATAAAGCCTTGACCTGGTGGTGCGCTGCTGCTGCTGCTGCACACACCAACTGGGTAGCTACTGCCGCGGCGTACAGACAGAGCACGAGGGGACTGCACTATGCTCACCGGAGGCTCACACCCACACAGTCCGATCACAGTGCACCGTTGGCAGCAAAAAGGATGTGAAAAGCAACCTTAAATAGGGCAAAAGGTGAATATCATTATTCCGATGCGGAAAAATTTGAAGTGTTGTGCTTATTCACTCTTTTTGCAACTCTATTTCAATTATTTTTTTAAGACGTCCTTTTTAAACAGCGCATTGACTTCTTCTCTTGCCTATCCTCGTCTTTTTTGTACCATACGTGACCAAATAATCAATCCATGCCATAAGGGGTAGTTGGCGGGGGAATCAAACCACAAGCCAAACTTTACTGGAGTCGACCTAGGCCATTTAGGACACCTGGAGCGCAAATTTTCGCTTTCAAATACACCAAAACAGTGAGATCCACAGCCACGTTTTGCCTTCGATGACATGTGGAGCATACAATTGAACATTATGTATTTGTTCCGCGCAGCAACATATTTTCCTACCCGCTGTTTGAAGGGTTTGCGCGGCGTCCCATGCTGACCAAAGACACACCAAAACACACACACACCTTCGTTTTTTACAAACAAGCCAGAGTTTTATGCTGCCGGCGTCTATGTATACCTTTCGCTTGACCCGTTCCCTTTTTCAATGCATTGTTTACACGGCTTGCATATCCGACCACAGCGAGGGGGTAGTGCCGGCAGAGAGCAACCGGTGGGGGGGAGGTTGGTTTCGTTTGTTTTCGAAAGGTAAACAAAAGTAGGCCTGGCGGCTACAAAAGTTTGATAAATAAACAAACTAATCACCATTAGCGGGGTGGTTCAATTTCCTGCGTGTGTTTTCGTGTGCCCTTTTTGGTTTGGTTTCTAATGCCCACCCCGAGTAGCTAAAAAAAAAGGTGAAACAAAATAATATTGCTTTAAGGTGAAAGACATTGGGGGTTTCATTGTTTTTTTTTTTTTTTTTTGTAAATTCTTACTTACCACGTGCAGGAGACACGCATGCAGCTTGTTTCATCTATGATGCTCTCCCTTTCTTGAACAACAACTGTCAATGGCACTCAATTTGCCCCAAAAACACAACAAAGGATCGTCACGCGCTTGCTTGGATTGGGCTTGCAGGGGGCGATGTTGGCTTCTTTGTTTTTGCCAATTTTCCCCACCCCAAACCATGCTAAGGGCGATATACACCGGAGCAATGACACACCAAATCCTGTTGTCTCATTATGCTCTACACATACACACGCACATGTGCACAGAGGAGCGCAAACACTTTCAACGCTTGTGCGAAATGGCATGAAGCGCATACCCACACACACAGACACAAACGCACTACCACACAAAGTCACCTAATTTTATGCTCTCCATGCTGTGATTTGGTGAAGTACTGGGTTGTGTAAAATCAGCTCCCAAATATCAGCTCACCACCACCGAAAACAAGGTCACTGCACCGTGGGAAGAAGGTGTTGAAAATCATATCGCGCTGGGCGAACATGATGGAATGGGGTGACGGGAGTTTTGCACAGACACACACACACACACGCACGGATGAGAAGAAACTTTCGGAAACGTTGTTTTTTTTACAGCACAAAAGCACCACACACCATCAAGCAGCGGGTAACCTACTTTTGGTAGTGTCGGTTGAATTTTTGGGAACGCAGCTCCTTTCACCTCTGGAGAAGCAGCAGCAGCAGCACCACCACCACAGCGTCACGTTTGCTTCTGCTTTCAATTTGCCACATCGAATGCTTGGCCAGCCTCCACAGAGCGTTTCATGCGTCTGGAAGCATGGATAATGCTGCGCTTGCTGTGTGTGTGAGTGTGGCTGTGTGCACGTCTCTGTGTGTTCGTTTCGGGAGAGGTGAGGATTCTAGAAAGGGCGTCCACCTCTGCGCCGCTTTCCCACGCCGACGAGTCCACCCAAAATTTCCCTAAAATTCCAAAACACACTCCCACATTCTCGAGCAGTGCGTTGTTTCGTGTTTCGACGCGTTGCCACACACACACGGAAGGAGCGGCACAGCTTCCACCAGCAGCAGCGTCAACGTCATCAACGCTTTTTCTCCACTGCCTCCTTTGTTGAGCTTCACACTTTTTCGCGAAATCGTTCTACGCTCTTTTCCAGCGAACGTGGTAGGCAGCGGAAGAGTCCGAAAATCCGAAACGCAAAACTGAACTACCAACTAAAGGGGGGAGGGAGACAAGCTACGCCATAAGCCCTACAACTAAACACATTTCACAAAACTTTCTAATCGCTACATCGGCAACAAACGTACGAGATTCGGCAGTAATTATTCGGCTCACTCGGCAGAACTGGAGTTGAGATTTTTTACGGAGAATGTTGCAACACTCGCGGGTTACAAATTAGCAGGAAACAAACTGGCTTCTGCGACCTGACGTTTCTGCAATTGCTGCGGTTTGACAGCTGTGTGTGGTACGGCAAGCGGGCAAGCAAATGCATCATTTTGGCCAGCGGAGTGGATGGAAAATTCCACTGGCAGATTATTATGGTCACAAAGTTGTCGACTCGCGCCCATAGTTAGCTGCTGGTGAACGGGTTGTGTCATCTAGTGCCCGTGGAGGAAAAGGGCAGCATCGGAGTGAGTATCGGTGCTGAATTTATAGAATTAAATTTCTTCAAAATCAGCTCTTCATAACTCTGCTTCTTTTTATTTATTTTTTTGGAATTATTTGTAACTCTTCTTCCTTCTATTATTGAACAGATAGTGGATTGAAGAGCACAGCGCCACCACCGAGATTGTTTCAGAATTAGCATCAGCTACAGGTACGAGATTCGGATTGCAGCTTCAATCAATCCCTGGACTAAGAAAGATTGCAGAATAGTTTCAGAACCTAATAAGGCTCGGTTTAAGATCCCGGAAGCTTCGCTAACAGAACATTAGTAAGAAGCAATATGGATCTAGAACGAGAATTGGTAGGATTTAAATGATTGTACTCGAGCATGTTCGGAACTAGTTCCAAGACGGAAATAGGCTTGAATTCAGTTCTAAGATCGGAATATATCCGTGATATATTGCTTTCCCTGACACCGATTTTGGCGAAATTAAATTGATGGCTCCGTCCTGAGACGCTGGAGCTGTCCAGAGCTTTCGGAATCGTACCGTCCGGAGCCGTCATATCAGCTAGCTAGTTGTAGTCCGGGCTCCAAACGGGACAGACGATTGCGACGGCTCGGAACAGCTTTGAGCGGAGCCGTTGGTTTGATTTAGCCGGAATCGGAGCTGGAGTAGCAATGCTAGAAAGTGGGCTTTACCCATGAGTGCAATTTCGAGAATCCATCACCAAACTATAATCAGACTGATGACTATCCCAAACGCTACACATTAAGCTGAAACGACTGGACAATCAAGCATCCATAGAAGAAAAAAAACGAAAACTCCATAGCTTCACTGGTTTGCTCAATAGATGGCGTTTTACAACCCATCATTATATAGCTGTCCTTTTCTTACAATGTATGTCGTCTAGCTTCATCTAATCATGGCCTATATACCATTCTTACTTTCCAAGCAAAATACTATAAGAATGATCGTGTGGTCATATACACGGGTCTCAAGTGCCACAAATCCACTAAACGACCACTAAACGGGTTTTAAACGACTCAAGCTCTCAACCTAAACGGCATATAGAAAGACTTCGTTTAGCAGACGGCAAACGACTCATGCATTCTAAAAATAGCAAAAAAAAGCTGGTGGCGCCATCTGTTTATGGGATACCCAACCAGTGGAGCTTCATCGCTTGGAGGAGAGCTTTCTCATTTCCTCTGTACTGTTGTATGGTTTCGCATTGAAGTTATGCATCGCTAGAACTAGAACGGCGATACGATTGTTTAAATACTAAATTCCAATGGAAATCGCCAGCACTGAAAGCAAGTGAGATTTGAGTAATGGTCGTTGGTGTTGATACCCACGTATCTGACCACACGACCATTCGTATAGATTTTTGCTCGGAAAGTTAGAAGGCTATATAGGTCATGATTAGATGAACTTGTCGAAACACATTGCAAGAAAAGTACAGCAATGTAATGATGAGTTGTAATACAGGGTTTCGAAACATATAAGGGAATAGTTCAATCACATAGGGGAATGTTTCAAATCGGTAGGGGAATGTTGCAAGCAAGCTGTGGATGTTTGCAATCACTTAGGGGAGTTTTGCAATCGATTAGGGGAATGTTGCAATCGTACTGTGGAGCTGTCATTAGACTGTGGGTGCCGGTGTAAATAGCTTAACATATTTTCGTCAATCTTACGTACTTATCATGTTTAATTATGGCTCCGCAGCAGGTGGTCGTTTAGTGGAGTTGTGACACTGGGGATAAGTTCCTGTTCAGTTCCAGCTTCAGTTCCAGAGCCGGAGTAAATATAAAATCTGTTCTCGTAGAAAGTTTCAACTACTGGACTAAAGGAAATAGTTCCGGAGCGGGAAAACGTTCGATACCTCGATTCGATTTCTAGTTTGAATTAGGCAAAAATAGGAACTCTTCTTTTCAAAGTGCTCTGGAATTCATGCACTTCTCGGATTCGAGTGCATTTTTAGCTAAAGTAATTAGTTGATTCCACGAAAGTCATCATTAGAAAAAAAAAAAAACAAAAACATTTCGTTTTGAGCAACTCCTCAATTTTCCCCGTTTTATTTTGCTCCCTAACGTCAAACGCGCGTTTGAATGAGCTGGTGAAGCAATATGAAACGTCACCGTGCCCTAACCTTCTCTCGCGCACGTACTGCACCAGCTGCTGCTGCTGCTGTTACTGCTGTTTTTGTGTACCACCGAGAGAGGTTATTTATTTACTCTTTCGTAGCAAAAATTTTCCCTTTTCCGCTACGAAACGGTGGGAAAAAAGCAGTCCCCCATCCGTGTGCGTGTGCGTGTGCGTGCGTTCGTGTGTGCGGTTCGTGTCCAGTTTTCCCCGGGTTTTCCTCCCATTGATTGTTGTCCCCCTATTGGGCCACTGCTTGCAGCAGGATCAAAGTGTAAAATCCGGTGCCGTGCTGGTTGTTGGTGGTATACGCAGTACGCATTAGAAGCAGTACAGAAGGGTCCCCAGGTAGGCAGGCAGGCAGTGGTGGTGAGGGTGCAGCCAACATGTCCGATACACCGATTATTGATCTCGGCAACGATTCCGAGTCGGAGGATGTGATTATGATCGAGGATCAGCCGGAAACGAGCGCACCGAAGGAGGCGGGCACACCGTCAACGATGGACACCAGCGAGACGGTGGAGGTCGCCTCCGAGCAGGATTCGGATGAGGTCGAATTCGTGCCGGTCGATGTTAACATGTGAGTAGCCTCTCTTTCTCTTTCTCTGATCGATCGTCTGATGCGTTTGTGCGTCAATGGTGTAGCAAAATGGCACATTTGTATGGTTAGGTTTTTGGTTAATTTCCTCCTCTACGGTAGGGAGAGATGACGTTCTTGTCGGCCCGTGCAGTGAGAGAAATTTTCCCACGACCAACAGCCAACAGGGGAGGTTATGTTGGTTCCGTAGTAACAAAAAGTATCTGAAACGGCCCTGACCCTGTTTTCGGTATCCGTCTGCGTCTAACTATTGCGAAAAGCAAGAGCAAAATCAATACTTGCGATACACATCCCTCTAACGGTCTGAAGCTGAACGGGTGATTTATTTTTGTGTTACACCCGCACGACACTGCAAACGGTTCGATTTGCCCGCCAGCCCGAACAATCCCCACCAACCTACGACGGCGACGACGACGCACCCATCCTTTGTTTAATGTTCTACGACAACAACAGCGGTCCCAGTGGTTTGGCATCTGTTTCGAGGGCACAACAATTACGCATCTGAGGTAGACACAATTAACGCAGGAAGGTATCATCCGCACACTTCCCATTGTTGCACAAACTGGGACACGGTGGTGTTCCGGGTGGCCCTCCGAATTGGATTTTTGTAACACTATTTGCCTACTATAATTGCAAACAATCAAAACTGTTGCAGTAAGATAATTATTTTGGGGAGAAATAAGATTAAAACCTTACTCCCGCTGCGTCTTATCGCGTGTGAGGTGGGCGCGTTTATCTGTGAAGGCGTTCTGCGGTGCCCACCGTTTCCTGTTGCGGTTTTTGTTGCGAGATTTTTAGATGAAAAATGTACACAAAAACACACAGAGACACGCCAAGAGCTCTCTTAACTTGTAACGATTTTATTTGCTCAAGTAATCGGGTTTCATTTTAACTGCGACTTTCGCGGACACTTTTCGTAGGATTCTTTTTTAAGAAGCGATCCTTAATAAGTTGATGGAAAACTTAACAAAAAAAAAGTTGTGAGACTTTAGGTTTTAAAAGCTAACCTCCCCCCATCATTCGCTCGAAACGGCTCGTTGGGGGGGCACTAATTTATGAATGCACACTGTACAGAGGATTTAAATTGGCAGTTAGAAAACAATATAACGCATCAAAACCGGCATGCCTAGCATGCACCAGAGGGCACCTTATTACACACACACTAACACACCTAAATATGCACCGGAACGTGCAGGATGAGCTGTGCCCGATCATCAAAGCAGGCGCAACAGATCGAACATCGATGCAACGGTTCGTCACCGATGGCTGCGGCTGGTGTTGTTGCTGAGGTAGTAGTAGTGTCGTTATCATCCAGATACAGTTCACCCACATCGTCGTCACCCAGCTCATAGGCATGATCACCCTGCCCTTGGTCATCCTCCTGCTTTACCACATGTTCCTCCTCCACCGTTTCCATCATCTGCAATCCTTCTGCGTACGATTCCGGACCGTACTTATGCGTCTGTCGCGCTGCGGTGGACATCACACTGCTACGGCGACTTCCCTCACCGCTGCTGCTGCTGCTGTCCGATTCGTCCGGAAGGCCATCGTTGAGCAGCATCGCTGCCAAGCGTTCGGAACTGTCCGGTCGGTCCAGCGCCTCAGTCACTCCGGTCGTGGCGCCATCCAGCAAGGAGCGTTTGTCGACCGCTTCTGTCTTTACCACCGCGGGGGACGATGAGCCACCGGACCCGTCAGCCGTTGCCTCGTGCACCGGTTCACCGGCGTCATACGCTTCCTTGAGAAAGTTCACCTCACGCTCGAGCTGGCGGCGCGTAAGCCGCTGACTGCGCAACACTGCCGGCGGTTCTCGGGCCGCCCGCTTTTCCACTGGCTTTGGTGGCTGCCTGCTGCTGGAGGAACCGGCACCACTGGCAGCGGAGGAAGCGGCAGATTTATTCTTCACCTTCGCCGCAGCCTTTGCTTTCGGTGCGGCCGTTCGCTTACGCTGGCTGGTTG
Source organism: Anopheles merus (assembly GCF_017562075.2). Classification (NCBI taxonomy): domain Eukaryota; kingdom Metazoa; phylum Arthropoda; class Insecta; order Diptera; family Culicidae; genus Anopheles; species Anopheles merus. The sequence goes on from NC_054084.1 coordinate 22,106,073, forward strand.
GCTTTTTAGCGGCAGCAGCACTTTGTTGTTGCTTCTTACTGGCAGCACTGGTGGAGGGAACGGTCGTGACACGTTTGGTCACGGCCGGCGAACCGGCACCCTTGACGGGCGAGCGGAGTATTTCCTCCAGATCGTTCAGCGTGTCGCTGTTGAACCGCTCGGTGTACTTGCTCTTGTGCGAAATCTCCATCAGCAGCTGCTGGCTGAGCAGATCGTCCTCCGAGGCGCTGAACGAGGCGGTACTGCGGCGCGCCCGCTGCTCCGGCTCGTCCATCGGGTCGTCCGTGTTGCCATCGTCCAGCAGCGGGAAGCCGACGGACGAGATCCGGTGCGGCGGGATCTCGGGCAGTAGTGAAGCGTTACGTTTGCGCCCGCGGAACAACGCTTCCATCGCGATGGCAGGATCATCCTCGTCGGGTTCCAGCTTCATCGGCGGCGGTGGCGCTGCCGCCGGGCGTTGCTCTTTGGCGGCTGACCGTTTCCGGGAGGATGGCGTTTTGCGGGACGACGCTGGGGCTGCTTTTGTGGTTGATTTTTGGGTGTAAATCATGCGCGAACTTCCCGGTGGCTGCTGCTGCTGCTGCTTCGCTTTGGGCAACTCCCCGAACATGTGCTGGGGAGGAGATTCGGGCAGATGGTTGTTGTTGTGCGCGTGGGACGGCTCTTCCTGCTGTCCGTGCAGCAGCACAACATTGCTCAGCAGATTGATCCCATTGACGTCCAGCATACCTTGCGAGGATGCCTTGGGGGCATGCGTGGCGCTCCCTCCTCCCATGTCGTCATACTCAAGGTACATTTCGCGCGTGCTTGCTTTGCGCGTCCCGTCCGGATGGTAGCGAACGAACGAGGAGCCGGTTGGTTTACTATCGCCGCGCGCTCGTTCCACCACCGTGCGATCCGTTGTGCGCGCTGTCGTACCGTCCTCGAATTGATTCCCACTACCCCCACTCCCATCGTCATCGTCCTCCTCCTCTTCCTCTCCTCCTCCTCCTCATTGTCCATCTGGCGCTTGGATTTCTGCTTCCGCCGGCCGCTCTGCAGCCGCTCGAGCTCGTGCGGTTTCAGCTTTCGGCGCCGCTTGTACTTGCGCGGGAAGGTGGGCGGTTTGCGCTTCATCGCCGTGTTCGTGTCACTGTGCTCGATCAGATGCTGCACCAGATCGGCGGTCGTGCCGAACGGTGAGCTGCAAACCGTGCAGTAGTACGGCTGATCCGGCGAGCCGCGCTTCGCGTCCGCCTGCGAATGATGCGCCCGGATGTGTTCGCGCAGCACCACGCGCTGATTGAACGCTTTCGGGCAGACGGGGCACGCGTACGGTTTCTCGCCCGTGTGGATGCGCTCGTGCTTGCGCAGCGTGCCCCCATCGGCGAACGCTTTCCAGCAGAACCGGCACGCGTACGGCCGCTCCCCCGTGTGGATGCGCATGTGGATCTGCTGCGACGAGCGCGAACCGAACGTTTTGCCACACTCGTGGCACGGATACTCGTTCGATTTCGTGTGCGAATGGCGATGGTTCATCAGGGTCCGGCCGTCCGGGAACTCTTCCTTGCACACCTCACACCGGACCGCCTTGTTGCGGTGCGAGTCCATGTGCCGCTTCAGCCGCGTCATGTGGTGGAACGTTTTGCCACACTTCGAGCAGGAGTGGGCCCGCTCGCGCGAATGGTCCCACGCGTGCTTCATCAGCGTGGTTTGGCTTTTGCAGCGCTTGCCGCAGATCGCGCACGATGTTGCGGTCAGCTCGTCCCGGTGCCGGTCCTGCACGTGCTGCTTGATGTTGGCCTCGTCCGGGAACTTCTCCCCGCACAGCTGACACTCGAGCGGTTCGTACTGGGCGGCGCCACCACCGTGCACCTCACTGTGTTCGAGCAAATCCATCGCGCTGTCGAACGACTCCCCACAATCGCGACACGTCAGCGCGGACTGGTCGGGTTCGTTCGAACGCTGCGGCGGCGGCGCCTGCTGCTCGTAATGTTCGATCGTGTACTCGAGATTTTCGTACTCTTCGCCATCCTCTTCCTCGTCCTCCTCGATCGCTTCCTGGTCGGTGGCTTCCGCTTCACGGTCACTTTCCAGCTCCACTTTGCTGGAGGTTTGCAGCAGTTCCTGCTTCACCAACACACTACGGTTAGAGCTCGATTGCTGATGCTGCTCGAATGTGCCGTGCGCGTGGTGCGTATGGTTCAGTAGATGGTCCAGCTCGAAGAAAACTGCACTGCAGCTATCACAATTGTACTGCTTGGTGGTGGTGGCTACCACTGGCAGCTCTATCGCTCCGTGCGCATTGCCGTACGGCTCATGGTCGGCCACCCAAGCTTCCTGCGCCGGGTGCGCTCGCTGCACGTGGTCCCGCAGCAGCGACTGCTCCCAAAAATGCGCATTACACAGTGCGCAATCGTAGCGCGTGCTGCCGGCATGGGTGCGGGCGTGCGAAAGGAGCGCTTTCTCTCGCGCGAACGATGCGCCACACTGCTGACAGACGAACGGTTTGCGCCAGTCCGCTGCGACCGTCCTCGTGGGAGGTGGCGATGATATGGCGTTACCACCTTCCCCATGATCCGGGGGTTCTTTTTTAATCTGCCGACTGCCGACTTTCGCGGCAAACACGGGCTTTGTCCGTGCCGTTCGCGTATCCTGGGTGGATTGGGATTGCTTTTTCCGCGGCGTACGTTTGCCGGTGGTGCCGCTGGTGACGGAAAGTGTTGCCGGGCCGGTCGGATCCATTTTGCCGAGCGCGTACTTTTGCTCCAGCACGGGAGGAACGCTCTCGAGGTAAGGCGGCTGCTCCATCGGTATGTCATGCGCGTACGAGGAAGAGCCGATCGTCGACGAGGAAGAAGCACCGTAATGCGTGGTGGAAATCAGCTGCATCGGTGGTTGCGAGTTGTAGCTCACCATCGAGTTCTGGATGTACATGTCTTCGTCGTCGCTCGAGTGCCGCAACCGATGCTTCATGCTATGGCCGCCGGCGCCGGAGGAAGTGTGCCCCAGATCGGGCAGATCATCTGAAAGCAAAAGAAGGGAAACAACAGAACAATGAGCTCACGGAAAATGCAAAAAAAAACGATGAAAAATAACATACATTCCGCTTCCTGGTCACTGCGCAGCGCCAGCTCGTCCTGCTCCGCCACGGAGTACGCGTGCTGCTTCAGATGGTTGATCAGATCCGCCCGGTGGCTGTACTGTGCCCCGCACAGGTTGCAACAGTGTGGCCGATCGTTCGAGTGCGCCATCAGATGGTTCTGCAGGCTGCTCTTCTTGCGAAACCGCCGGCTGCAGAAATCGCACGGATACGGCCGCGACAGCGTGTACTGGTCCTGGTCGAGCGGGACGGAAATGTCGTCCTCCTCCTGCACCACGACCGCACTCACACCGAGCTGGTCGACCGTCACCTGCACGCACTCTTCGCCCTGCGGCTGCACCCAATCGTCCGTAATCACTTCCTCTGTCACCTCGCACTCTTCCGCGTACTGTTGTGCCTCGGCGGAGGTGGCGGGCTCTTGTACTTGGTGCTGTGTTTGATCGATCGCCGCCTCCGCCGGCACTACGTAATCGTGCAGCGCGAGCTGGCTTTCGTCCACAATCGCGAGCTGGCCGACGTCATCGGCATCGACCACCGACAGCGCTTCGGAAGCGGTCATGTAGATCAAGTTTTCCGGCGGTATTTGATCGATGTTCTGTATCGACCGTTCGTCCACCAGGTACTCCCGACCGTCCGGCGTTTGCAGCAGGATGGATTCGTTCAGCAGTGCCGCATGGGTGGTGGTGGTGGTGGTTGTCACCGGTCGGCGTACCTGTGGTGGCGGCTGCATTTGCCGCTGCTCGTTCGTCACTGTTAGATACGAACCGGCTCCTCCGATGGACGTGCCGAAAAGCAGCGTCCCATCGCTGGTGGCCGTCATCGACGCTTGCTGCTGGTTGGGGATGTTGATGATTTTCATGGTAGGCCGTGCATTGGACACGTACTTCACAGAGGAAATGCTTCCGGCGGTGAGTTTGCTCGTGCTGCTGCCGGCACTGCTGTTCATTCGCGGCTGGTGTCCGCCGGTAGTAGTTGCCACTTGCCAAAGCGGAGGCAATGGGTTGTTGTGGTTCATGGCTGGCACGCTACGCCACGGTTACCCCACTGTAGAAGAAGGGACACACGATTAGTACAACCGAAAATTTGCTCTCGAAATATGAGACACGGCACAAGAACGACAACAACGAAGATGAAAGTATTTGCCATTTGCTTTACCGCTTGCCATCGCGCATCGAGAAATGACAGCTCTTTTTAGCTTCGGCACTTGTGCACACATACACATACCCACAGCCACACACACGCGTGCTTCGTGGGAGATAAAACAGAGTACGCCGGTACGCTTGTCTGCCACCAGAGGGCGCGAGCGCTGTCAAGTAGATGTCGGTGGTTGAACGAATGGGTGCTCGCCTCGGTACACACACGGAGGAGGCTGAGGGCACAGCCAACCAACGGAGGCCGATTTGTTTGGTAGCACAAACTTAGGTTATGGCTAGCAAAATTGAGGTTATTCAATAATTGTCCGACATCAAAACAAAACTCCTGCGGGGGTGCAAACAGCTGATTTGCGTACACAGCGAGTCGGTTGTGAGGGGAGAGGTGCGACTGGGGGTGATGGAATGTGGTTGGTTCGAGGTTCGCATCGGCCCACCACCTAATGGGCGATGAATTTAACACGTTCAATGCGCCATTTTAGAAAATAATCGCCTTTACATTCGTTCCACCGTTCGATTCGCTCGTATTCAGCCGTGGGCCGGGTGCGTTTGGTTACTATAAATATCTGGATTTTGTTTTGCTAATCGTACTCGACCGGCTACACAAAGATGCTTACATGCAAAGGGGTATTGCCGCAGCCTCGAGCAATGGTCACAAATTTCACTTCACTTTTATTCCTCCTTTTGGGCATCCATCGTATCAAGGCCCCTCGCCATACACACACGGGTCTTCTGGCTAGCGGCGACTGGAGAATCAAAATGAGGTGCTGTGGGCTACTCTTCGGACACACTTCTTTGTTTACATTCCCCCCGCACGCTTTAGTTATTCGTTACACCGTTCAGTGTATAAAAGTAAGAAAATAAACTGTGTTAACTAATTGAAAACAATTGCAAAGATTGGTAGAGAAAAATTGGGCAGGATTTTTTTGTTACCCTTCGGTTTGACAGCTCGCAAGCGGGCCGGATTGGGAGTTGAAGGTTGGAGCGGAGCTAAAGTTCCGATCCCGTGCACCATCACTATGAACCCGTGAGCAGTATGGCGAAGAGGTTGGGTCGTTCATGGTTTCTTCAAAAATAAAATTTTGTTGAGCGGTTTATTTTATTATTTTATTATCGAACTAAATTTGCAAATTTGCACTAAATATAGTACAATTTCGAGTGACCGGGGGTGGATTAAGAGGTGGATGGCTTAAACGTGCTGATAAATTTGACAGCTGTTAAGTTGTGGTGAACATTTGCAACGATTTTCAGGTGGACCTTTCAAAGTGGACTCAAAAAAAGTGGACCTTGCTATTGCTTTTCAAACTTCATATTTGTTGAAGAAGAATGATTACAACTAAAGTCAATTAGTTACAAAATATTCTACTGATAACGCATCGATTGGTTAAACTTATCTGAACAGGTGTCCCCAGAGATACGACTGTATTTGGGACCGAAAAAATGTCCTAAAGCAAGGCGTTAGTTGAAATAGTCGTATGTCGAATATCTGTGAATATAAAGTTTATAACCGAAATTGAAGAGTAGGAATCTATGAAATCTTATATTTCCGTTTACACGATATAGATATTCAAGATCAGGGAGTTGTAGAATCTGAGGAAATATGTTTGTAATGGTTATCTGCACAGAAATTCAAACAAATAGATCAATTTCGTCTCAATGACATCTTTTAACTGTCAAAATCTAAATCGTCGTATCTACGAATCGTCGTAACTCCTGGACGCCTGTATTATCCGTGGAAATCGATACTCTACTGTAATCAGAAGATCAGATCAGATACTGACAAAGAAATTCTGATTGTCCAGAAATTGGTGAACCTTTTTTTTTAATTCGTGTTTGTTTGCCCTAAACTATACCACATCACATTTTCAAGAGATGCATTTGTATCGCTTTGTGTCACTGTAAACGATTGAATATCGTGTTCTTTAACTGTCCTGAAATGTCAATAACTCGAATATATTTTTTTACCTAAAAAGGTTGTTTGAAATGGATAAGTTGGATTTAATTCAGTTCTTTGATTTACAACATCGTTTGCTAAACACGATTTCTACAGAATATTTACATATGAGATTTTAAAAATTTACACAAAATGTTTTTTTTAATAATTGCATTTTTACATCTTACAATTAATAGAGCAAATCGTTTCAATTTGATAAATGAATTGTTAATTTTAGCGCGTCCTGCGCTTCTCCAATGTCGAGAACAGACCGTATTCAGGTTAATATCAAGAATTTTCGAAGAGATAATATTTTTCAAGTAGTTCTTAAGAAGTTTTTTTGTGAAAATTTATTGCATTTTAATCGCCTGACGGCATTTGACATATTTCGAGAACCACCCGTACTCCTAGTACCCACTTCACCATTCAACTGTGCGCACAACTGTCAGCGAGTGCTCGTGCTGCGCCCACGTTAAGTAGCCTTCATCCAGTAACGCCCTGCACCGACCTGGCTTTCGCTCACTTTGTGCCCTTGGTGCGAGCTCGTGGGGGTGAGAGATTGGTTGCTATTTGGAAACAATTTCCTTTCTTGCAGAAACGGAACAGGGAAGAAAAGTTGTTTTCGTTGGCAAACAATTTCCACCGGCCAGGACGGACACGGTGCACAGTGCGTGCGAGCCCATTTCGCAAGTGAATACCAGCAAAGCTAACGCTACAACATCGTGCTGCTGAGTGCTTCACAATGGAGGAAGTGGTGGCAATCGAAAGGTGTGTGTGTGTGTTATTACGTCGAATAAAATATTGTCCAAAGTGCATTTTTTTCAGTTTCAGTCGTCGTGCACAGTAGTAAGGGTGTTTTAATTATAGCACCTTTTTTAATGGACGGGGCAGTAAAGGGGCAGTGTCGCGAATATCATTCGATTACGATTGCCCCCTCCTCCCTTCTAGTCAAATTTGCGTCACCCATCACCTCCTTACACATAGGTCGCGGGGGGAGTAGCGAGCTCCATCGTTTCCTCTAACCTACCCCGTAACCCTTACAGCCTACCTCACCCCATTGTATATTTCGCCGTTCACGGTGAATATTTATAACTGAGCTTCTGAATTCGATTGCACAGTCGCTCAAGCAAAGCAAAAGAAAAAAAAAAAGAAAAAAATGCTACGTTTCGTTTACCCCCCCCCCCCCCCCCCCCGCCCCCACCAGGTGTGACCTTTTCCGAAAGGTGTAGAACGAACCGTACTAATAGAGTTACATTTTGTTTTCTCGATTTTGCTTCCCCCATTTTCCAACAGGCTGGCAGAGGAGAAGAAAAACTCCGGAAACGATGAGTACAAGCTGAAACGGTACGAGGCGGCACTGCATCTCTACTCGGAAGCGATTCACCTGAGCCCGGGTACGGCCGCCTACTATGGCAACCGTTCCGCCTGCTACATGATGCTCGGCGACTATCGGTCCGCCCTGAACGATGTGAAGACGGCCATCACGATCGACGAGAAGTACGAGAAGGGATACGTCCGTATGGCCAAATGTTCCCTAATGCTCGGTAAGTAGGGCTGCGATGCCCTTGAATGGGTGAAAATCATGTGCTGTCTTCAATCGTTGAACCATTTCCCCTTCCCTTCCAGGCGATGTCATCGGTACGGAGCAAGCGATTCGCAAGTTTCTCACGCTGGACCCCTCGAACACGGCACTGCGGGAGGAGATTGCCAGCCTGAAGCAGCTGCGCGACCTGAACGAGAAAGCGGCTGCCTGCTACGATAAGAAGGACTATCGCACCTGTCTGTATCACTGCGATAACGCAATCAAGATTGCACCGGGCAGTATACAGAACAAGCTGCTGAAGGCGGAGTGTCTCGCGATGCTGGAACGCTTCGAGGAGGCGTGCAACATTGCGATCTCGATCATGCAGACGCACAGCACGAACGCGGACGCGATCTACGTGCGCGGGCTGACGCTGTACTACAGCGACAACCTGGAGAAGGGGCTGCTACACTTCGAGCGTGCGCTGATGCTCGACCCGGACCACAAGAAGGCGAAGGCGATGAGGCAGAAAGCGAAGCAGCTGAAGGAAAAGAAGGAATCGGGCAACGAGCTGTGGAAGTCGGGCAAGTACCGGGACGCGCTGGCAACGTACACGGAGGCGCTCGAGCTCGATCCCCAGAACAAGGACATCAACAGCAAGCTGTACTACAACCGGGCGCTGGTGAACTCGAAGCTCGGCAACCTGCGCGAAGCGATTGCGGACTGTTCCAGTGCGCTGGCGCTGAACGAGAAGTACATGAAGGCGCTGCTGCAGCGTGCCAAGCTGTACTACAACATGGAAAACTACGAGGAAGCGGTGAAGGATTACGAAAAGGCGCTCAAGTCGGACCGTTCGCCGGAGGTGAAGAATTTGCTGCGCGACGCCAAGTTCCAGCTGAAGAAGTCGAAGCGCAAGGACTACTACAAAATACTGGGCGTCACGAAGCAGGCGTCCGAGGATGAGATTAAGAAGGCGTACCGCAAGCGGGCGCTCGTGCACCATCCCGACCGGCACGCGAACGCGACGGACGAGGAGAAGAAGGAGCAGGAGCGCAAGTTTAAGGAGCTGGGCGAAGCGTACACGATACTGTCGGATCCGGTGAAGAAATCGCGCTACGACAGTGGCCAGGATCTGGAGGAGATGAACCACAGCGGTAAACGAAGCAGATATGCGTAAACCAACTAGGGACGGCGAAGCTTAATTTGAACTATTTTTCTTTGCACCTTTTCCAGCTGACATCGATCCGCAGCAAATCTATCGACAGTTCTTCTTCCCGTCCGACTACGGGTTCGGCGGCTTCCAGGGCGGTGGCGGTGGCAACAGTTCCAACTTTTCGTTCCATTTCGGTTAATTACATACCGTGTGACGCTGCTGCTGCTGCTTGCTAGCTCTCGTGCGCATGATTTATGTGAAAGAAGGTGAGGTGTGTGAGTGCAGCAGATACTTAGATGTTTAAGCGCATATTGTAATCAACCGTGAAGAAACGACACAAGTACTACTACCCCATACTGTCTGTGGTCTGTGCCCCTTCCCCATCTCACCCCGTCCGTATTCCGTTGTAAGGTATGCGGAACGCACAAGGCAGAGAAGGACAAGGACGCGTGCCGCTGTTTGGCGTAGCGTTTGTGTTTTGCGACACTTTTGCTTGCACAGGGGTGTACTCTTTAGAATGGAGGGCAAAAAAGAGAGAAAGAGAAAGAGAGCGAACGGTGGTGAGTGAGCACACTTCCTTCTTCGTTAAGGTAAAAAAACACATAGCAAAACAAAACAAAAAAAAAACAAGGTAGTAAAGTATATGACCGTGGGAGATCCGTATCTAACTCAAACTACTGTAATTAGCTCGTACTCGTCCTCTGCGCAAAGTGCGTGGATGACCTTTTTTTTAAATCACTTTTGTTACTCTGTTTGTGAATTCCTTTGCCCCGATCATCACTTTTGTACTACAGTAATGCAACCAACAATAAGTGAATGTAACAACAGTACCCGTAACACGCTATAAAATCGTTGTAGTTGTTTGCTACCCCTGCATTGCTACGGTTTGTTGCCTCTGAACAAACTTGTAGTGCTGCACTGCTTTCGGTGAATGTAACTATGAACTTAATTTATGAAAACGCAATGAATGAGCGTAAAAAGTGGTGAATTTTCAATTTTTTTTAAATTTTGAGATCAAGTATGAACGTTGTTACATTCTACTCGCTTTCTCTTTAACCCGCTACCCGGTACGTAGTTGGGGTTTTTGAAGGTCCGTTTAGAGAAACTGTGTGAACAATTTTCCACTCTGTTGATATTAGAAATACGGCTAGCCATTTACCACACATTTTTACAATACGCCGTCCCCGATAGTGAGGTCTTACGTGACTGCAGCAGAACTTGCTCCTTTTCTCTTTTTTGGATTCGGATCAATTTACTGAAATGCTTTTTAAACAAAAATTGTGTCCCGAAAAGCAACTACTTCGTTCTAACTAAGTTCGTATAAACAGTAACAATACATAAAACAGAAACAATGATGATACAATGTAATCCGATGTTAGGGGAAGCAACAGAACTAACGCATACACAGAATTACAGGTGAAATTAAACGTTAAAAAGAACACAACATCTAAATCGGTGATTTGTCCCCTCGGAGCGGTATTTGAAAGAAACGAAACGACGCCACTCTGGCGTAAGATGTGTGTATGTGTGTAACGTTATGTGGAAGATTGTATTGCACTTTATTCCCTTGTAGTGTTGCTATCTTTCTCACAGTATTAGTTTGCGTTTCCTTTACATTATAACAAAAGAAAGAGAGATAGAGAGAAATCCGTTCTCATGATAGTAAGATAATCATTTTAAAAGTAAACCCCTGTCCTGTAGCTTTATGTTTGTGCACGCGTGAAAAGATGAAAATATGAATTTGTGAAAATGTGGCTCGCTCCTTTTGTCCCTACAGCTCGAATTCTCCTTTGCATTATACCATCCTACCGCACGCACCACACAGCCAACTTGCATTCGATTGCAAGTGCAATATTGCTTGATTTGATAAGGACGCCATGTGTAAGTGCACAGCTGTATGGTTGTTCTTGCTGCTGTCGTTATTTATGCTCACTAACAGTGTGCTTTATCATGTTATCATTATTGTTGAACGTGTTTAAATTTGTTTTTTTTTTATTCAGTAGGAACGGCCGCTTATTCAGATATTGCTCGTTCTTTTTGAAACTTTAAAATAGGCTAAAATGGCAAACAGTGCCCAAGTTAATTGGAGTTTTAGTGGAGCATTGGCTGGGAGATGGGAGATGGGAGCGGGGGATCGTGTCCTATGCTGGTCCCCTTTCATCATGATATCACTCTATCTAGACACACACATACACACAATAAAATGGCTCAAAAATGGCATCTCGCAGTCGCCATACACATACGCACGCAGGCCTTATGTAAAGGTACAAAAGTTTACGAACACTTTTAACAAAAGTACGCACTCATCAGCAACTGATAAAACGGCGTGAAAAGATTTGATACTGACGTGTACACTGACATAATTTCTAACTGGTATTGCTCACGCTACTACTACTACTACTACTACTGCTACTAATGGCTGCCATAAAAGTGAAGCGCTGTTTCCGTTCGCAGGACGTTAGTACATTGTACGTTTGTTTGTTGCTTCACATAACTATCACTGGGGTTTGTTTTAAATTTCTCTAAGAACACGTTGCTGCTTAAATCCGAGCTGCTACCGTCACTGTCTGTCTACTCAGCTCCTACAGTCAGTAGTGTCGTTCTTTATTGCCTAAGTATATCACGCACTAGTCCACTAGTGAAGGTTTTTGCTAAATAGAGACTACTACAATCATTGTAATACTGGTAATTGCAAATTGCGCGGTGTAGTTGGTTCGATTCGCTCTAAACACACGATGTGCGTACTCACTCTTTACGTCTATGTTAATACTCTCTATGCTACTGCTACTACTATTACTATGCTCTGTGTCTCAACAGTCAACCATGCTTATTGGTAGCAATTTTCTAGCTATTCGTTCTAATAACCGTACGATTCTGTGTATTGTGTCATAGAAAACTGTGTCGTAGTGAATGTTGTAGTGAAAACAAACCTCCTCTCAGGGGAATTGGGGAGTGTTTTGATAAAACGTGTAACTAATGCGGCTTCTTCGCTGGCAGTTTGTGGATTCATCTGCTCCCTCACTTGAACCGCTACTTAGTGGGGTATCTTCAGCTATAACCATTCGTAGCTTTATAATTAATCAAAATTTGAGAAAAAGGGGAAGAATTAAAGGCAATTCTTGAAGGTATACTAAGATACTATCTTACCTGGCACGCTAGACGAAGGACATTAGATAATGGGAATATGAAGAAAATGAGTATAAAAGAACCATCTACAAACAAACAGACCAATGATCCTTACCTTCCGATGGTTGTACTGATTGTAGCGATTATGGGATTTTCTCACAGCCTCAATTACAGCCTCCCTAACCCTACCGGCATCCATATGGTCCTCCCAGGCCACTAGAACACGTCCAAGGCGAACAGAAACATTAGCGACATCATCAAAATCATTTCGTCCCAATTTCAACCACTTACCAGCCATACATTCGGTGAACAGTAGCAACGTTTTCAGTGGTCGTTTGTTGTACTTAGGCGAGATGCCATCGTAGTTGTAGTGGATCAGCAGCCGGTCCGCAAACAACCGTTGATATGTGTCACTGAGCGAGGTATCGTGTGTTTTCAGCCGTCGCAGCAGAGTGATCTGGGAAGGTGAAAGGTTAGCGAGGTCGAAAATAGGAGATTCTGAAGATCTTACATAGCGCTCCCTCGCCGTATCGCACGTTCGAACTAATCGTTCCAGCTGGTCGAGCTGCTCAATCGTTTCGATCGGGAACTTTACGTCGCCGATCATCTCCACCCGTTCCAGTTCGTCACCTGTCGTCGGGGAAGGGTCCAGCAGCTCGGCAGGTAGTAGTATCACTTCCTCCACGTCTTCAGCCTCACTTATGGTAGCTGTTTGAAATAGAACAGATTTCTGAGTAAGTACTAACTTCTTGCGGTTTTTTAAAACATAGAATATCCCATCATACTGTCCGTTTCATCCACGAGAAGTACAACGGGTGCGGGAGATAACCGTCCGGTGCTTTCACTATCGTCCGGATCCGGTGGCTTCTTCCAACGCGGGATCTCCTCATCCTCTGGTTCGTCCAACCCGGACGAGGACGAACCTTGATGGTTCCCGTTACATCCCGTTTCATTCTCCTGCTGCTGATGCTGTTGATGTTGTATTGAGGGACTTTCTGTAACTTCTTCCTCTCCGTTTTGCAACGTTAGCGTCACGATCGAACTGTGATCCTGTTCCGGATCACCTTCGGCAGTACATCGTTCCTGCTCGATAACTGTCCGACTGTCGGAGCTGCTCGATCCACTCGCCTCGGCAATGACCACGGCAGGAACTGAGTAGGGCAAAGGGATAGTAATTTCCTCTTTGGGATACACATCACCACCAACACCACCAGTAACATCCGGCTCGTCTGTTGATGCAGTAGACTCACTATCCAGCTTTTCACAAGGTATTCCACCACTGTCCTCTGTCGTGATTGGTTTTCTGGTAAATAGAAGCCGCTGCTTGTGAAGTCGATTGAATCGGTAGATCTCGTTGCTCCGCAAGCATTTCGTGCGAAATAGCAAGAACTCGTCCAGCTTTAGTGCACAGTCCTCGCAGATGGGGGAAGGGTAGTCGTAGTCTTTGGAGAGCTAACAATAAGGAAAGGGATACTCAAACATCACATAAACACATCAAGTTGTTGCCGTCGTCGCAACGCCTACCATGATTGCGGTACATTCGAAGATCTTCTCCACAAGCGTGTCGGTTGTTTCCTTGCTGTTGTCCGACTGGAAGATCGATTGTACGATTTCCTTATCCGACAGGCACAGGCGACATTTGCGCTCCAGATTCGGGATCAGGTGTTTTCTGCAACAAAAAAAAAGAGATATCATATATGAGTCACTTTGTGGTTTTGGAACAACAATCGAGAAATTCTTACTTGAAGATGCTTCGTAATTTTGCCATCCGGAAGCAGGTGACGACACAAAACACAGCACCACTCGGGGATGGAGGAGTCAAGGTAGAACGGGGGAAAACACTGGTACGTAATCGAAAAAAACTATGTGGCTGATGGTAGGACTCGACAGAACTCAAAGAATCCTGGAGCGAATTCAGATATTTTTGGTTTCTAACAAACACAGCTGAGGAGGGCCTATTTCCTTAACAAACTAAAGCGCTAAAAACGACAAACCAAGCCAGTTTTCCCTAAAGTTTAGTCATCGTTGATCGGTTGGGAGGTTGGTGGAAAATTATGCACACAAAAACACAAAACTCCTCGAGCCTGTGACACCGACACGCAGCGAAGAAAGGTGTTTTTGATGTAAGTGTTCCCTTCTTTTTACCAGTTTCTTTTTTTTTTATTTCGCATGCTCTCTAACATTTGCCATCTCTTTCTGTTTCTTTTCGTACAACACGCACGTTGGAAGGATACGTTCGGCGAAGGACGTTTGACAGCTGGCAGTAGCGCTTGCTTTGTCACTCGCTCGCAGCAATTCGAACGCACATGTTTACTGGAAACTGGAGAGAAGTTGTGAGCGTAAAATGGGGAGCCGTGCTTTGAGAGAGGAACAGTGCGAGAGAATGCTCTGTTCGCGGTTGGAGGGGGAGATATTCACGCACGAGATTCTACAGTGATATACACTAGATTTTGCACAACTAGACGAAATGGCGTGGGAAATTTAGTTTCGTAGGAATTTACAATTCTCAACGACCAATTTTCACCCTTCAAAAAGTACACAACGGGCGCAATGGAGCTGCTGCGGTACGCCGTGTTTCCACCTTGGCCGGCACATTCTGGAACCGTCTCATGTTGAACCGTTCCTTGCTCACCTCCACCAGTGGCGCTTTACGGTTCGCGTAGATCGGAAACTTCTTCTTCGGTGGCGGTTTTTCCGCAAACGTCCGGTTCAGGCGAAACGCTTCCGCCTCCGAGTGCCAAATTCTCGCGTACGACCAGTCGAGCAGACAGTCCATGGTCGGATCACCATGCTGTGTGTGTACGTGTGTTTTTAGAAAGTAAATACACTCCTTTGCTTAAAACCAATTCTTTCCTCAAAAACTTACCTTCTCGAACGATGGCCGGAACGGATGCTTCAGCAAGCTGTCCGGATGGGCGATGAGGTTATCCTTCGGTCGGGCCAGGTACGCCTTGCTCCATTCGTAGCGTATCGGTGCGGGAAAGGACACCGGTTTCGGTGGTTTGCAGCGGGACATTCTGGATGGATTGGTCGATTCGTGCCAGAAGTCCTCTAGGTATGACGGCTGCTTCTGTGGACGCTTCCTCATCGAATGGAGACACCCGACCGAAGAGGTTGCTAAGCAAAAAGCAATGAACAGGTTGCTACGATGCGTGTTGGGAAACGGTGGAGGTCTTTGTACATTCTGTTGGAGTTGAAATTTTCTGATCTTCTGATGAGTCTACGCCATGGACTTAATTCTTCCTCGAAGATGCTTTCAATGCTTAGGTCAATTTCTCAAGAAAATACAGTACATTTGGATATTGTCGTAATTTGGACACGTCTCCTACTCACATCTTCAATAACATGGCAAATTGCTTGCAAAAACTAAATCAAAAGAATCGTAACGTCTGCAGTTCATGCTATCCATAAATCCACAAATATGTCTCTCATTACTTATCTCATATCTCGTATGTATCAACATCAGCCACATCTGTGCATTTGGCAACATTCGACATTTCTCTCTTTCTGATTATGCATCCGTAAGTGCATTCTTAGTCTCTGTGATCGCACTGCTCCCTATAGAGATGATGTACGGCTCCAGGATTGACCTTCAGGCATCAATTACATCACCATCACGTACCACATGGTGACAATCACCCTGACGTGACCACAAACACACCATATACCAGAGTTACCATCGTTCTCCTACGCCGAATTCACTATACCTTCCTCAGCACGGACCAGATATAGGACACACCAGATATTCGTTTCTTCGTTATCCTTTCTCTGCCGAGCGCAAGGACGTCGATGACGGTGTGTTTGTGTGCGCTTGTAGCAAAGCGAACGGCGTGATGATTAAAATCTGTTATCTCATCCTTTTGCTGGGACCATTCCGATGTCTTCCCATTCGCCGGCAATGGTTGGCCAGTAGCGCACGGTACATATATAAGGACGAGCAACGACGACGGGGCGTTTGTCGCCGCCGGTAATAGACCGAACTAATTTGATTCAACCCGGAGCAGCAGGAGCAGGCGGCATCAAGCCAAAAAGCCAAACCACTCGTACGGTGGGTGTGAAGCCTTTTTTTTCCCTGCGGCAGTTTATTACGTCCGGAAGGGGAGGACAGAAAGTGAGAGAGATAGAGTGCAGAAATTAAATAACACCTTGCTCTCCTCTGCTAATTCATATGAGGAGTGAGAGACAGAGAGATCGCGAGGGCAGCAATGGGCACTTGGAGGAACAACAACAGTCAGTCAGTCCGTCAGTCAACAAACTAATCGAATAATTGTTTTCCTGAGCCTGTTCCGTAGGTTGGCGTTTCCGAGGAACTCCCTCTCCATACTCTCGAATTGCATCTCGACCACGTCCGGCTGTGTGTGTGTGTGTGTAATTAAAACTTTCCCTCCATCGTGGTGGTGGTCATTTAAGGGCATTGGTCTAAAATTAGAGAAACAGATTGCTTTTGGCGCTCCTTCCCAAGCGTCGTTCGCTGTGCCGCTGCGTTCTAGCTGTAACTAAGACGGTGGCCGTTAATTAAAATTTCATGTTACGATAGCACCAAACCTAACTTTCCAACAGCCGCTCACCTAACCTTTTGCAGCCGCGGGTAGTCTTACTCGGTACTGATTTCTAGGCGGCGGCCAACGGTGTGCCTATCAGCTTCCGGTTCTGTGCGCGTCTGCTGATGATGGAGGGGAAGAATTGTTTGTCGCCAAACTCCTTGTACCCTTAACCTGCCCCCCTTCTGCTAGAGCACAATTTTTGGCGCAGTTTTTGCGGTACCTTTAGAGCTTAGACGGTGAACTGTTTTGATGTTATAAAAGCGATCTGCTCTGGAGGGCACGAACCAGAAGGCACGAACGACGACTCGTCACAGTGCCAAAAAAAGGTCAACAATTTGACAATGACAAAGTGAAGATTTTCTTGTGACCAGGGCAGAAAGGTAGAAAGGAAGGAAGGGAATCGCCAACCTGCGGCCGCGACCGCGAGCGTTGTGGTTTTCCACTTGAGCGGATTAGTGTCAGTTTTGTGCGGGCACGGAAAATTTCGCTAACGTCGTTAGAGAGGGTATTAAAAATTATCATTAGAACTTGAATGTTTGTTAAGCATTTGTGGCTCAATTTAATATTGTTGTTTGGTTTGGGCTGTTGCAAGGGGGAGGGGTGGTAAAGCTATCAAGTTTCTGGTGCTATGTACAATTTTGTTGACGTTAATTGTGCAATTAAGGACGAATTGTACTGCTGAATGCATGAGATTTGTGCAAACTATTTGGAAAATTTGACATATAAATACTCATTTCAATCGCTTAAGAAAATGTAATTTTAGTAATAAGTTGTTTAAAAAAAAATATGAAAAATGCTCAATTATTTGCAACTATCAAGAAATAATAATATGTATCGTTATTGAAGTTAAGTTCAATTGTAACTATAAAAATATAAGATGTGTATTGCATGTATAAATGATAAAGAGATCTAGAAGAAAGAACAAAAACATGAAGAATTTTTAAATAAAAATTAAATGAATAGAAAAGATGTAAATAAAAATAAAAATAAGAAAAATAAAAATAGAAATCATAGAAAAGATGTACAGAAAACTTAATAAAAAAATAGTTAAATACTTGTTAAATGTTGAATAAAAATACTTAACAACAAGAAATGAAAAATGGAAGGGTATGAGTGAAAAGTAGGAGAAAGAATCAACTATTCTAAACGATAAACAAAACATATGTTGATGCGCTAAATTAGAAACAGATAAAAATAACCAAAACTGAAGATAAATAATAAATATTTAAAAAGTATAAATGCTTAACATATTTAAAAAAGACACAATAAGTAAATAACAGAACAACTACATGAACAAAAAATACTCAAAATATATAATAAATGCCCTTGTACCATCACAGGCCGTCTAAAACTATGAACTCACCATTTAAATTGAGTATGATCGGTCTATCAGAATTTCAGAATAGACTTTCTTCTTCTCGCAATCCCTAACCAACGTGCAGCTCTAACCATTACTAAGACGCCAGATTATATTCCGGAAGTGTCAGATTCTCGGGCCATTTGGTGGCCCAAAACCGTCCCAAACGCAAACCGTAAAACACAAACAGAAAGTCATTTCGTTTGCGTACGCGCGCTCGCCCAGTGTCGAGAATAGATGTCGAGAAGGATGGGACATTATATCCCATAAATAAAGAAATCATCATCATGATGGTCGGGGGAATGGTGATTTCGTGCTGCCGCGAGCCAGCCCTTTCTAGATGGAGCGTGATGGGACGAAATTGGCAAATTGGCAAATGTGTGCAGTCACTGGGCGGGGGGAATGGGCCGGGAGGGCTTTGGGTGTTTTCTCTTTTTTGTCTCTTTATTAAGTACTGTTACTGCATAATTTAGTGGATCAATCGGGTTGACAAGTGCTGCAAAAGATGGTGGGGACATTTGCCGACGAATGGACACGATAGCACGAGGGTGGTCAATTGAAGCAAATCAAAGCGTTAAAGAACGGTGCAAAGGGAGGATTTTATTGCAGGATTGGGATGTATTTGGCACAACCTTTTGTTGCAATTTTAAAATTCTGTACTCCAAAAACTGAAGCCAATTAAAGAATCTTTTAAATTAAATTTTAAATAATTTTAGTGCTCATAAAACTCGTAAATCCCAACCAAACGGAAGAGGACCAATCAATGCACCAGTCAAGTGGTTTTCACCCCCAGCGTCAATTGGCCAGAACTCTAGCAGGGAGACGCAAAGCGATAGTACGGAGCAGCAACAAGGCGGTTAGGTCTGGTTTCGATTCGAAAATTACCTTTCTGCCCTTCCTGTACACACTACACACTGTGTTTGAAAAAGGCCAAGGTCACTTGGCGGCAATGTCCATGGCAGTGACATGTCAGCAGAGCCGTGCCTCTTACGTGTGCATGTGTCTGTGTGTGCCCCCTCGTTGCATGCAGGGAAGGGTTATTGCAATTGCATGCCGCATGAATTGCATACCGACATATGTGTGCGTTTTGTTTGAATGGGAAGAACCGCACGGGAAGGGACCAAATCATCACCAACCGACCACCACCGTTTAACTATTGCGTCAACGAGCGAAGGGTTCTGGGTGTGTGATGAAGTGCTTTACTTTTGAAACGGTGCTAATAGAGATTGACTTATGCCCCGTGTTTTTCGTACTCCTGAACTGTGTTTGATTGGGACAGGTTGGCCTGATTTATTTGTTCATGGCATGATTGCATTTTGAGGTAAACTAGAGAAGCACACAAACAGAACGCTTCAAAGTATTTTATCAAACTCTTCCCCTACGTAGGTTTAAGATAATAGATAATCAATGGTTTATCGGGTAGGTTAATGTTTGTTATCGCCCTTTGTTATCGTCACTCGCCGCTTTAAAAACGCAGTCGTTTCGATTAGCCAAAAACGCTTTGATACGCCACGATAACGCTGCGTACGAAATAACAACAGACGCCCCCGGCTGGGGATCGCTGTACGGTAGGTTGCTTGTTGATAAGTTCAAGAAGTGAAAGAAGGAAAAAAGTGTCTTTAATGTACAGAAGAGGGTATTGTAAATGTTTGTAAATGCGTTGAAGATACTGTGACAGATGTTTGATGGACTCCTACAGCGTATCTTACACGTTGAAGTGAACCATTCTGTTGAATTTTACGGAATTCAAGAGTGTAATAATAGAGCAACATAGTTATTCTCTGCAGGTTTTAACTCTGCTGGGCTAAAAAATATAACAATTTATTTATTTTGTTACCTGTTATCAAAATAAGTTTTACAGGGTTTTCGATAGCTACTGTCGAATGTAAATATTGTATTCCACCGCGTGCAAGAAGTTACTTCACATCTCCCTGATATTTCATTTTTATAATATTAATTTTCAATTTCATCAGCATGATTTTCAACACTTATACGGCCAACGGGTGATGAGATCCAGCTTCAAATCCCGGTGACAAAACAGACCGTCGAAGTGTTGAAAATTATACTGCTACTTTCGAATGTGCATATAATTGTTCACCACATCCAAGATGTTTTTCAACAGCTGTCAAATGGCTTCAAATAAAATTTCAGGTCTTGACACATAACAAATTCAATTCAATTTTAATTTTTTACACATGATTTTCAACTTATAATGAACTATCAAACTCGATCCAGCTTGTGTGAGAGATGTGTTGAAAATCATGCTGATGAAATTAAAAATTATTGTGATGGAAATGAAATATCAGAATGATTTGGAGTGTCTTCTTGCACGTGGTGAAAAACAATGTATACATTCAAAATCGACTAGTAAAACCCTGTAATTCTTTATTCAAACTCACGGTGAATTATCAAAATAACATTTTTTGCATGAAAAAAGAAAGCTGGATAATAATTTCATATTGTAATAAACAATGGAAATTAATTTACGAAGCAATTAATATTGAAACAGCAGGAGTCGAAACAGACCTTTTCATCGATTATTATCTATCCCATAAATTTTTGTCTTTTTTCTGTACCTTTTATTATGAATTTAAAGTAAATCACTTAGCTCAAACGTTTCAATTATATAAATTTAAAAATGAATATTAAGTTTAAAAAGTAAATCACAACAAAAAAATATTTTTGGGTGTACTAGAACGTGCACACAGCGTAAGAGGCCCTAAACTACGTAGGAATAGGATCAAAGTAATAATCATAGGTCGTTTTTTTGTTTAGTAATTATAATGAAACGAATAAGTATTACAATGGATTGATTTTGATGATAAATAAGCTTCTACGAGCATCATTTGACCAATTTTATAATGTTAACAGACATAGAGTACCATAACATTATGTATCTCTTCAATAAATCTCAATAATTTAATGTGAAGCTATTAATAAATTCCTTTTCCTAACTCATATCTCAATCGCGCATCAGCCATTCATTCAAAACTGGAACCGTTTTGGCGCGCTCGGCGTTGCAATCTTGACCAATTGTCGTCTGTTCGGCCAAACGTCTCTTCTCCATTCCGTTTCCTCTCGCTGGCGAACTGAGCGCTCCCTAAACACCGCTCCACGGTTCCAGTGTTCGGCTTCGGGAGTCGCATTCGGGGTCCCCATATCCAACCGGCACCGCTGTTCGTGTTCGTATCTGCGTCCGTGCGCTAAGCAGTGCAGTGCGATCGTCCACGAAAGCAGCGCCAGTTGTTGCGTGCGGCTCGGTGCGTTCGGTCCTGATAGCAATCGGTTTCCGGGCAGGCTTGGTGCTTGGTTCGGTCTGCACCCCGGTTACAGTACAGTGTTAATAGGTTACGTGCTGTGGGAAAAGTGCCAGAACACGCTTAACACGTCGCTGCGCGCAAACAGGGAACACAGGCACGCTCGCGCGCTCGTGCTTCCCGCACGGCGTCGTCTGTCAGTCACGCGTACGCCATTAGTTTGGTGGTGCGGTTGCTGTTTTTGGTGCTGATTTGGTGCGCATCCAGCAGCATGCCTACCGTTCCACCGCCCCCGATACGCGACCTGGAGGGACTGCTGGCGCCCGTCCTGCCCGCCGGCACCCGCGTGCTCGGCTACGAGTCGGAGTATCTAACTGCGCCCGGCGACAACTACGGCAGCACCATGCTGGCCGTTACGGTTCGTACCGCCCAGGACGCTTCAGTGCAGGAGCGCCGCGAGCAGAAGGTAAACGGCCCCCAACGGTACCAACATCGAGTGGGTCGGGGTTTTTGTCAAGCCAATCACTTACAGGGGGGGGGGGGTTGTAAATTAATCAACCGGAAATGGGAGAAGGCAAAGGTGTCTGCTCAAGAAAGTACACAAACACAAAAAGAAAGGCCAAGAAAACGCTGAGCAGAATGTGTCGCATATTAATCATAACATAGCCCTCGGTAGCACCCGCCTTCAGCACGCAAACCACACTCACCACGTGGTGAGTTTGGAGATGGAGGCGCCCAGTCGGCTTCAGATGAATGGTCTTTCTTTTGCCCCGCTGCTTTTCCGCTACCAAGAAAATGGCAAAGCAATTAGCAGCACGAAGGTCGGGAAGCTCATCACAAGGAAGACACACACACACACACAGTCGCGTAACCTTTTCCTCTGTGTTCCCCTTTTTGCTTTGTCTTCCGGCAGTGCGCAAAGAGGATGGTGTCACAGCATGGTGTGAAGCTGAGTCGCCTCGAACGACTCTGAAGACGGGCTCGAGTGTAAATGGTTAATCAAATTAAATCCCATCTTACGGGAAAGTGTTGACACGCCATTCCTTACTCCCAACGCTGACCCGTATGAAGTGTGTGTGGCTGCGTTACAGTGCGCTGAGCGTATCCCAGCATCGTAGCCATCTTGCACGCCCCGTTTCAACGAGCGGTGCCAGCTAGATCGTGTGGCCTCATAAATTGTAAATTAAATCCTCTCCTGACGCTACGGAACTGTGGCTGTTAAACCACCCCATCCCACGTGCGGTGGGCAAGTCGGGAGGTGTATCAGTTCTGTGGCGAAGATAAATGATGCCATCTCCTGTTGCTGACTGGATTGATTGTGCTGCTTGTATAGGGATGTGGGAGTATGTGATGTCGCAAAAGTGGCAACAAGCGCACATACATTCCCTCACGACAAAGGCCACAGTGGAACAGGCCATCAAAAGTGATGTTCTTTTTGTTGTTGTTCGTGTCTTAGCATTGGTCAAAAGCAGCGAGGGAAAAGCTCCTCGTGCTCGAGTGCTCTCGTCGTTCAATATCACCCTGCTCCAAATTCAATACCATTCTGGTTCTGGATTTAACCAGCGTTTAATGTTGCTACATAAAAAAACATCTTTCCCCGTTCGACACACATGTGCAATCGATTTCTCTGCGAGCATCGATAGCACCATCATCCACGGGCATGATTCGGGCGTGTTATCTATTGCTTCGCTTCGCTGGAAGGTGTAAATGTGAGATATGTTTGATTGGTTTTTTTTTTTTTTCATTTCGAAAGGATGCTCGTCGAGGTGATGGGTTTCGTCTGAAAAGGATTTCCTTTTGAAAAAGAGGTGTATAAGTGTACGCTTTGAAGCAGGAACGGGCATTCCGGTGTGTTTTTTTCTACTATTTTTCAATCTTCTTCCGTTGCTGGAACTGCTCTGCAGCTACAGCTGGATATTATTAGCTACAGGTGGTGAAGGAAGGCAAAAAAGAACTCAAATTCATAAGAGGGTTGGTGGGAGGATATTTGTTTTGTTTTTTTTTTTTTTTTTGAAAGTAAGTGCCGAGTGATCTTTCCCATTTTGATTCCCTCTAAGTGATGCTCGGATGGATTTTTCGCGTTCGATGCGAAGCGGTCTTCGTACAGGGATGATTAATTATGATCAATTGATGGAATACTTGCCACACATACACACAAAAAGTGATGGAAATAAGACGAAATGATGCTGTTTTTTCTGTACACAAACACACAAAAAAAAACGCACAAGAAGCGCGATTGCAAGGTAAAGTTATTTAAAGACACCTGATTCTGCTCCGGTTTCAAGATGATGATTGGAGAAGAAAAAAGAAAGGCACGAACAAATGTTCTCAACCCATTCCTTATGGGTAAAGCACGTTTCCTGCCCAGGAGCGATTGCGTCATGCACATTGTTTCAAACAAATCTACGGTGGTAGAGAAAGAAGGACAGAAGGGTGCATGCGAATCCTTCCACAACAAAGCCAGCCAGCGGCAACAGGTGAATGCCGTGGCGTGGAACATGATTTATCGGCCCCATTTTCTTATCCAACACCAACACACTTATCCGCCTTATCGAGATGTGTGTGTGTGTGCGTTTGTGTGCACGCATCTTTAACCTTGAACAAGGCACGGCAAAGGAGGAGGAAAAAGCGCACAAAATAAAGGGAAAAGAATAGCTGTTTTGATTTATTTTGTTTTCGTGTTGTTTTTTTTTTCTATATCTTTCGCCTCTTCGTTTCGTTCTCCATTCAATTTTGTTGTTCGAAAAAGGAAGAAAGCACGTTTCTTGCGTGTGTGTGTGTGTGTGTGTGTGTGTGTGTGTGTGTGTGTGTGTGTGTGTGTGTGGTGTGTGTGTGTGTGTGTGTGTGTGTGTGTGTCGTGTGTGTGTGTGTCGTCTGCTAATGACGTGGCGAAATGGTTTGATTCGGGCGCCAGAGCGAAAGTTTCCATCAACCACGTGCTAATGGGACGGAAAAACATTTCGCCTGAATGGCATCCAAGCCAATGGTTTTTGGGCTGTGTTCCACTGTGCTGGTGATTGGTGTTGTATCGAGCTGTGATAAGATTGTTAGCAGCAATGCAATATAGTTTAACGCGATGTGAGCCTCAAATGCTTTTGAGTGCCTTTTTTGTGAAGGATTTTGAATGAAAGAGATCATTAACAATGGATGATGCTTTTGGAAACTTGTTTCAAAAGTTGTACATAATTTAATGCTTTTCTTCCTGGAATTATTAGCAAAACCACTTATGCATTGAATAGGTTGCTTAATTATGGTATGTGTGGTGTGTGCTTTTTTTGTGTTATTATAATATCCGTCATGGTCTCTCTCTTTCTCTCTCTCTCTCTCTCTCTCTCTCTCTTCTCTCTCTGATTATTTAATGATTCACTGGAAAGGACCTCTTTGCGAGACTCGAGACTACGGATTCTGGGAATTTTCCTATTTAACCGAAGACATTTCCAACGCTTTTTTAATGGAATCGGTAGTGGATACGTTCCTCTTTTGAGCTTTATCCTACGTTCAGACGAATAGAAAAACGCTCCTACTCCTTTGCACAAAAAAGAGCAAAAATAACCTCCGCATTACTTCCAGGGTGATTGTTTTGGTTGTTCAGCAAGAATAAAAAAAGAAAAAGAGCCAACCATCTTTTCCATCCAGCAATGGTTTTTCATAACTGCTGGAAGATCTGGCTACCATTTCTGTGCCCTAGCGCCGTGCTGTGTTTCATTAAATTTTGGGGCCTACGGTCAAACCTTTCCTTTCTTGCTCTATTGAAACGAATTGGGCAGCGGTACAGCCAGGTTAAAGATCTGTGAACCTGAATGCGTGAGCAATAACGAAAAAAGCAAAAAATGGATCATTCAAGCAAGAAGCTGAAATGGACCTGCTACCCCTAAAAAAAAAGCGACCGGAAACAGTCCTTCTTTTTTTTTGGGCGGCTGGTGGATGGAGGAAGAAGAAAACGTCAACTTCACTTACACTTCTGAGCCGAGTGTCGAAGTGATTTATTGAAAGCCGTTTACTTTCCTTTTTCTTCTTCCCTTTTGCGTCCATCAATTGCACCGTTACAACCGTCCTACACGTAAATGCGATGCTTGAGTTGATGCAAATTGTGTTTCCTTTCCATCTTGTTGTGCGTTTGGCCTCTTCTTCTTCTTCTTCTTCTTCTTCTTCTTCTTCTTCTTCTTCTTCTTATTCTTCTTCTTCTTCTTCTTGTTTGGCCACTTTTTTCCCCAAAACAAGATACTTCACTTTAAAGCTTTCGGTAGGTGTTTGTGTTGAAAGATGTGTTTTCGCCGCTTTTGCGGAATGAAGTGCCAGTTGTTCGATGCCATGAATGGTAGAATTTGAATGAAAAATGGTTCACTGGGGCTGGGGCTGCTTAAAGTGGCCCGATGCTTCGTCATTTTTGTGATGAGATGATTTGCTTAATGTGATTATTTGTATACTTGGAGGTATTGGAAAAGTTGTTTACTTCGGAACAGTTGTACTGAATGGTTGCTTCTTTTAAAGTTGCTAAGGTTAAAAAATAAAGATCATTGTTTTCAAATTACATACATAACATTATACAGTTGTGTTATGAGAAAACAGTCTATTAACTACTTTTAATAGTTTAAAAAGAAACTGAAAAATAGAAATAACTGCTTGAAACGATTTGATACCATATTTTGGTCACCCGAACAACTAAAAGAGACTAAATAACGACTTTCTTAAACGGCAATCATTTTTCATCAAATCTTGTTTGTAAATGTTTAAAAAATGTTTATACTATTCGTCTAAGCCAAAGAAACAATTATTATTTAGTATTTGTGTAACATATTTTCATATAAAAAATTAAAGGTTTCTGGAAAACAAAGCTTAGAACTTACTGAAGCTGAAATGCTAAATCTTGTGGCGGTTTTGGCGTCGGGCGACCAGTAAACATGCTGAATGTGAAGCTCTACTTTAAAGTCGGGTGACCAAATGTCCTCAGGCGGCCGAGCATTGTGCTGACTGTGCTGTCGAACTCTTCTGGAGTTCAGCATTGGTCACTGGCCCAAACAATATCAAAAAAAAAATGAAAAGTTGAGTATACGCTGAAACCGACTTGAGATGTAAAATAAAAGTAGAGAAATTACCTAATAAAATGAATTACCATTCTTTCTAGTATCTTTTATTTAATTTAATAATTTAATTGAGTAAATTTATGAAAGTTTTAGTGATTTGAATCGAATACATGGACCATGGTTTCGTTGTCTGCCTCATCATCAGCACAACAGCTGTTGCTGCTGATCTAACGCTGTTAGCTCCTCACGTAATTATTAATTGATCAACAAATTAATAAAATATGAAATTTTAATTCTCCCAGTGTCTGAAAACTACCATTTTATTTCTTAAAAAAAAGCAAAAAAAACAGGAATGCAGGTTTAAGAATTTCCACTAATTTAGTGAATATTTGAGTAATGCTGTTTAACGATAAAACACTGGGCGACTGGGCCATTCGTGGTTTAAATGCAAATTAGTTTTACTGTGAATAATTTTAATTATCTGGCTATTTTTGTTTTATTTTTTTTTAACTCTGTTTTCCTGATTGAAATAAACTCAGCTATTAATTTTCATAATATTAAAGGAATAGAACCTGCACTTTAAAAGGCAATCTGCACTGAACCACACAGGACGCTTGTCTGTTGTTTCAACAAATTGTAATAAATCCTCTAGAAATTGTTCATAGATTAAAATTTCTATATTTAACATACATTCACCATGGTATTCATTTGCCTACTCCCAATCAGGACAACTCGAGCAACGACGATCAACCGCCGGTAGAGCTGCTGCACCTCGTGGCCAAGATGCGCCCGAGCAGTGAGGAGTTTCTCGAAATCTTTCAAATCGACATCACATTCGTAAAGGAAGCCGCCGTCTATCTGAAGATAGTGCCCAGCCTGCTGGCGCTGCAGCGCGAGCAAGGCTTCGACGGCGATGGGGAACTGATCGATGTGTTCTGCCGCTGCTTTAATGCGCGCGTTTCGCTAGACCCTGCGGTGGAAAAGGTGGATCAGGACGGTGTGATGCTGTTCGAAAACCTAAAGCTGGCCGGCTACGTTACGGCGGACCGTCGCAAAGGCTTTAACCGCGAGCTGGCCCGATATGTACTGAAGGTAAGGATGGGTCGAAAGCAGAGAAGGATTTGAGTGGATACGCTTTTGTTTGCAACCCGTTTCGTTCGTTTGCTTCCTATTGCCTCCTCTTTTTTTTTCTTCAGAAATTGGCCCTGTTTCATGCGATCCCGATTGCGTTGCGCTACCTGAAGCCGGACGTGTTTGAGGCAGGCATTCATAAGTATCTCGTCAAGATTGATATCGATGCGGGGTTGAGCCAGGCGACGCTCCGGCAGATGATGGATGTGTTTCGGCAGGATATCCTCCGGACCGGAGTGGAGGCGGGGCTGGCCGGGCGGGCTTACGCCAAGATAAACGAGTGCCATCGACGCCAGGCGCAGCTGATCTCGGACCAGCTGACCTGCTACTGTACCATGCTGCACAACGACCTGTGGGTGAACAATATGATGATCAAATATGGTAATTTTTCTTCCTTTTCCCAGTTTGTCACCATTGGATGTCATAAAGAAAACTAACAAAGCGGACACGTCCCTTTTTGTATTCTATTTTTACTATTGCCTCGGCTTCATTTGTTTTGGGTGGATTGGGATCCATTTCACGCCGACACGCCGATGCGCTTATCGGACGAACACACTCACACACACACACACAGACCCGACCGGGCAGGTCCCGTGCAGCCTCAAGTTCGTCGACTTCCAGCTGATACAGATGGACTCGCTCGTGCGGGACGTTATTTTCTTCATCATCACCAGCGTCAACGATCCGGAGCTGGAGGCGCAGCTGGACGGCTACTTCGAGTATTACTTCCAGCAGCTGGCCGCCAACCTGGCCCGGCTGCAGTTTCCCGCCCAGGACGAGCTGACGCTTGAAAGGTGGGTTGGTTTTCCTGTTTGGCGCGACAGGGCATTAGGTTTCGCTTATGTTTGCACACAGTAACAGTGTGTACCCGCTGGTGGGACGAAAAACCCAAAAGCAATTAATTATTAGCACGCACGCGGCCGTTAACAAATGTGCTGGAAGGTGGAGGTGGAGGGTTTTGCTTGGTTGTTTCTCACCCGTCTCTATTATCCCATTTCCTTGCTTTGGTAGTTTCCGGGAGGAGATCGACCGGGTAGCACCGTTCGAGCTGTATCACATCGTATCGATGCTGCGCGTGGTGCTGGCGCGCAAGGAATCGATCCCGGACCAGAGCGAACAGGACGCGGCACTATTCTTCAACGACAACCTGGTAGAGGAGGACTACTATCGGCGGCTCGAGGTCACGCTGCGGATCTACGATCAGCGGGGCTGGATATAGGGCCCGGGGGTCGGTGGGTTTGAGTTTTGGGCAAGTGAACATTTAAAGAATGCGTTCAATTAAACGTAAAACATGGCGGTTTCGAGGTGAACGTTTATTTAGGTGTAAATATGGTAGGAAAAATATAAAAATAAATAAACAGAAATCAATAACTTATATCACGTAAATAAATGAAGAAAAATAAACCAATGTTGATTGTAATGGAAGAAAATTTTGTTTTTATCTGTCTTGGGAAAAGTAGCATGCGCACTTCCTTCACAGGCTAAATATTTAATGGACGGTTTTTTGCTCTTTTCCAACAATCTTCGTATCACAATCTGAAGCGTTCCAAGAATACAATCCATTGCAACCGAATTTGATAAATATCATATAAAACTCATTATTGCTGCTTCCTAGGAAATGAAAGTTGTTGAGACACGTTTTGCCAAATGGAATTACCGTGGAATTAATCAGAAGTGAGGTCAGCAGTCGTTGAGTTGTCGATTGCTGTTGCTTCACTACATCATATGCGTTAGCAAATCATTAGCTGTATAAGGAAACCATCAATTGTAAGCATTAAAATATACAAGAGCACAATAGCCTCTTATTGGAATACATTACAGGGTTTTGCCTAGTCGCTTTCCAATGTCTACAGAATTTTTCGTTGCTTGCAAAATGTTTTTCAACAGCTGTCAAATGTTATAATTACATCACAATATTGTTTGATATCATTTTCAACACGTCTCAAGCAGGATTGAGTTTGACAGCTCTTTGTGGTGTGTTGAAAAAATTGTGTAAGAAATGAGACTTTATTGTCAAGCCACTACAATACACGGTTTTTCGAGGAGACGGTCCATTCTAGGTTTGAATTCATGACGGGCATGTTATCGAGTCGTATGAATTTACAACTGTACCACGTGACCATCCCTTCGGTTTTCAAATGTAAACATTGTTGTTCACCGCGTGCAAGATGTAAATCCACATCAATTAGACATTTCATTTCCATCAATACAATTTTTAGTTTCATCAGCATGATTTTCAACACGTTTGACAGTTCTTTGTTATGTGTTAAAAATCATGTGTAAGAAATTGAATTTGAATTGAATTTGTTATTTGTTGAAATCTGAAATTTTATTTTGAAGCCATTTGCCAGCTGTTGAAAAACATCTTGGATGTGGTGAATAATTATGTACACATTCGAAAGTGGCTTGGAAAACCCTATATTCACCGCCCGCAAGATGTTATTCAAAAGCTAGCACACATTGTATTGACATCACAATAATTTTTTAGTTCTTCCACGATAATTGTTCAGATTTTCAACACGTCTCAAGCTGGTTCTTTGTGGTGTGTTGAAAATCATTTGCAAGAACTGAGACTTTATTGTGATGTTAATACAATATGTGATAGCTGTTGAAGAACATCTTGCCGGCGGTGAATAATGATGAGCACATGCCATTAGTTTAAACACGTCTGAGGAATAATAATTTGTTTAAATACAATATCAAAACATTGTTTGCTAGATCTTGGCATATTTACGATTAGTTAGAAAATAGTTATATAACATGTAAAAACATTCAAGGCTACCGACAAACTTTCTTCTTTCTTGTTTACCTATGCGATCATGCTATCCTATGCAGGCCATCGAGAATTATTAATACATCTGCATACTCAGTCTTTGCGATGGGGAAACGGTTCGATTGAGATTCGATTCCATCCAGCTTTGTAGGAGCTAACGCATCTATCGAACGGTCTACTATACAACGTACTACGACATAAGATAAACAATAAACACAACATAAGATAAACAGATACAACATATTTCAGTATTTTTTTTCGTGTGCTGTATTTTGAGTGAGAATTGTTATAACTAATCTATAACGTTTTACTAGTACCTTAAATCAGCTATACATATATTTTTTTAAATTCGTTAGAAATACCGTTCAAAAATAGTAAAACTTCAAGTAAAACACAAAAAGCCAAAGCTTACTTTTGTGTCCAAGCTTAAAGCTCTCACTATTCTGTTGAAAGCTTTCCTAGAAGCTTTTGCTCTTGTACCGTACATCTGCAGCCATCTCTTTCTACGCAGCATAAGACGTTTGAAAATCGTTACGAAGGGAGTTCAAACGAAGCAACCGTAACTGTGGAAAAGTAAATAAATAAGAAATCCATTTGTTTATTATATTTAATTAATAATAGTTATTGAGGTTTGGTCCGTAAAAAATTCGACAAAAATAATAAAAAACACGTTTGGTGGGAATGCTGTGCGATTATTTTTGTTACTTCAGCATTGAATTAGATCAATAATTTTAAAATAGTAAAATTAACTGGCAACAACAGCAAAAAAATAATTAAACACAAATATTGAATTGCTCATTGCTGAATTGCAGTAACATGGGTACATTTATTTTTATTCTATCCTACACATGTCTTATGTATTTCTAGGCTCTAAGTAGCGTAGCGTGCCGAGGCCCAGTGTCGTCATGCGTGTTAGCGTAGGTCAGTTGATGGACATGCAGTCAATATTCGCCGGTCGGGTATCAAAATCCTCCTTCTCTACCACAAAACAGATTCGCAGAAACAGCCCCCATCCGTACCAGGGAATGGTTATTTTTATCTGATTTTCTTCCCCTTTCTACTTGCTCTTACAAGTATCATGTTTGCTGTTCCCCTTGAACGGCAGCCGAGGCACACTTTCATCGATTGTGTTCACAATCGCGGCTCTATCTAACCATAACATTCGCCTGGACGAGGTTCGGGTTGAGGGAAGAGTGATCTCACTTTGGGCGATTCGTTTTGAAATTGAAAAAAAAAAACAAACTTTAAATGGTTTCATTTAGCGAAACCTTCCCTTACCAACTCCTTCCCCCCGCACACGCACACAACATGGTTCATTATGTAACGCTGCAAACGGCACAAACTGTTGCTCTGCATAATGATGACCAGTGTTGCTGCTGGATCGTCATGGAAATGAGAAGAGCTCAAACGGGGCGCGGGAAAGTGTGTGAAGCGAAAGAAAAGAAATGAAAATGATAGTCTGGCCCCATTAAAGGTCCCGGTGCCATTTATCACAATAAAAATTAAAACACACACACTCACGCATACGCGCTGCAATACGAATGTAGGACGACGCCCGGTCGTGGCGAGAGATCAAGCCGGCCAATTAATTGATCAAAAACCTGCTTTTTTCTCCCTATTTTGGTTTGCAGTTTTCGATGCAGTATGGTGTGTTTCGGAGAATGGTGACAAAAACAAAAAAAAAACAACAATAGGCATAAAATTTATGCTACGAATGAATGCGTGATTAAATGAAGCAATGTATGGAGAGAGGCGAGACACTCCGTGTGCCATGGTGAGACGGTGCTGCATACGAAGCTGAAGCCAAAGCATGGTGGTGGTTGTCGAGATGTCGGGATGCAATTGACCCAAGCCTGCAACATGAGCATGGAATGCATAATAAATGCTGATAATGATGGTGCTGGCAGCGGCTGTGGGGTCACACGTCCCGGCAACAATGTGCCATGTGGGCCGAGCCAATGAAGGGAAAGCCAACCTCCCTTATGGTTGGGAGTGGGAATTACATTTCAATCCCTTACAGTCCTACCTCACAACAACCTTGGATTGAGTTTAATTTTATATAGTAAATTCATTAAAATGCCTTTCACGACCATGTTGAGTAAATATAATTATAAATCGTCGGATATAATTATAATAATCGGAAATGCAACACACAGACACACAATCACGCAGTCCCAATTCCCGATTGGTGTGGCAAGGTCAACGAACATGAAAGAAGAATTGATTGGCTAGCTTTTTTTTGTATTGGGGAGAGGAAATTTATCGGAAAAACCAATTTTATACTGCACTTGTACGGGTGTTGGGGGGTGCAGAAAAATGGAAAATAAAACATTCCAGACTTTCGGGCGAAGATTTACCGACATCCGTAGGCGTACCTATAACAGACGGCTGTACACTGCAAACGACGGTAGCTAATAAGACTTTCGAGGGATCGTTTCTGCTATTGTGCCCAATCCTCGATTGTCCTTGAAAACGAAGGTCATTTCACTACATATTGGAGGGGTGGTGGCGGTTTAATTTCCTCGAAAAATTGGGTTTGAGATTCTCTTTCACTGAATTTCCAATGGCTCTATTGTTTGCGTTTGCGTGTTCATGTTTTTTTCCGGCTGCTCTCAAGTGAGGCTTCTCGAGTGTGATAATGCAAAAAAGCTTCCGGGTATGCAGCTGATAGAGATGTAAACTGAAACTTCGTCTTCGATGTAACGGTGGCAATGCACTCGCTATCGCCTGCAAGACCTGAACGTGCTGAACGGACGAACGCAAGAAAGTGAAGGTTATTCACACCCGACTGGACGTCTGGTTTTGCATCGATTGTACGGAGTGGATTTCTTGTAGGAGTGGTTTTTTATCTTCATCCTTGGTATCGTTATTTAACTTTACAGTAAATGGGGCTTTATTGTAATAAATCAGAATTTCTATAATTTTAAACAATGTTATGACAGCTCATATAGGATCAGCAGTTTGCCAGCTGTTTGAGCTGAAACAAAACAGCAACATGCAGTATGTCATTGACACCTCAGTAGTAATAAACACATCCATCGATATTGGGTAACGGTGAACTGCATTTCTCAAACATTTCTCCACCAACTCTCACTCTCTCTCTCTCTGTCCATTCTTTTGTGCGATCACTCGAATGTACCCATTATGTTCAGCAACCTCGCCCAAGGTAGCAAAACATCGAGCACATGCAGCACTGCAAGCAGCAGCAGCAGCAGCAAGTGCAGTGAAATGCAAAACAAAAGGTATACAGAAACAAAAAAAGAGACCACGCCATCAATATGTGTCGCGTCATCATCGTCTCTTGGCGTCCTTGAGTCGGCACTGGTTGGCGTAAACCGACGCGGGATCAAGGGCTGGCAGTAATGCCACCGGTGTGTGTGTATGTGTGTGTGCTAATGTGCAAATAGGGGTAGTTCGCAAGCTTGATGCACCAATAGGCAATGGGTTTACCATGTGTGTGCTGTGCAGTGTGGGAAATGGATTGTTGGGCGAGTAATAAAAGTGGATGAGGTTTTAAAATTTCATTTGACCATTTCTTGGCCTTACAGCAACACACGGGTAGCGTCATAAAACTCTTCACTTTTGCAATTGATGATGATGAGCTCGAGTAGTGGACATGTTGTAGTTGATGCAGAGCATATGACTTTAGTGTTTCCTTCCTCTCTTATCTCTTATCTAACACTTGCTGAAGCTACAAGAGGTTGCAGTTGCTTCGCATAGCTAAACTTGAAGATAGCTTTGAAAGCATAAGATTATGAGGTGTTTCCACAAGAATTCCTGTGCGTTATGGCACTTTGAATGAAAAACAGGAATTTGTTTTTCAATAATACTCTTTCTTTTGTCGATTAGCTCCCAATGAGTTCGTTAGTGATTAGGGCGTTTTTTGTAACCAAATTACCAAGTTCAAGGACGTCAGAGTTCTGATAAGAACTCTATCAACGGGCCCCTTTCCGTTTTAAGTTCGTAGGCTGAAATTTCAGCCGGTCATCCGTTTGCATTGTACAGCCGTTTTCGAGCAGCTTTCAAAGTGGGTATAACCGCCCGGCTACACGAGGTGAAATTTACAGCGAAATGAACTATTTGACAGGTGAAATATCTGACAGATACAGCTAAAGAGTTGGAGGAGATACAACAACCGCTTTTGAAATTCACTTGAAAGGAATATCTTTTTAAGCAGAATATTCCCTAATTGGAAGAAATGTAGAATTGTTGACTGAAAATTGACGAAATACTTGATATTGAAGCTGTTTAATGGATTTAGTTGCAATTTTGTACAAGCTATTGGTTTACATTGCACTTCAGCTGGTTGCTGTGATGCGTTATCTGACAGATATTTTACCTGTCAAATAGTTCATTTCGCTGTATATTTCACCTCGTGTAGCATACGCGGTAATATACAGGTGGACTTATCCCAAAGTGTATGTAATTGGAAGGCTGATTTTTGTCGCTTCTGCTTCTGAAGAGTGTTTGTTTGTGTATTTGTCAAGCTACCAGAAAGCCTGTTTGAGCAAAAATTTCCACCCATCCTGTCAAAAAGTGATAATAAAATTTGTGTTATGAAAACATGCTATGAGACGTCCTGGTCTACAAATACTTTGATTCTAGATTCCACCACCTAATCTCTGAAATGCACCTTGGGATAAATGTAAACACCACCTCGTTTTGCCCTTTTTCGAGCAGGTGCTTGAATCTAATTCTAGCTTTGAGGCTGAAATAATCTAGACTGCAAATCGCAGGCCAGTTTTGTGTGTGTATTTGTATGGAGTGTTGATAGGATTTCAGCCTCCAACTGTCTAATTCCATATAAAAAAGCTGACTGAAATCGTCAAGGGCCCCAACATTAGGTGATAGTGAAAAGCGCACAGTTTATATCTTACAAATAAAAGTTTATTTTTTGCAAAAAAGTGATCACTATTTCATGTAGAGTTGGCCTTCTAATTTATTCGATTTAATTTAATACATTAATTTTATTGAGTTCGTGCACCTTTTTACCAATACAACAGTTGTAGGTTAATATTTGAGTAAATCTGATGATAGGATATGTTCACTTATGTTTTTGAAGAAAGTTACGACAATTAAGTCAGAGAGATAAATACGTAATCTGTATGTCTTAATGCTTAATGACTGTTACATACATAAATGCTATAGTCTAAAGCAGCGGTCGGCAAAGTCCGGCCCGCGGGCCAAATGCGGCCCGCCGCAACATTCAATCCGGCCCGCGAACTGATTGACTGATTTTGAAAGATGTGAAGAAACTATTCGTATACAAATTACTGAATATCTTTAAAAATAACATTTTATACCATCGTACTCTTTCAAGTTTAATTAAAGTACTGTGCAATAACGGATCGTTCGGTATGTTCGAACTCGTGATCAATATCCCCGTAACGTTTACAAGAAAAAAATGCCTTTTTTCGGCTGGCTGTGGAAAAAACTAGGAGAGATAATTTCTTAACATGTACATAATTTGAAAGGTAATTATATAAGCTTCCTTGGACAAATAAATATAGGACTTTGGGAGTTGCCTTTTATCAGTTATCCGGAATTTTCGCCATTATGGACGAAGACATGCCTGTAGGCATCATAAATTTTCGCGACAAAATTGTTAGAGTAGAGCTTTTGCATCATGTTGGTCCAGAAAAATTCGATGGAACACGTGTGACGGATGTTGTATCAGTTTGCAGACTAGGGTGTCATGTCGAAATTCTACCGAAATTCACCTAGTATGAACGCATTGAGTTTTGGCGTCATTGTTTGCCATTGCGAAGTCAGTGGACGCGATTTCTGCTTCCTGATATGTGTGTTAATTTTCCCATACTATTTCACTGTTTGGCGGGTAGCATCGATCTCCCGGCCCAGATAACCCAGTAATGTAGCCACTTGTGCCTCTGTCTTCATTTTTAGCTTTTTTGGAACTTCAAAAATGAACCTGGGCTCAAATGTAATTTCCTGCGATGCTTTGATTGTTGCCTAAAGGTGCCAAGATGTTGGTGATCAATACGCAGAAATGTTCTTATGCGACGTCAGACTTCTGTACGCAGTCCATTTAAGACGCTACGGGGTGTCATTCGTTGATCGCGCACGCTTATAAGTTGGTTGGTTCACTTTTTTGGTCATCATGTTTAGAGTTTTTTGTTGTCTCATGGGCAAAAAGCCTATCAATTGATCTGACATGGCATGACATCTGACTTGTCCTTAAATCATTTTTATAATTACTGAATCTATGTTTGTTTCGATAATTTTTCAGCCTTTCTGACTTTTGTATCATCCCCGGATTTTTTTTTTCTTTTGGCTCAACAACCGTTGCCGGTCAAGGCCTGCATGCACCACTTGTGGGTTTTGCTTTCAGTGACTAATTGATTTCCCCCCATAGCAGGATAGTCAGCCCTACGTATGGCGGCACGGTCCATTTGGGGATTGAACCCATGACGGGCATGTTGTTAAGTCGCACGAGTTGACGACTA
This sequence comes from Anopheles merus, assembly GCF_017562075.2. NCBI lineage: Eukaryota > Metazoa > Arthropoda > Insecta > Diptera > Culicidae > Anopheles > Anopheles merus. The sequence continues at coordinate 22,142,590 of NC_054084.1, forward strand.
TACTACGAGACCGGCTTCTCGAGACCGGCATCATCCCCGGAATATATTCAATATATTTTGCGGTGTGGGAGGATGGGGTCTTCAAGAAGCGATATTGATCCCATTTTGTTATTTTTTGAATGATCACATTTTTGGCCATCTACTGCCGATTCTCAAATGATTAAAGATTAGAATTAGTTTTTAAAGTAAGCACCATTAATTTGGATGAACCATACTTGGATGATATAATTACAGAAAAACAACAATAAAAACCTAAAATGTTTCTAAAAGATTAAAATGTAATAATTTAAGCGCAATAATAAAAAACGCATTCACCTGGCCCGCGGCACTCGATCATTTACTAAAGTTGGCCCTTTGCCTCAAAAGTTTGCCGACCGCTGGTCTAAAGTATTAATACTAATTTTCATAATTCTACAATTTGTGAAATAACATAAAAACATCGCATGCAACACACACACACACACTATAATCCGATTAAAATGTGTTGTCTTTGCTTGACTGGAGGCTGGTCCACGCGGCAACAGTACACCCTCTAGAAAGCGGCACAAAGGTCGAAGTCTGAAAAGGCTCGGCAACCAATTTCGCTGTCTCATCCAGCTGCAAAACAAAAAGCCGATCTCCACAAAACGGGTTTGGCAAGCTGTCTGAAGTGGAGACACAACAAATAAGACTAAAGCGAAACGGAGAAGCAAAACACAGCAACAAACAAACCAGCGAATACCAAAATAATACAAAACAATGCAAAGCACCAAACAACAACAACGGCGAAGCGCAACAAGCAGCGCGTAGGGATACAGGTTTTTGCGCGGTTTCGAACGCGCCGTTGCCAAGCGCACACAGATCGATGCGCACACGTGTGTACGGGCTGATGGACATGATGATGGGAAGTTGCTGCGTACGCGTGTGTGTGCGTATGGTGTACATTATGTAATGGTATTTATTTTTAGTGCTTTTCAATGTGCCCCCATGCTTAAAAGATTAACTCAACCTTCCAGGGGTGGAAGATATAGAAAAAATACAGTTTCTTTAATGTTACGAGCAGTTTAGAACGAGTAATGGTCAAACAGTCATCATTCGGTCACTGTCAAAGGCATTTGAAGTGCGGTCAGAACAGAGCGGAGTACAAAAATAAACCGGCCAACTCAAAACTATCAACCCGCTTGTCCATGTAGGTTGTTCATTTTGTTTTCTTCTTCTCTGAAATCAGGTTTAAAAAATGCAAAATCGAAAACATCGGTGGCGTGATGTTCGCTCATTCGAAGGCCATCCAGTCTGTGCGAATCATTGTGATCACGCTTCTACCCTGTGGGAGAAATCCTGAAAGAAGATTTAGCTTTGCATGAAAGCATTCCTTCGACAGATAAGATAGAACGTTTGGATTTTCATGTTATCACAGAAAAATGCAACGATCTTCTAAATGCGACATGCAACTCACCGGCCAACACAAAACGTGCCTGCTTTAGACGATCCTATTTCAAATGCCAAGTTCACCTGAAAGGGTCGTAAATTAAAAATCAACACAACTATCATCACCACCCGCCGCTCTAGAGCGCAACCCCAAGTAGGGTTGGGAATACAAACACAGCAGGGTCGTAAACAAATGAAATCCATGTCCATGTGTTTGACCACTCCCCATCGGCCACGCAACCGCTTTTCCCGTGGAGAAGGTAATCGGAACCGACCAATTTTAACGAGCATAACGCGCGTGTTTTATGTGCTGTAGCTACTGCTGCTGCTGCTGCTGCTGCCTTTGTTTTGGCATTTCGATGATCCGCACGCCCTCCCGATTCTCCGCGTAACCTGCCCAAAAAAATCACATACGCCCAATCGGTTTTATGACAATTTTATGAGACAGTTTTACGATCGTTTAATCGGTTCGGAAGCGAACTAGTTTGCAGGGTTCAGTAAGGGTTTACATTGTTTATTTTTTTTTCTTCTGTCGGTAGCCTTTTTGTCTCGTGTTTTTTAACCTTATTGCTCTATCAGCGCCCCAGACCACACACGCAATTTGGTAGAGGTTGATTTAAACAGTTCACCGACCCGGGCTCATCAGTGAGGAATGAGCATCTTCATTTGTTAAGGAAGGAACTGAATTAAAAGGTGATTAAGTATGTCACCAACCGTTTACACGATCGTGTTAACTTCAAGATCAATGTTTCTGTTTTAAAACAGCTTGCATCACGCACCGGCAAGCACCCTCCGGCAGAGCAGCAACGTCAACCGTCCGCTGCACGAAGCTGCATTACGCGCAAACATAAACGCAAATCAGCTGAGTGTGTTCAGCCCGCAAAACTAAAAAGCAAGCAGAAAAACGAACGAACGAACGAACTCTGTTTGTCATTGCCGTTCTCCTGCCTGTATTATATTGACCGCTACTCTACACACCTGTCATCTGTCTGTCGGCATTCCAGCACTGCGCACAGCGCAACGCGCTGATGCGGTCTGAATTGCTTGAGGGCGCCACAAGACGGTTCGCTTCCTTACTACCGCAGAGCTGCAGAAGCGCCAACGATTGCAGCCGACTGTCGACACATTTGCCGACGTTTGCACCTTGAACCGTTTCTCTCGGTTTCGGTCGTTGTCTTTGTGGTTGGTGGTTTTCTTCCTGCTGCTGCTGCTACTGCCGCTAGGTGTGTTCGCGTGCATCGTCCGTAACCTTGGCCGATTGCGGAGCGTGTACGCATGTTTGACATTGGCACTTGGGGCTGGGTGCATTATTTTGTTTACGAATAAAAAGAACGATTCAGCGGCTGATTCCGAAAAAAAGGAGATACTTTTTTTGCATCGAATGATTGTTGTTGTTTTGCGATTTTGAGTGCTATAATAAAAAATTAGGGATAGGCACTATATGTTTTGATGAACATTTCTATGAATATTTCTTTTTAATTTTTTGTTTTGGAAGGAAATGAAAATTTGAAACGTCATAATTTAATGATTTCATGTTCTACTATTTTTAAAATAAATTATTCAAACATCAGGGTGACAATGTACGTGATCAATGCAATTCGTGGGGACGATGTGATAGTATCAATTATAATTCTAGTCAAGTAAACATCTTCATGGCAAACATATTAACATATTAACATAACAATTATTACACTAATAATATTTAGGTTACATGCTTTGAGAAAAGAGAAAGTATTGAAATCTTGCTCAATCGTTTAGAGCATAAACGATATCATTTTTGCAGTAACTTTATTATTCCTATGAAGCTCAGCCAAATCCAACATTTTACATATTTTCAACCACAGATTTTTCACTCCATGCAATGCATTTATGTAATATTATTAAATTATTATTATTATTAATTAAAAATGTGAGCGTAATACATTTTTTGTATTGCATAGCTTACGAGATTAGATTCAGCTAATGATACTTAATTATTAATTACCTTTCTGCCTATTTATTTCATTCAAATTAATTACACCTAACTGTGCACAATTTATTGCATGTATGGGACTGAAGTAGAAGGTTAGTCTAAAAGAGAATCTCAACAACTGGGAGGGTCTATAAAATATTTTTCTTCAAAGTGTGATCATTATTTTTTATAGATTTACGAAAGTCATATTGGCCAAAAGGACAATCTTAATTGTTTAATGGTAGCCGGAGAAGACCAGATGCCCTTATTGCCCATGAAAACTTAAGGAACTGAGGATCATTTACATTCAACTGTTTTACTTTGATAACGTTTGTTTATCAACATTTTGGGCAAAATATGACAGAAAATGTAAAAAAAAAAAACATTTCATTTTTAAAACATATTCAAACCTCAGAAATGCTATCTATGGAACGACATCGAAATTCTGAAGTCTAGCTTCAGAACTGGCCGAGGAATTTGCAAAAACTACTGCGAAAATGTTGAGTTCGTATCACGATAATATGAAACATTAAACAATTCGTTTCATTGATATCGTTTTTTTGTCATTAGTAAAGAGTTATTATTGATGTTTTTATAGTCATTCTTGTTACAATCTGCAAAAAAAGTGTTGAATAAGTGTGCATAAAACTTCTAGAACACTTAAAAACCCAATACTTTATTTGAAATATGAACAATTAAAGAAGATATAACTCTTCCAACTAGTAGAACCGGCTCCCAGTGCTATTCTTTACATTGTTTCGTCGAGCTGGTCAAATGACAATCACAATTGGAACCGGCTTACTTACATTGTACGCATCCAAGCAACAAGCCTTGTTGCCTTGGAAACACACCCCAGCTGTGGAACCCAGTGATTTAAAGCAAAGGTCGGTAAGTAAAACAAAAAACGCCCCACACCAAAACATACGGCTTTATCGTTCTGCTTCAATTATGCTACCAATCACGGCCGAAACCTGCTTATCAGTATCGAAGCCCCAACCGCGGTCGAGCCGCGCCACGCGTTTAATTAACGCATGACAGCCACGTATTTTGACAGCGCTTTACAGATTTCGATCTTGGTCGTGACGATGACGTAAAGGGAGAAACGAGTGGATTCTACACACAGACACACACACACACACACCGCGCAAAACGAAAACCTGATTGTTGTTCCTCTCATGAGAAGTGTTTTTATTTTCCTGTCGTGGCTTAGAAGCCATTCTTTCGAGACGTTCCCTGTAGCCAAGCAGGTTCAAGGTTGTGCTATCGGTACGAGTGGACACTACACGCAAACAGGTCTAGGCCCTCGAACCCTTTTTTGGCAGACGCGTGTGTTTTTATTTTTAATTTTTCTTTTTTTTTCTCACTTCCATTTTATACCGATCGAACCAGCGGACCATTAGGGAGGTACGCTAAGCTTTTCGGTAAATAAGAACCGAACCATCCGGAAGAATGTTTGGTTGCCCACCCTTCGGTCGGAGAGTTGTGTGACCGTGCACTGATAAGGCGTTGGTTTGCAATTCTTCCCCTCGTACGGAATAAACAGCCAAACAGCGAGCGAGAGCGAAAGAAACGTGCGATCGTAGCTTTGTGCTTTACAATAAACGTGCAATTTCAAGTGATCATTATTATTGCAAAAAAAAAATCGTGACTTTGCTCCATGCTCTAGTGAAAGTGTAATCTCATGTTTTTGTGTTGGTTCGAGGTCCACTCATTGCACCGTGACAATAACGGAAGGTCATGTCTGAATTACCCTGGAGCAAGCATTATCTATTCCCATTTTTATGACACGAAACTCCAGCCACACCAGTCAGCTGTCGTAATGTTTTATTGCCCTGGGCTCATATAAACCGTACACATCCACCACCATCACCAGGGGAAAGGAGGTCAAATTGACTCCAGAGGACATTGTCCAACTTGTCCAGGCTGCTACTGATAAATGGCAAAGAATCTTCTTCACTCAGCCACAAACGTTCCGCGCGTTCTGCGGCGCTGGAATGATCGTTGGACTCGGGAGCGCGGGAAGCGTCCGTCTTATCCGTCCCGGGGCTCCCTTCCAAATCATGCAGCAAACGGATGACCGGAGAGTGATGCGTTGATAATCATTTTCGCCACAGCACGCACCGATTCGCCGGGCCTGGCATGGGGGCGCTTCATTATGCTCGTTCGTGGGACGTGGCTCTTCTGCACGTTTTTCTTCGCTTGCACATGAAGCTTAAAGATTTGAGGGAGAGTTTTTCCCATCTCTGGACCAATGCCCAGAATACACGTTGGTCGGGGCGTAGCGAAACAGTAGCGAAACGTGCCGCTCACGTTCTACGATGGAGCGTGTGTTTTAGCGCAGTCAAGTGTGAAGTAAGACAAAGCGCCACGCTGGGGTCCGATTGAGTAGAGTAAGATATTGACCTATCTTTGCTATCCCCGTGCGAGCGGCGGTAGGCTAAAGGAAGGTTGCTGGGGCATGGGGCACGTTTTCTCAAACCACCAATTATCGAGACTGCTGCTGGCGAGCCTCCAACACGAACGGGACCCGGGCACGAGACCGACTGGTGTGTTTATCGGCTAATTAGTGTCGTTTAGCAACGGCGCTAAATGGGACCGATGAGCTGTGATGGAAATTGATTTGTTTTAGTAATAGCTTAATACACACAGCACACTATTAGCGTGTGATGCCTTATAGCCACCGAATGAAGTTGTCATACTCACATTGAACCTTCTTCAAACCACTGCTCAAAAAAAAATCCATAATGCGTTGTAATTGATCGTTCGCAATCGATCAAAAATAGCGATGCGATGCTCAAACCTAATCAGATCTCTTACACCACTCACAAGCGACCGAGGTGTGATTCTTTGACAATCGTATTTTTTTGCAACTGCACACACTGCGAATTGATAAGAGGGACTTGCACTACATTCGCGCTTGGGTAGAGTATTTCATCATCATTCTTGCCGCTGCAAGTTGTTTCCTTTTACGGATTCAATTTCAATCTTTTCTAACATCACAATAACACGCGCGAGATAGGCCGCGGGCAGACTTCATCAATGCGTTGTAACGTAAATTACCTTGACGGTGTTTAATGACGCCTGTGCGATTGCTAATCAGCAATTGACTACTGGAGCGTGTTGGAGTGTTATTCTTGGATTGCTGCATTACACACCGTAGGGAAACACCGAAACAGGGTGCCGCTCATCCTCATGCCTTCATGGGGTAATGGTGTACTGGTATGTTTCTATAAAAATTCAATCATAGTAGCCGCGCCCCGCTGCTCCTTAATCAGCAATTCGTTCATACAGCGTGCGGGCAGGCACTCTTGGCCGCCTTAGCTACTGGTAATGATCGGTTGATCGCGTTTTAAATAATTGCCAGCAGTAGCTGTTTGTTAGAAAACACTTCGCTTGAGAACGCTTTATCGATGAATGTGTCTTTTTTTTGTTCTTTTCAGTTCCTCCCGAGAGACAAGAGGGGGGTAAATCCATCTTACAGTGCGGGTTTACCCCTGGGCTATCTCTTTGCAAACGGCCGTACGAGTGGGTATCGTCCAAGAAGACAACCACCTCGCGCGAGTGGGTGCGATAACGATTGATGGACACGTACATTGGAGTGAACACAATGGGCGGTTTCAGATGCTCCTGGAAGTCATCGAAAGGGAAATCTTGTTCGATTGCAGTAGACGGATGGATCGAGAGCGGTAATCAGGAGCACACGGTAAGGCATTATTGAGCTTCCAAGATCAAGAGATAAATGTTTGTTCATTCAGCAGGATTTCAATGGCAGCGATTACACAACAGGAATTGTTTGACTGGCATTGTAATCACGTATGGGGATGTAAATAGTAGCGTTTTGTTTGCAGGTTTACACAACCAGTTAACACTTCTAATAGTCCCAGCGGCAGTGCTTTGCATTTCTTTGATTTGCGACTATTAAGATGTTAGCACGTGTGCAAATTTACTCGGACAACTTGAAGAAAAAAGGTGTTAATTGAGAATTTTGGAGCTGCATAGATGTACAGATGTGTTCGTTTACCTTAAAGCAACTACTGTCGGGACCAGCTGGGAGGAATGTCTCGTCCACCGTCCACCTAATCCTATAAAAATAGTGTCTTGACATCTCGAGACCTTGACACTTTTCTTTCTAGAATGTATGTGTATTTTTCTACCCAAATGTCTTATGTCTTCCCATATTGAACGTGCGTGTGGCGTGTGATTTCGAGTTTGAGATTTCATCGACACGAACGCATTAGAGGTAGAATAGAAGCGCGAGACAGCGAGACCATCAGTCATTTGACCAGCTGACAAGGGAGCTATTTTTGTCATAAAGTTGCCTCTGTACGCAGCTTACGTGCCGCTACTAGGTCCGCCATTCCGCGGGAAGCGTGTCCGATGTCTCGGTTGTCGATGTGATGTGCCGTACCGTAGCGCACTCGGAGATGCTGATAAAAATGGCTTCCCGCCGGACCCATCGCGGCTCAATCAAACCATCGCATCGCTGCAGCTATCTGTTTGCTATTGTGTTTTGTGCTGCTGCTGCTGCTGCTGCTGCTGCTTTGCTACACACCTTCCCGCTGTGTTGTGTGTGTTTGCTCTTGAGCGGTGTAGATAATGGCGTATGGCCACCCCAGGTGGTCACTTCCAATAGAATACGCTCCCGGTGGAGTGGAGAGTGATTGATTTTCATTTTTAGACGCGTAATAAATACGTCGCGTCATGACGCTAGGCACAAACAGCAAACAAACAGTACACACAGCATCATACGATCGGCAACAACAAAAGCAAAACAAAACGGGACGAGGTACTCGTGATGGGAATAATTTGATTCGCGCGAGGCAACAACACAAGCCAAAAACGCTCGCAAACTGCGCTGATCGTCGCAAAGTCTCGCGTTTGGAAGGTTTGAGTTTTTTTTGCACGAAGACAACAAGCACAAAGTAAACCAACAATCCGCGCACATTTAACCAGAAAAACCGGTTAACCCACTCTGCACGGCAAGATGCAAATATCGAAAGATGAAATAACTCTGGCCAGGGCAGGGTGGCAAATATGTAAGCCGAACGGCACAATTCACCGCACCAGGAAGCGATATCGCGAGCGGTTCGTGGTTTTTGTGTGTGCAAAACGACCTGCGCAGGGCTGGGGTAGAGTGTGGGCGGCCAGGTGGGAGAAGGTGGTTCAGTGGTTCAGTAATGAGTCAATATGGATTCGAAAGGAAACCAGCCGAGACATAAGGAAGAGGATCTAGTTCGGTCGCGTTTGCTTAGGTCGAATTCAATGCGCCGGGTGCGTGTTCGCTGTGGTGCGAAAGGCTCGTCTGCGCGTGTGTGTGGTTTACCAGTTTGCCAAGTCATTGTACTGGGGAGGGGTTTATTTTGTTTTTTGTTTTGTTGGGTAGAGCTAGCTAAATGATTGTATTTTGTTTTTGTTTACGATGCAATAGAATGTGCATTAGGGAAAGACAACAACATAAATTAAAGAGATAAATTAAATACAACGATGACGATCACACGGTTAGGCTGTCAAACGACGTTGAGTCAACAACGATCGCGATCATTTTCTCCCTCTTTATTGATAGTGTACTTGACGTGGTGACAGTAAGCTTCGCATTGTCTAATAACTAGACGAAAGATAGGCATATATTTCACTCAAAAATAGGAGAAAAATACTTGGCTATGATTCTGTTTGTAGATTTAAAACAGATATGAAAACCTTTATAGCAAACCTGGATTGATTGGTTTGATAAATATAGGGATTATCCATAAATTCCGTTATCATTTATAAATACACTCTCCGTTCTATTCATGACGTTCTGATTTGCCATCACCCCTCTTGAGTGATATTCATTAAGATCTTGAAATATTTAACATTGAAATCGAACATCTCAAAGCCCTATAACATTACAGGAATAATTCCAGAATTTATCGGTCTTTCCCCTTTTTAATAAATAAATCCGCGTTGTAAATGTAATAATACGCTACGGATATTGGAACAGAATTTTATTTCAAACATGTTCAAACATTTTCTGTTGCAAAAAACAACTTTGTGTACGAGAATTTGTTTTGTAACGACATTCTTCGATCTGGTTTATGTGTTTCTCACTCAAATAACCCCCGTTTTACTCTTTGACAGGGGTATTCTCCTTCTTAACCGAATCTACATTCACCTCAAAGAATTTATTTTTTTGGCCGAGGTCAAAAGCTGTCAAATGTGTATTGACGAACCAATTCTATTCCAAATTCCTTTATTTATGCTTCTTGGCTCTTTGTTTTGTCTCTGTGGTACCTTTTGTAACAAATTGTGCTCATGCTGGAAGCTACTTTTCGTCTAAGATCGTCTAAGAAATTTTATTGCAATTCTCGTCGCTCTCGCGTTGGGGTATTCAACTTCCTTAAAATCATAAAAAACGACTGTTGTTTATTCTAATAATACTTCAATTACAATTTCTGATAACTTGAAAGCTTTGTTAACATTATCTGACAAACAAATATATTATATTCTGCCTTTACCTTATCGTATTTACGTTATCCTCTTTACCTTCTGAAAATCTAAAAACGCGATCATCTTGCTTGTATTCTCTACGATGATAATTCTGTCCAATAAAATATAGATTATTATTTCCAACATGTTGTAATAAAATAAAGCAAAATCCTATCCCGAAAATCTGCTGCGAATATACACGATCATTTTGCCAGCCATTTATTCTAAACAAATCCCCTAATCCAAACAACAACAAAAACAATCGTCAAACGCACGCACTATGTTTCTTCTATTTCTGAGATTTTATTCTCCCCGATCTGGCTAGCTGCAGGAGAAAACAGTCACCAACCCAATAACCAACACATTATATCAACCGTTGCGGGTAGTATTCGTATGGTGACGGTGGTGGAGCGGTATCGTAAAGCGGCAGTAAAGCGACAGATATTTTAGACGGTTTAACCTAGATTCGATGACACGCATTATAAGCTTTATCGCACCCTTCCCTCCCACAAGCAACAACAGCTCCGCTCAGAAATGGGGTAGGTGATGTCTGTGTGGTTGTTCGCATTGAAAATGAATTTGTTTGCTTATTTTTTTGCCATGGGTTCTTGTTTATTTGAATGAAGGGTAAAAAATTAACATTTTCTTTAATTTTATGGATAGCTTTACACAAAGACATATAATAAAAACAACCCGCTGCCTTTTAATAAAAGCCCGCATCAAGGCGGATCTCTTATGTATCTTCTTGTCTTTTTTATTTTGAACGAAAGATAAGTACATTTACAACGACTACATCCAACTGATAATGAAATTTAAAGCGTGGCAAAAAAAGTGCTTAAATCCGGCCTCAATTACACGGTCTCAGGATTGTCTGAACTTTACCCAATTTCGATCAGCTGGTGAACCAACGCAAAAAAAAAGAGAGAATAAAAAGAATCCCACCCCATTTAGCCACTCTTTTCTATCGCTCCCCGCGTATCGCGTTCTCATTTTGCTTGGGAAGTGTAATATTATTATTATTATTATTGCCACCATCGCCAACGCGTTGCTGTGTTGCGTCGAGGCGACGAGAGGAGTGCGCGCGCGACTGAACCACTTGCGCCCCACAGGCGCAAAAGCGTATGCTTCGTTATACGCGCGTACGGGTCCGCATCAAACACATACTTGCGCAAGCCGCATTCGCTTTCGTTGGTTCGTTCGCCCGCGCGAAATCATCTGATAGCCGCGTGTTCGCTAGCCGTGTTCCGACAACTGAGAGGGAGGGTTGGTTCTGTGAAGCCAGGGCAGACCCATTTCCATTCGATTGTGGGGTGTTTCTGTACGTATTTGTGTAGCGTGGTTGTTTTTTCCTTCCTTTTTTTTTGGGGTTGCTTTCTGCTGCCCTTACTCGTGAGCTCATCGATAGGGCGACTGTCGTGTGCCACCGCAATGGAACAGAGCCAGCATGGAGCGATGGGGCAGCACAAGGTTTGTTTTTGTTTCGCCCTGCAGGGCCCCGGGGCGAAAACAAAGGCAAGAAAACAACAATGTCGCCAAGTGTTAAGGTGCTCGACGGGGCTGTACTTGTTAATGCCGTTGTGCCAAAGGTATGTTGTACCGTTGTGATCGTTTTTTCTCGGAAATGATACACGATACCCGTTTGCTGGATGGTCTCGATCTTGACTTTGAAGAACAATGTTTTACTTAACACATCGTTAAGTAATGTCATGCAAAAAGGATTTATGGGGTGAGAAGCGTCTAGCAAAACTAATCAAACTGAGATTGCATGATTCGTTATCACATCAAGCATCAAACGGGGATTTTTTAAATACCACTTCTGACATAAGGGTGCTGAGGGAATTTTCAAAAATCAAAACCTCGCTAAAAAAACCTTTCCCTAGGTCAATGCTCCTATCGTATGTTGAAAAGAGGTACATCCAAAACCCCACTCACCTGATCTTTCACCAGCTTTAAATGGCTTACATAAGCGTGAACCCCAAACCGACGCAAATCGTTATTTCGCCAAATCCATCCATCATAAGCATGCCTCTAGTGAAAGTACTTTGAGTGCTCTTTTTCTAGCACGTTTTTGGCTAATCAACTGTCAGCCGTATTTGGCGGGCCAATGGGGTATGTATGTTTGAAGAAGGAACAAGAAACGAAACACACCCTCGTTCGTAGTGTTGTGTAACGTAACGAGACCTTCTCCCCTTTTTTTTTAGCTACACCGGAACTCTGACAACCAAGGCGAGAGTGAGGGAAACATCGGAAAAACAACAACAATGCTCCACGAGCTAGTTCGAAGTTCAAGGCATCGATTTCGATTTTTCACAGCACAACGTAAACAAATCCAGCAGTACACACGGTAGGACCTGGCGCAACCTTCGCTCGACATGGACATGGGCGAACGAAAGATGGTTCCTTATGGATCAGGAGCTACAAAGGGGGCTTAAGGGCAGTACGTGGAAGGGTTGTGGCACTGTCATCTGAGCTGTGTGTAACACGATGCGGTCAGCTGTGTCCCGCTGAACCCAGAAGGTCGTTTCAGGTTTGTGAAATGTTTGAAATGATCAGAAGGTCGAATGAGTTTTCCGATGATAATGATGATGATGATGGTCATCATTAAGCCTGCTAAGTCGTGGGAGCGACCGTTTTGTCACATGAGGTCAGTGCAGGAAAGGAAACGGAGAGGTTTTAAAAATAACCCTACCCAAAGGAAGGAATTGAACGCCACGAAGGTAGTAGGGTAGTGGAGCGGTTGCTGTTTTTTCTAGCGAAAAGAGGAAAAATATTGCTTTCTCGAATGAACCAAACACATACGGAGAGAAAAAAGGGAAGACAAGAACGTGACACATCCTCCAAGCGGTTTTAGATTTAATGGTTTGTTTGTTTGTTTTATTCATACTTTGATATTTTTTATTTTATTTTTATGCAATTTTGCCGGTCTGTTTCGAATGTTTTTTTGTTTTGTTTTAAATTTTTTGATATTTCGCGCATAAGTATTACTATTGGCTGCCAATTTGACACATACACACACATACAGACATAAAGAGTTTCGCTTTGTTTTTGCATAACGTGATGGTTGGATTTATTCTTTTTGTGTTATTTTGTTTTCATCCATCTTTACTTCTTTGCTTCCTGCGTCTGCCCACCTTATTTCGCTGATATAACACGCTCTTACACTTCAACTGCACTTACATTCTAAACAACAAGTTACTTTAACAGCTACGATAATTTTTGTTATCTTTTTTTCTCTCTCTCTTGCTCGCTTTTAATCTTGTTTTTCTTTTTTTTCTCTGACGTCCCTCTCTCTCTTTCTTACACACCCATTAAAATATCGCGCTCCCACCTGTCTTTACGCTTACCGGGAAATAAAATGTGTTTTATGCTTGTGTATTCGGAATATTTGCGTACGATCGTCTTCTGCCCATTTGCTTCCAAGCTAAGTATCATCGCTTTCCCTTTTCGTCTGCCCGGTTGAGTTTACAGCCTCCATTATAAAAAACGAAAAATCATAATGCACATCCTGTCCCTTGCTCGTTACAAACAGATATCTCTCTTTCTCTTTCTTAAGACGCTTTTTTGCCAATGAGTAAAACCAAACTTCATTGCTGAAAATGTAAGCGTGTTGCTGCTGATTAAAAAGACAAAACAAAAGAGCAAAAAAAAAGAACGAAATGCACAATTTATAGCAAATGAAGCATTTTTACCCTTTCTGTGATGAGTTTTTCTTGCTCCTTCCACTCTGTAATGGCTCCTTTTTTTGTACAATTCCTTTAACGATTTTGCTTGTAAAATAGAAATACATTCGTTGCGATCTTTCTTTTTTGTAAAAAACACACACAAAACACACACATCTTTATATAAAAGCGGGTTCATTAAAAAGGCATCTCTCACAAATATACATCTCTACCGTCATCATCAGTCCATCGAGTTCGCTCGGTGAAAGTCTTGACATGTTTTGCCCAACGCCATTCCATTGCCTAAGTCATGAGTCCTTTCGGCCAAACACAATTGGAAAGTTTGGTTTAGAAAAGAAAAAAAAATGAAGCAAAAAATAAACCGTATACATAGAACCCATCTTGGGTGTGTTCGCCCCGTCTTCTTTGTTGTCTTGTGGGGAGGAAAAGCTTCGATCGATCTTGCACAGGCATGATTGCGTCATGCTTTCTATATGCTGGAGGAGCAGCGGTGGGATTTAGCAGAAGGGAAACAAACGCGTGTGGTGGGAGCGGAGGGAGTGCCAACACAAACAACGGGAGAAAATGTCGTTCGGCTCTCACACACACACACAATACACATTCAAACACACACACACACACTCTCGTTCACCCCCGCTCCGCTTACTCGTCCAGCAGGCAGGTGGTAAGGATGGCATTGCACACCGCGTACGGGTCACAGTTCGAGCTCGGGCGACGATCCTCCAGGTAGCCCTTCTTCGCGTCCGCCACACCGCGCGGAATGCGCACCGAGGTGCCACGATCCGCCACGCCCCAGCTGAACTTGTCGATCGACGACGTCTCGAGCCGGCCCACCAACCGGCGCTCGTTGTCCTTTCCTCCGCGCGGATCGTACGCCTTAATGTGCTTGTCGTGCTTCTTCGACAGCTTCTCGATCGCGGCCTCGATCGCCTTAATACCGTTCTCCGCCCGCATCGGCTTGGTGGAGAAGTTGCAGTGCCCGCCGGCCCCGTTCCAGTTGCCCTCCATCGGCTTCGGATCGAACGTCACGACCACGCCGTAGTCTTCCGCAATGCGCCACAGGATGTAGCGCGACAGCCACAGATCGTCGGCACACTTCATACCGAGCGCCGGCCCGACCTGGTACTCCCACTGGGCCGGCATGACCTCCGCGTTCGTGCCGGCAAACTGGACGCCCGCGTACAGGCAGGCGACCGCGTGCGCCTCGGCAATATCGCGAGCGACCACGTTCTGCGCCCCGGTCGCACAGTAGTACGGGCCCTGCGGTCCCGGGAAACCGCCCACCGGCCAGCCGAGCGGACGCCCGTCAATGTCCAGGAAGGTGTACTCCTGCTCGATGCCAAACCACGGCTCCAGATCCTTCGTGCGGTTGTACGCGTCCTGCATGGCGGCCCGGTGGTTCGAGGCCGTCGGCTTCCCATCCGGCTGGTACGTGTCGCACAGCACGATCACATCGTTCGGGCCCGCCTTGAACGGGTCTTTGTAGAGCGCGCGCGGGACCAGCTTCATGTCCGAGTTGCCGCCGAGCGCCTGGTAGGTGGAGCTACCGTCGTACTGCCACGCGGGCACATCTTCCGGCGACTTCGGCACGTAGTCGAGGACGCGATCCTTCAGGCGGACGTTCTCGCCGGTGCCGTCGATCCAGACGTAGGTCGCCTGCACGTACTTCGGGTCGTACTTTAGCCGGGTGTACCGGTCCAGCAGCGTCTTGTTGAGGTGCGCGTTCGGCGAGTGCTCCAGGATCCTGGCACAGTTCGGGCCGCGGCTGGTGCTGATCATGCGCACCGACGGTTTGCTGGCCAGCCCGGACAGCTCCTGGCGGATGAACAGTCCCACGACGCGGAGAGCCATCTTTTTCTTTTTTACAGGTAGTTTGCTTTCACACACACGAACGAAGGAGTAAAATAATAAGATGGAGCGACGTCACTTTACACACGCGGCGTTTCTACTAGCACAATTTGGAGGAGTTCGTGGGGTTTCTTGTTCCACAACACCTGCGCGAGATTATCAGCAAGAACGTTCGAATTTAGCACGCCCGACAACCGACAACGTTGAATTTCTATCACAAAATGAAGTGTCGATGCTCCCACGGCTAGCACAGGTCTACTTGGATCGGCTAAGATGCAAGCGTACACTATCGAGATACACACACACGCACGCACAATAGACCCACACTATCACTCGCTCACACACACACAGGTAGGTTCGATTGCACACACTCACGATCTCTCTCTCTCTTCCGAACGACGAGGTGAAGGAGTGTGGCAGGTTGTGTGATGTTTGTTTTTTTGTTGAAAAGTTAGGCCGTTGCTTCAAAGCCGTTCACACTGCAAATCCTGCAAAAAAAAAAGAGAAAGAAAAAGATGCAAAAGAGTGTGAGTAAAGGGGAGCTAATTAGACAAAGGTGTACTTAGGGAAGGTGGAGCACACAGACAGGGAACAAAAACATGTCAGACTAAATACACGCAAACAATTATAAAATCGGTCCCTGTCTGGTGGAACACTATCACTATCACAGACGGAGCACGTAACAAAAGACCAAAGTCTCATGGTCGTTGTCTGGGCAACGTTGCACTCGGGGAAAGATACAGGCTATAGGCCCACAAACTCAAACACTTTTCCTTGGAAGCCGTACTATAGCCGCATACAAACACAACGAGCGATTTAGTCGGAAAATACCCCAATTCCTAGACCGTTTGTTTTTGGGTTTTTGTTTTTGGATTTTACATTGAGCATCCACCAAAACTCAGAAAGGACAATTCAAGGATGCAGACATAAACACACACACACAGAACCACAGAGACACTAACCAGCTTCCTCTCCCTACGCCACTTCCTGTTGAAGAAGTTTTGCTGCTGCTGCTGCTGCTGCTGCTGCGAAAGCACGCCGCTGCTGCTCGTACCGCTGCTGTAGCTTAAGTGCGTTCGCTTTAAAGCGCGGTTCAACTACTTAAACCGCTGCCACCGACGGGTCTGCTGCCGGTGTAGTGGTGCTCTCCGGCTGGGTGTTTGTGTGGATGTGTACGGGAGAGGGTCGCACAGACACCCTCGATTCCGGCTAGCCCGCGCTGTAGTGAAGGGATGCGTAGTAGCAGTGTGGTGGTCGCGGGCTCGTGCTCACTCTCTCATTATCTCGCTCTTTCGCATCGTGCCGCTCTCATCGCGCTCTCAGCTGCCCGTTTCGCATTTCACTTTCGTTTGCTTCGCGGTGGCTACTATCGCGCTCTCGCCAACGCCGGCTTGGATTAAAAATCGATCGGCCCGTTCCTAAGCTCCTTCTAATCTTTTACGCTAACCGCACACTCTCTCGTACATTCGTACCTTTCTCTCTCTCTCGCTCTCGCTGGTTTGTGTTTGGTGTTTGTGTTGTGTCTTTTTTCTCTGCCGCACACTTCCTCCAGCGCCGCAACCATAACAATTCTAACAGGCTCGTATGCAGTTACAGCGAAACGCATACAGTGACGCGTACGCGTGGATACGTGGAGCTCGCGCCGTGGCAAGGGTTTTTATCGCGCGGACTCGGACTCTGTAGCGCCCTCATGCAAACAAAGCAACGCGTTGCGTTTCAACAAGTAAAATCTTATCACAACGCTACACTCTTGCTTATTTATCGCCGTTTTCTTACACAAAATACTTACATTAAAAAGAAGTCTGCAGCTAAAATATGTCTCTGGGCCTTTCTTTTCACAAGTGACACAAACTAGCAATCGCGAAGCACGTTAACTGCTCTCCATCCGAATTGCGCACATACACATACACTCCGGTCGGCAGCGAGTGCGGGAGTGAACGCAAAAGATCAGCCCAACCAAGCCGCGTGAGCGCGTGTGTGAAGAGAGTAAAAGTGCCGGCGCTGTAGAGGATGCTGTGAGCAGTTTTCCACTTTTTGTGAAACGGTTTTCCACCCCCACCGAAGCACAGTGGGCCAGCGTGGATTTGGTTTTTGGATATAAAAATAGTCTCTTTTTCTATGGTTGTTTGTGTATGTGTGTCTGTGTGTTAAAAAGTATGCAAAACAATGTGTAAAACTTTCGAACACAAAGCAAAAAGGGGAAATGCGGATTTATTATTCATTTTTATTTACACCACAATGACAAATTTGCTATAATTCTTAGCGGAGGTCATGGTAGAGCATCTGCACAAAAATGCTTTCAATGTGCGTGTTGTTGTCTGGCTCACTCACGCTCATCTCAACCAAATGAAGCTTCACAGAAAGGGGGATGTTTTTTGTTGTTGTTATTGTCTACATAAAGCTGTGTTTAATCTTCAGGAGAGGGATGAAAATGAACCAACTGAACCAACCCGCCCAGACACGGGCAGTTTTTTGAGCAACGTTGAACGTTCAGTGTGTAGAGAGATACAGAGAGATACAGAGAGAGAAAATGGTGTGTAGGTGTCACCTTTATCTCTTGCCGATGGTGTTGAACAAAGAAAATCACACCCACGCTGGTGAGAAGACGGCAAACAACGACATACATGCGCTATTACAACGGGAAGGAATGAAAGGGATGAGGAATGCGTTGGTAGTGATGAGAAGCAGCATTTATGTGATTTCTTTTGCTCATAACATTTTCATTGAGACCGGCACTCGGTGTTTTTTGTTGTTGTTGTTGCTGGTGTCGATTTCCTTTTATTTTTCTTGGGAAAATAAGAAATTCTATCCTCGGACAGTGCCGGCATTTCAGTGTGAATTCTCTCACCGTTATTCTGTCGCGTAAAGATTGAAGGAGCTTGAAGGGATCAACCGATAAGGGGAGCCCTGGGGAAGTGAAGGGGTATGGTTTATTGTTTGATGTTACGAGCAACAAA
The DNA here is from genome assembly GCF_017562075.2 of Anopheles merus. Lineage (NCBI taxonomy): Eukaryota > Metazoa > Arthropoda > Insecta > Diptera > Culicidae > Anopheles > Anopheles merus. The sequence continues at coordinate 22,160,898 of NC_054084.1, forward strand.
CCGGTCTTTGCAACAGCTGAGCTATCGTTCGTTCTGTAATGCCAGTGCATTGGGGATGGGGAGGGTGGGGGGTAGATATCAGCAAGACGTACATGTGTGTCTCTTGTTAACCCTTACGATGTCAAGTTTGTTTCGTTTAGCGTTTATTGTCATTAGTTTAATATTAGTGCCGGAGACATTCGCGTACCTCGGAATTTTACGA